>NC_143395.1:269934188-270237218 GCF_052110815.1 Crocodylus siamensis | reverse complement strand
TAGCCATCCTCTACTGCATCTGAATCAACCTTCAGTCAAGAGAAATATAGACTGGCAAGTTTTGATGCAAACTGTAAATCAGGGGGCTGCCTCCTAAATGCAGTGTTGTTGCCATGGTGTTTTATTGACCACAATGGAGGACTAGATATTACTACAGAAAAATAGTATATTCTTTAGATAAACTCAGCAAAAAAAGGAATGCAGAGAAGAAAGCAAACAAAGTGCAAGGTGCATGCACTGCCAAGGAATTACAATTACAGGGAATAATAGTCTACCATAACCAAAATAATAAATCATTAATGACAGAAGTGTAACAGAACAGAGCTGTGCCCTGGGTAGCGGTGGTGTAGAGGCTGGCAGCAGCAGTGCAACAGGACAGCAGCAGTGGCACCTGTTATTTTTGCACCACTCCCTGCTTAATTATACTACTGACTAATTGCATAGAGCCATTCTTTGCCATGATTCTCCTGGCTATAAAAGTGGTTGAACACACAAACTTTTGAAGTGTCCTTGTCAACATTTTTTAGGCTCTGAAGGACTGGAACCAGATTTACAAAAGGTCCCTAAAAATGCAGATAGGTGCCTAGAAAAATTTACAGTGGCTTCTAAGGTGATGTGGGTCCATTTTGTTATTTTCAATCAGAGCTAAACATCTAAACACTTAAGGTCTTTTCCTCAACCTGACCCTAAGAGACAAGGTAGTGGCTAAAGACTGAGTTATGTCATCACCATTTGTAACTACAGTTTTAAAAGACCTGGTGTATTGACCATGCCAATATTAAGCATGGAATTGGCACACTCAGTGCAGTTTTATACAAATTAATCTAATAGTGCATAGTGGCCACATCTACACATGCAATTAATGCTATTTGGCTTTACTGCGCAGTAAATTTACTGTGCAATAGACTAATTTACTGCATAGTAAGAGCCTGTACATGTAGATGGTGATGCTTTACTATGCAGTAGATTAGTTTACTGTGCAGTAAAGTCCCTCAGGTAGACATGGCCACTGAAAACTAAAATAGTAAAGGATCATCATGAAAACATGCAATAATCATTTGAAAAACAAATATGCCAGAATTTAAGATTTTATTCCTATTGTGTCACTTTTGCATTATCATGAAAAACAGCTGTCAAATCAGCTTTTCAAGGGGATTTGGTTGCAATTAGATTTCAGTAGGAACTAGTCTTTTCATAAAGTTTTCTGAATACTTCTTTGGAACAATGCAGACCACCTCCACTACCTAAAATTGTATCTGTTAATTTCCATATCCACTATGCTAGCCAAAGGCCATTTCATCTAACGACTAAAATCTATGTCCATTAGTCATATTTTAAAATCACCAAGCTCAAATCCTGTAAAGATTGCATTTTAATTTGTTTTAAATCCCAATGCATTTTCTCTGGTCACATGGATTCCCATTCTTTCCCTGCAAATTCAGTCTGGGCAAGTAACTTACAATATTATTTTAAAACTTTATTATCTAAATACATCTATAACTGTCTACCTTTTTCGTTTCTTTTTCCCTATTTATTTTAATGAAAAGTTTTAGCGATTCTACATTCGATAACAAGATCATTATCCAAGTCATTTGTAGGAATAATAAAAGTCATTTTACCTTACGGAAATCCTTGTGCTTCCACATTACTAGCTTTTAGTCAGATATTGTGATTATTTGCACAGAAGTGGTGTCTAAAGATCTGGCATAGGCCAGGACCCTGGAGTACTAGGCACTGTGCACACAGGAAGCCAAAACTAATGATTCCTGATTATTAAAGGCCAAAAGTTTCCTCTTTCAATCATTACATTATATTTATAATTGAGTTTGTAATAAAATTAGACAAAAAACTATTAACAACATTTAGGGCTCAATCAAACTCCCAGTGAAGCCAAAGAAGAGACACTGATTTCAGTGGAAGCTAAAGAAGGAAAAAATAGCAAATATTCCCTTGCCTCAGATTAAACAGAGGACATGACTAAACTCCAGCCTTCTATTGACATAACTTTGTTTGCTGCAGGTGAGAAGAAGCATTGTTCCCTTTCAAGCCATGCCAGCAAAGCACCTGGTACAAATGTAGTTATACTGACAAAACTGTGTGTTTACTAATATAATAGCTCTGCTGATGGGAGAAGGCTCTACTATACAGCTAAAAAGAGGAGTTTTGTCAACATAGGTGTGTCCATACTGGGAGAGCTTTGACAGTGTTCCTATACAACACAAGCATTCCTGTTGCTGGTATGGGCTAAGTGATCTGTAACATACCAGTAAATCCAAAATCTTTCTTCCACAATAATAGCACAGCACTGGCAACTTTCCAAACTCTTCTCACTGTGCAAGCTGAATTGATTGTTCAGTACAGGTCCAATAGCTTTTCCTTTTTCTGTTCCCTATGTTTACAGTATGCAACCTTGTCTTGGTTCCTTGTTCATTAAAGGACCTTAAATAATAGTAATTGTGGGATCCTCTGGATTTCTTAATTCATCATCAGCCCTGATTTCAGACAAGTTCTTTTTTTTTGTTTTAAGAACAAATAAAAAATAATGGCTTGATTTCATTGCTATTATTCTTCATTTTTTCTCTTCCTCCCTACTACTTCTTGTACAAAGGTCAAGCATTTCCATTGTGACATTACCATGCAACTCAAAAAAGCTGTCCTATGACTATTTTTATGGACAAATCCTCCCGGGTACACATGCATATATCTTTTATAGCTATTAAAGCAGGGAGACCCTGAAAATGTCACTGAAAAGTACCTATTAAAATACATATCCTTATAATGTTTAAAAGGGCTTGTCAACAATTCTTCTTTTGGGCCCTGGTTCAGGGAAGTATCCATAGGACACTACCTTCTATCCAAGAAAATGCTAAACTACCACACCAAAAAAACCACAAAGCAATAAAAAAACCCTCACATGAACAAAAAAACCCCTAGAATAAGTCAACCCGAATATAAAATATATCTAATATATCATATATATATATATATATATATATATAATAAAAATATTTAATCTGAACAAAAATGCTGTTCTCAGCAGAGTTTTTATCTCAAAAGTGAAGTTCCAGAATTCCATAGCAATTGGTTAGGGGCCTTGTTATTACAAGGCATGTATTCGGATACAGTAGCATAATGATGGGTAGGCAAGCAGGTCACATACCCCCCAGCTCCATTCCAGTGCCTCCCCCTTGGGCAGAGTCTGAGGTATCTCACCTTCCCATCTACCCCGCAGCAGTGAACCTCCAGCTGCTGCTTCTGCACCCTTACTGCTCAGGACACATCATTGACCAGTTATGCCTCTGCTCAGATATTATACTGATGGATAATACTATAAAAACTTAAGGTAGGTTATTCAGGACAGCACTTCACTATGTGCTTACATGTTATCCTGGATTAGGGACATGCTGATTTCTTTATAATGGATAGGTTTGACTGTTTCTTTAAGACCCTTCTTTTAGAGTGACCTAGATAAATTGGAGGATTGGAGGTTTTTAAGACCCAGGTAGACAAAGCTTTGTCTGGGATGATCTAGTTGGGGATGGTCCTGCTCTGAACAGGGGGTTGGACTAGGTTCTACCATTCCTCCTCCAGAGCTCCCTGGAACACAGGCGGCCTTCAAACCCTTAAGGAAGAGTGCTGTGAGCTCCTTTTCTTGGGTGTGGGGGTCTTACTTGGGAAACAACAGCAGACAAGTCACAGCTCTTTAGTGTTGTCTTGCACATAAACACGTAAAGCTCCTTGGAGCAGACCTCTGTCACATGCTATTTCCAAATCATATGCGTCTGTGACAACATACAAGCAATTGCACGGGTCTGAATAGTAAGAATGAGCAAGAAGCTCTCCTCAATCTTTGCACGGCTACATAAGGGCCGGTACAACAACTGTCCCTGCTGCGTGGAATGTGCATTAAGTTCCTGCACTTTAGGATCCTTTCCCAGATAAGGCCATGAAAATTTCCCCCGTTACACTGGTCACAGCATGCTAACAGAATCAATCTGCTCCCAATGTGTAGGCCGCAACAGGAAAAGAGCTGGGCATGTCTTCACCACTTTATTATTACCAGAGAGAGATGCAATGAGGCACATGCTGTGTCTACGAAACTCTGACCACCTGACAGTGGTGGAACTGGGCAGGCGCCAATAAGCTCTACAAAAAAAGAATGGATGCATTGTCCCGAATAGAAAGAAATATATTACTTCCTTTTCAGGAGGTAATGCATAAAGAGCAGGCTTGGCATGCTTCACTGCTGCCACACCTGTCTTGGTACCAACATGCTGTAAACATGTCTGCCGTGTTTACTTAAAGCACAATCTCCAAAGTTCACATTGTTGAATGGAGTAGCATTTGCACCGTCCCTTCATTCCCTGGGACTTATTAAAAGCCACATATCAGCCTGTGGTGATCCAAAATGGTTAAATGCAAAGAATACTTTTAAGTTTCCACTATAGTTCAAGCCAACTCATCTTTAATTACTTACTAAAGACACATTGTTAACTATATTATAAATGTTACATGAGTAAGCTAGGAATATGAATGAGTGGATTCTAGTTGTTGTTTTATAAGCTCAAATCTCCCAGGGAGTTACAAATTCACAGCTGTCTTGGCATTTACATTCCCACATCTGAGTGAGAGAAAGACGTGCGAAAGCATAAGTACATAGATATCTTCTTAGGACTTTACCACTGAGGATGTGCGTGTGTGTTGGTTACTCCAGAGAAAGTCTACAATAGGTGGCACCCTACATACTTAACAATAATACTTGGCACTAATGTTGCAATTTTCATCTACAAAGTACTTTAATCATCAGAGGTAGTGATTCTCCAAATGATGCAGGTGGGGACCTGAGACCTAGCTGCAGAAGCCTGGATTCTGATATCTTTACTCAGGCTGGGTTTTAACTTAGTTTTCCTGGTGTCACTTTGAAATCATTTGACATTAACTATGCAGAAAGGCACTATTCAAGGAGGGCTAGTGTTGCATAATCTATCCCAAAGGGACCACTCAGAGTCTACAGAGGAAGTTGCTGCTAGAACTAGGATTAAATCTTGGGAGTTCCTAAATCTTAGTCTTCTGTTCAAACCTTGTGTTCAAACTCCTTACCATGTACCAGTTACATATAAGCTTCTGTAAGACAGATACTGTACAGGGCTAAGAAATAGTATCTTAAGTTAAACCATGTTCCATTTCTCATCTAGGAAGGAAAACATCTCACATTTTGAAAATTCTCCGTTACATTAACAGCTTTTTAACTGTTTAAAAATTTTCTTAAAATAGTTACTTGCTTTAGATTTTAGCATACACTATATTTTAGCTTGCACAGCAGACAAGGGACCAGCAATTGGTTATGCTTTTTTTCCCCTGCTTTTTTTTTCAGCTTAGAGGTCAGTACAATCCCTTTTATAGCAACACTGAATTCCTCCACAGATAGATAAAGATCTGCACATTGATGTTGCTGCTGTAAGTGTGGCTAGCCGTTTTGTGTCTGCAGCAAGTGAGAAGTGGGAAAAGGCATCTCCCCGTCTTACCTGTCCCTCCTTAATCCATAAAAGAACTGTAGCCTTGACACACACTCCACTTCCCCTGCAGGGGTGGGGGGCGGGGGAGTTACTTGCAACCTTCAGTTTGTACTTTCCTTAAACTGGGAGTTATAATACAAAGAGGTCTCCTTCTTTTTTCAGTCAAGAGACACACAGTAACACATGTATCGTGGCTGTAGGGTGGGCAAATGAAAGCTTCCGATCACAGTTATCCCATTCGAGACAAATACTGTTTTTCTGAAACAGGGCAGGAGGATATTGTGCCTACCTGGGCTCCAGTGATGGATCCCACCCCAGCAGCAGGCAGCTCCCCAGCCCTCACCAGGAGACAGCTGTCTCCTGTCCCCATGCTTTCTGCCAGCCCCTGGGCTAGCACCCAGGGGGAGCCTAGAGCTTTCCCTGGCTGCTGTAGTGGCCCAGTGCAGGACCACAGGGAGCAGGAGCAGCAAATCTGCTCCCACATCCCTGCACATGTAGATGCATGCTCAGGAGAGTTTATTCTAGAATACTTTAGAGTAAACTGCTCCCGGATTATTTGTATGTGCAGATGTGCACATACCTACAACGGACCTCCAAAACTGTAAGTAATCTATGCCATACCTGGTTCTGGTTAGTATAGCTGAATTAGGGCACTGCCGCATGTGGGCAATACTGTTGGGAGGCCCACAGCTACCTCCCAAAATGGAAATGGTATTCACAAAGTACTGCATGCAGACTAATCATCTCTGCTTCTTAGGGGATGCAGTGTGATGTTTCTGGTGCCTCAGGAACATATGGAGTGGGACCTTGGCCAACTCAGAGCCAAATTACAAATTTGGGACAAAACTCACAGTTCAGAGACTCAGAGGACATGAGAACATAACCCCAAGTTTGGGACTCTCCTGAAAAATCCAGAAGACTTGATAACTTTAGGGGAACCTCACAGTGTTTCCTCCTGAAGACTTGCACAGGATGGTGGCAGAGATTCTTTATTTTTCTGGTTTTCTTTCAATATTTTTAAAACCTTACTCCAATATGTATTATTTATAAGAAGTCTTGTATCGCTGTGTATATGACTCCTGGGAGATTCTACAGCCATATGCGAATGGTAACTGTTAATGTGCATTGACACAAAGACCCCGTAGGTTAAAATCTTGCCGTCTCTGGTATGAATTGTCACATGGTGTTCTGCATAGCTAACTACCTACTTCTGCATAGCTGTCAGACTTTGGATTAAGATCCAATTTTAAGAAATCAATATCTTTGTGTGATATTGAATTGTTCTGTTTCTGGTACTTAATTCTATTCGTGATACTACTGCAAAAAAAAACACCATATGAAGCTAATTTAGTTTCTGTAAAACTCCACTGTTAATAGTTCAGTAAATTACTGAGTAATCTAAATTGTGCCTACAAAATCAGCATAAATGGGCACCAGACCCAAATTATCCAGTGCTGTTAATTCTCAAATTTATGTCTTAAACCAGTTCTTTCCATGACGGAAGAACTTAAAATTATTTACATTTACCACTGCTTCCTTTTGATCCCTAGCAACAATAAAAATATCAGTTCATCCATAAATTTACACATGCATCATACTATTCACACAAACATACAGTATTTATTTATACTCTGTACTCATCCATTTTAAATGGATAAGTACTGTGTATATATGTAGAGTGTGTATATAAATATGTATTCCATCTATAAACACAGTCTTTCATCAGTACAAAAAATCCTTATAATTAAAATGTAGGAACTGCACTTCAACTTAATTACAAAATAAGGCACATTTAAAATCGGCAGGTGACACGTAGCAATGCTGAAACGAATTATATTTTTCTAAATCATAACAGAATAAGCATAGCAAGAGAACTGCCCTCCTGTTTAGTTCCATTTTCTCTTACAGGAGCAGTGTGTGTGGCATTTGGGAGGCTGATGGGGATTCGCACGCGCACACACGCACACACACACACACACACACACACACACACACACACACACACCAGTCATCTGCTTCTCAGTGCTGCAAAAGCTTTCCAAATGAAGAAGCTGTTTCCATGACACCAAACCTTTAATTTGAAGCATACTTACAAACAGCCTAGGAGTATGGTCACACAATGCACCATCTCACATTTATTTCATTCTTTTTAGGTCCAGCTTTGAATGGGTACAGGGAAGCTGTTCAGAATCCAGTATAAAAATGACTCATCATAACTAGCAAATAGTCTCACCTTTCCTGTTTTACAAATACCTTGATTTTGCTCTTTATTAAATTTCTTGTCATAGTTAATATGTCTTGGAACGTATGAAAGCAGACTAGTAGATTAATTAGACTGCTTTGTGTCTGCCTTGTTCTTTTAGTCAAATTAGTCTCCCTGGTGCTGTTTTTCAATATAGTCCTAGCTCATTTTATTCTGTTTTCTTGCTACGCATTTTTTTCCGTTCTTTTTTCCCCATCTACCAAGCTATTTTCCCATCATCCATATAGTAAGTGATTAGGAAATCTAAGTGTTTTCCTCACACATCAGAAAAGTAAATACAAGAAAACCCTCCCACATACAGCTTCAGCTGTCATAAATACACCATCATAAGACATAACTTGAACTGAACTGCTAGCAACTGAATGACATTAGCACTGTTAATTTAGGGACCACACCCTGAACACTATTTTATTCTTTATTTCCTAATCTCTTTCACATAATTGAATAGTTCTACTTTGTAAAGAAAACAACAGTAGAAGTGTCCTCTGTTTTAAAACATTGTAATGACTTGTCTTACAAACAGTCACGATTCAGTAGTAAAAAATAAGGATGAAGGTTTCATACGCACATAGCATGCTCTGTATCACATAACTACAGATACAAATGAACTGTATTGTCAGACGCATCACGCAGTAGCAGTCAAGTATTATTCATGTCTTCAGCTTCATTAGCAAGCCCAAGACATCTCCAGTACATACGCCTACACACACCAAATAAACTGCTAGAGAAAGAATTTATTTCCTGAAGGCATTATTCTAAATTGCTTGGAGCAGCTAAAGGTGGGTGAACGTAGGATCCAGTGCATTTAGATCGCGGCTCGACACTCAGAAATATACAGTAGTTCAATTCCCAACATTACAGGGCATGAATCACACTGTAGCTGTAATTCACCTTGCATTTCTAAATATATTAGGTGTATTCAAGGAAACATGCAAAGTGACACATTTATATCGGGACTTCTTTGCTATGTTTGGGCTGCATATTCCGCTACCCTGAATACTGCAGGGCAACAGAATAATAATATTATTAGGAAAAGCATATTAATACAAATATTTGAAAGTTAATCCCCAAAAGTTGTGCACAAGATCCTGTGCTGACTAAATCTGACAATGCAAGATGAAGTAGTATCACATCTGATCTACAAAGGTTTTATATTAAATAATCCACACATTTCTACCCATGCAAAAAAAACTGGCAGTAATGAATGCTGTACAGAGGAAACAGCTGCATTTACAACTAGATCTAGTGCAGAGTATAGTTTAGACAAGTTTATGGATTCATTTCAGAATTTTTAAATACATTATTTTATTGATAGTTTTTTATGATCAGCCACGTCTTCTTATGATGTGTGCTCCTGCAGAAATGAAGCCTGCTCCAAAACTCACTACAGTCCACAAGATACTTTCCATTAATGTGAATGGCTTTGGGAACACGCTCACACCAGATGAAGAAACCAAATTTGAAAAATTGCAGATTTCCTGTTGTTCTCTTTGTAGGAATGGTGCAAGTATAGAGGCATTTGCAGAACCATGTGTACCTAATAGAAACTCTCCTGACTGCTGCTAAGCAAGCCCCAGATTGTAAAAATATTATAAAAGAGCAACCACTAAAATATAGTGAATGAATTTCTACCACCCAACAAGTTTCATTCTCAGGAAGATAAACCTTTGGTGCATTCACTCCTGGGCTAATACCTCCCCCAGATCTCCACCATCATATGTCTCCAGATAGCCCAAGTGCTCATATCTGGCCAAAATGAATTCATAGCAGGACCCCCAGCAGGTGAGCATTGGTGGCCATGTCACCTTTGCATGTCCCCAAACCTCAGAGCTTTAGTAGCAAGGTTCCGCCTACAGCATAATTTACAGCACCTTTGTAGTATCTCTAGCTGTCAGCCAGTGCAGCAGTCCTCAAGAAGCCATTCTAGCTACACCAGTGGCCAGAATACAGCAACATTTGGGCCACAGCCCTTCCTTTTCTATATGGCTGTAGTTCTCCCTTATGGAGCACGTTGTGCAAAGAAGGGCACAGTGCCAGTTATGGCTCCAGGATGTCCACTTCAGTAGGCCATTCAAGTCAGCCCAAAGACTAATTTCTGATGCCAGTGATTTATAGAGGCCAAGAATTTGGCCCCTTACATCAGTTTCCAGGATCTTTACAATATTGGGGCATAATTGCAAGGGCTTTATGAAGCGTTGCTGCTCAGCAGTAAGTGGTATATCAGTGGCCAATCCCAGTAGAAGATTAAAAGGGGAAGAAGCATGTTCCAGCAATGAAGGTATTGGCCTGGGACCTGGCCTGGGGTTCCTTCTGCTCCACCACATACTTCCTGGGTGACCCTGAACAAAGCATTGGTCCCATTCCCTATCTGTAACAGTACTTCCCTGCTTCACTAGGAAGTTGTTGGGATTAATCCAGCACAGTTCGCGAGGTACTCAGCGCCATGATGACAGCATGGAAGAACTTGGGAAAGTTCACCTTCCAAGAGGCTGCATCACCATGGGAGCAAACCTAATAGATCACCAGGCCCTGAATCTGAAATGAAGTACAGGCGTTGCCCTGCCCCAGTGCATAGTCAGAGCCTCATGGAAGTCCTTCTTTGCAACAGCTGCTGAGGATGGGAAAGAAAAGCAAGTCAAAGCAAACCAATTTGGGTTGGGAGGAGAAAATGCCCAAACACACATTTTAAATCAGATTTGAAAACCAACCTGTCAGAAAGTGCACCAGGGACTAACAGAAGTCCATGTATTTTCCTGGGTCACAGAGATGGAGAGAGCCTAAAGATCAAGAACTTTGCAGCTATAGAACACAACACTGTGGGTTCCTGCTTGTCTAGTGGTGATTTTAGTATCACTAGTCTGAAGGGTGTTCGTGGTTTGCTATCTTTATTTGTATTAGTTTTCCCTAATAAACCTGCTTGGTATGTCTTGCACACATACCAGAAAAGTAAATTGGGTTTTGCATACAGGTCCTAGCACAGCTCTCTTTTCTCTCTTCCCCTAAATCTTCTGCTTCTTTAATTATCTCTCTTTAGTAGACTGTGAGCCCCTTGGGGCAAGGATCATGCCTTCTTCTATTTTAGGAAACCACCCACAGGGAATAAATTATGGTAATCGTGTCAGCTAGAATTGGATTGTAGTGACTGTCAGGTGTGGGATAATCGGTGTCAGATATCCTCAGAATTAGATAACCCATAGTTTTGTTCTCAAAAGGAGAAAGACAGAGAAAGGGCAGCAGCACCAGACAAAGTTTAGAGGCCTGTGTATTCCCCATGTGAAAAGTTTGCAAAGAATAGTAAATGCAGTTAGCAAACATGGGAATGTTCAGGGTCTTTGTATGCTCCCCATTGCATTATAATAAGGTTTTCAATTATTTAGGGAAAGGCTTAAAGTTGAATTCTACTGTAGCTTTCATTTTAACCACATATACTTCTTTCTTTGCTCATGCAGTTTTTTCAAACCCTTGTATGGCTGACATAGTCCATGTTCAGTCCTGAGCCCAAAGGACTTTATTTAATATTGTTTTAAAATATTAAAATTTACAAGCAGAAAAACAAATATTTTCCATATCTATCCAGGGTAGTTTAGTCCAGAGGCATAATAAGCTCCTTTGTTACTCTGGGCAAAATAGAGGGGGATGCCCAAGGAGCATATCTGAGGACACTCCTCCTGTCCAGGATGAGTGAAGGAAGAGGACTCTCAGGTTCCAACACCTCCCCCCCCCACACACCTTAAAGATGCTGAACAGGGAAATACAAACACACATCCAAGCCTCTAGCTGGTGATTTGATTTAAGCACCCCATCTCTAGTTATGGGGGTGCTCAGTCAGAAGAGCACCAGACTTAAATCAAGGGATTCATGTTCCTACTCAGGCATAAGCTGCATAGTTAGCATGATGGCTTAGAGGTTATGGTACTAGGGTCAAAATGGACCATGGCCCTCTTCACACTGGTCAAAAACCCCAACCAAGAGCCCTTCAAAAAGTCCAGCAAAGTCACCTCAAAAAAGTTCTTCCAAATCAATATGATTGCTATTTACAATATAAATGCATTAATGTAGCTATATTACTCATCTATAATTGATCGAGTACAAAATTCTGGGGTATTTTTGGTGAAAATAGGTTATTGGGACTTGGTTAAGGAACCAATCCCCCACTTGTAACATTGTTTCTTATGCGAAATTGGTTCCAAGTTACAACATTTCGACTTAAGACCCGGTTTTCAGGAACCAATTATGTCCCAAGTCCGAGGACCTGGACATGGAACTTACTTTGCTCTGGTTTTCATGAAAAAGATAAGCTGCAACTGGAAATCCAATAAGGGTCGTACAAACAAGGAAGGAAACAGGCACAGGACCTGAAGGACTGTGATAATGAAAGAGACCAATCAGAGAAGTTTTGAGTCATATGACTGAATTCAAGTCATCAGGGCCTAATGAACTTCATCCCAAGGTAATAAAATAACTGGCAGAAGAGATCTCAGAACCCTGGGAAGTCATGGGAAACAGGCGAAGTACCAGAGGACTGGCAAATGGTCAACATAGCACCCCTCTTTAAAAAAGGGGCTAACCCAGGGAATTATAAACCAGCTATCCTGATTCCAGCACCTGAGAAATTACTGGAGCATATCCTAAATAAGTTCTTTTGCAAGTATCTTGAGAAGAAAAGGCTGATCATGAGCAGCCAGCATGGATTTTCTAGGGAAATATAATGCCAAACAAACTTGATCGCCTTCTTTGACAAAGAAGTTAACTGGATAGATTAAGGGAATGCAGTGGATAGAGTGCACCTGGACTTCAGTAATGCTTTTGACAACGTCTCACCTGGCCACCTCATAAATAAATTGGAGAAATGTGAGCTATACAAATTTTCTAGAATGCAGATAGACAGCTGGTTTAATAGCCTTAAGCAAATGGTAATTACAAATGGATCCATATCAGACTGGCAGGAGATTTCAAGTAGAGTTCTGCCCTGGGTCCTATGCTGTTAAATGTGTTTCTTAAAAATGTAGAGGCTTGAACAGAGAGCTTCCTGAGCAAATTTGTAGATGATACAAAACTAAGAAGGACTGTAAACACTCTGGAGGACAGGAGTACAAGGATCTTGAGGAACTGGAAAGCTAAGCTAGACAGCAGGATGAAGTTCACCGCTGAAAAATGCAAGGTGTTGTGCCTAGGGGAAAATAATCAAAGCAAAAATATAAAAAGGGTGATATATCTGGCTGGATGATAGCACTATGGAGAAGGATCTTGGGCTCCAAACACTGATCTGCTATATGATACATCCATTTGATAAAAAAAGCCAAATGAGGTTTCATTAACTGGAGTATTAGGTTTAAGACACAAAGGGTGCATCTACACAAGATGCTATGTTGCCATAGCAATGCACTCCCTTGCTTTAGGGCATCACTACAGTGACATAGTGGCTAAAAATGATTGTGCACTGCCAACATGGCACAGTAACAATGGCACCACAGGGGCAAATGTAGATGCACCCATTAGGTGACATTGCCACTCTACTCAACACTGATTAAGCTTCATCTAGAATATAGCATACAGTTCTGGGCTCCACATTTTAAAAAAGATGTGGAAAAGTTGGAGAGGGTCAAAATCCTGTTGACAGAAATGATAAAGGGCTGGTATAGTTTGCCTTCCAAAGAGAGATTGAGAGAAATAGGCATGTTCAGCTTGCAGAAAAGGCACTTAAATGGAGACATGATAGCAGTCTAGCACAGGTTTATGGAGGAGATTGGCTGGGTAGGATGGCAGAAAGGGGAGTTCTAGTTTAGGTATGTGATGGGTACAGTTGTGCTTGATTCTTGAGCTGTAGTGTAGAGTGGAGGACATTTGGTTTTCCCATGCCTCTGGGGCTTGCTGGTTGTCACATGGTCCTGGGAAGGAATTTTTTCTCCTTCTACTCCAAGCTTTTTTGCCTTCCTGAGATGCACTGTGTTGATGCAGCCAAGGCTAGGGTTTTTGACTGGCATGCACCAATGCTCCAGCTGGGGCTTAAACCTGTCCTGAATAGACAGTCTTCCTCCTCTTCTCAGGGCCAGAGCAATCATCATATCTGGAAGGAAGGAATGTTACCCCAGTCAGGGGGGTCTTGCCTTCCTCTGTAGTAGAGAGCATGATCCTTTTACTTGGATCTCTTAAGTGTGTTTTAGAAATCTACTTCCTGACTTTGCAGTGGCAGGATATTAACACATGACCTCATCCTCCTGACTTACCTGTGGATTGTTAGGATGTTCCTGATGTCTTCAGACATTGTGACTGGTTGTTGCACCAGAGGGCTGTTCATGTAGTTTTCACCTGGAAGAGGCCAGATTGACGCTTGTCTAGGATGGTTTAAATAGGAGAGATCCTGCCTTGAGTCAGGGTTTGGACTAGACAACTTCCTGTCCTACTTTTCTATGATTCTACACATTCCAACTGCTCTGCATGTGTCATGTAAAACTGGTTGAGGATCTTAATCAAACCAGACTCCTGATGTAGGTTTCACTAAGGAGGAAAAGTAAAATCACATTTGAAGTCACTTTCGGAGATTTAAGGTTATGTATGCTGAAGTTGAAATAGCTACACATTTGACTGAGTATTTTACACTCCATGATCCTCTAAAGCTAAAGCAGTTAAGAACACTAAACCAAATCACTTTGGGCATTTTACTCTGGGACACAGCACTGGGTGCTTTAATTGGCAAACCGTGCTAATTAAAAGTGCCAGTGTGTCCCACGTATCAGCATCCCCACGTGTCCCCGCCCTGAAAGAATGGCAGTGGGGTGCTTTGAACTAAAGCTCATTGAATGTGTTTTATTTCAAAGTGCTCCACTGCCATTTTTTCAGCACAGGGACGCACAGGCGCAGGATACAAGTGCTGCCAGAGCATGTCAATTTCCCTGCTGAAGCATGTCAATTTCCAATTAATCGAGTCTGCTCTGACAGGCTGGGTTTCCAGCATGTTGGAGCAGGCTCCCCACATGTCTATAGGAGCCCTTTGGTTTTCAGTCACCCTTAACTGCTTTTTTGGGTTTAACTCTGTGCTGCTTTAAGTACTTTACCTTTAAAGGTGTCCTTAAGCACTTAAAGGTGACCTACAAAAGGAGAGAAAAAAAAAGTGCTTATGCCCCTTGCTTTCTTCTTTATGACATTTTTTTAAAAGTACTCAAAGAGGCTTATATGACAGGAAGTGTTTCAAAGCCCCAGCATTTGAAGTTCTAGCTAGTTTTGGGGAGTGTGATTTTCAGAGATGTTGAGTATATTTAAAATTCAAGGGGAGCTCTAGTTTTTACACTTCTGGAAATTAGGCTGATCTCAAATATCTTTGGTCTGTTTGCTTATGGATAAATGATGGATATCACTTTGTTTCAAAAGAACCAGCAGAAATTGCACTGAGAGCTGTGGTTTTGCATATTATTCCTGCCTTGGTGTTTATACGCTCTATCTTCTTTCCTCAGAAGCACTTTCTATTCAGCTATCAGACCTCTGTGCCATTCAGACAGAGTACTGAAAAATTATTAAATATCTGTTCACAAGCACTGGCTGGTGGCATCTGGATGTCATTGCCTTGCCTTTTTTTCCTCCTGCCATATCTTCTTTGGAGAGAAATCACAGTATACAGAGAACTCGTATGGCACGTCCCCATGAGTAGGAACATGCATTTCCCGAGGGACAAACAGCAGCTGCACAATATGTATGGCTGCTTCTTATCCCCAGGAAATGTCCATGCATGCATGCTCTGGCACACAGCACATGGGTTCGGTAGGGGAGGCTGGAGCCAGCACTGTAGCTGGCTCCAACAGCCTTACCTGGGGTCCTGAGAGCCTCCAGGGGCTGCAGCCACAGCAATCCAGCAGCACAGAGCCCGGCCGGCAGTCAGAGCATTGCTTCAGCTGGCCAGACTCTAGGTTCCAGCAGTGCACGCTGCTGCCATGTGCATCACCATATTTTTTTTAAGGCGTGGATTTTTTTGACACCAAGATCTCTCAGTGTCAAAAATAAACCCCATGATGCAAATGCCTGCATTGCTGGTTTGTGGCACTGCAAATGGGTCTGCAGCACCGCATACCACAAGTTCACACTCATCTGGCTGCACCCATAATGAATACAAAAAGAAAGGAAGAGACTGAAAAACCAACAGTGAAAGAACAACAAAATGTGCAAGTACCTACTAAATCTTCTGCATTTAAGGTAAAGAAAGCATGCATCTCTTTGCCATAGCATCTAGAAATTCCAGACCAGTAGTCTGGAATTTCTCTGTTGTTGCTGGCCTTTGGAATAGCACAGCAGTAAGAATCTACTTTGTCACTGAAAGAAGTTATACCAACTCTTTTCATGGATAAAATCAGTGGCATAATAAGTGGGGTTTGCACCCTGGGCAAACCCTGCAGCAGAACTGTGGGAGCCACACACGGGCTTCAAGAGCAGAGGGAGGAGTGGAGGTAGGCATCATACAAAAATCAATCCCCGACTGCTGCTGCCACTTCATGCTCCTTCCACCCTGGCTCTTGACCACCACGAGCTGCAGCTGTCCCAAGTTGGCTTCTGGAGCTGGTGCCCCTCATGCACCCCTGGTTGCACTACTGAATGAAATAACATATCCTGGATGAACAAATGTCAGAATAGAAGAATAAAGGTATCTCTTTAGTATCTATTTTCATTTCTTTTCATGTAGTAACATTTGGGATACTGGTGGCAAACTGTGACCAACCATCCATGAGATAGACCTATTATAGTTAAGGCAAGTGGAGATGACTGAGTGAATTTCCTGTCTATCTGTCCATAACACTTTATTCGCACTCTGATTCATTATCTGAAATGACCAGAGTGCTCCAACAGCATTCCAGACAGGCAGCGGCAGTGGTGCACTGCCATGATGATGGGGACGGAGGACTGGCCTCCCCCCTCCCCCAGCTCTGCTTCCTGGAGAACATGGTGGCAACAGAGCAGGGAGGCAAGGCCCTGGACCCAAAGGGGGGCAGGGGGAGCAGGCCCAGCCCCGCAGTGGCAGTGGGGAGGGTCAGGGGTGTGGGCCCAGCCCCAGCCCAGTCCCGAAGCAGCAGGGAGGAGAGGGTGGATTGGGGCTGGCCCTGGTCCCAAAGCAACAGGAGGGAGAGGATCCTTGAAGCGGTGGGGGGAGTGGGGAGGGAGCAGTCCCGACCCAGCCCCAAAGTGGGGGGGGAGGGGAAACGGGCCTGGCCCCAAAGCAGGGGCGGGGGGAGGGGGAGGGGGCCCAGCCCCAGTCCTGAAGCAGCAGGGGGGAGAAGGAAAGTGTCCCTGGCCCCAAAGTGGTGAGCGGGGTGGGAGGGAATGACCCCAGCCCCAAAGCAGTGGTGGGAGCTAGACACAGGCCTCTGTCCCCACCTGCCCCTCCCCACATCATTCTTGATGGGCAATTTGTTAGCGCATATTTGCTTAAGATTGTTAATGCCCTACATATCCAGAACAGGCCATCAGCCAAGCTTAGTCAATAAAACTCTGTCAACACATTAACATTTACCCTCATGAGTAAAAACCTTTCCTGTCCTTCTAAGGGAAGTCTATTGTGAAAGAGATGCTAAAAAAGGTGTTAAAGTCCTTGGATTCCAGAATTTGTCCTGATCCCCCAGTGCCAATCTGCATGTGGAATGGATACAACAATAATGGCTGATGATTTTTCAGGGATAAGCAAAAGTAAAGTGACCTATCTAATTCCATTAACTATTTTTCATGACATGTTGAGTAGAAGTACTTTGACTGGACTCTGGGGTATTCCAGGAATAGATGAAGCATCCCTTTAGTATGAATATTAGTTAATCTACTGGGTTCACAGAAAACTGTCATGTTGGGGGGAGTGAGCAAATTGCTACTTTGTCATTCACTGTCATTGTGTCTGTGTGAAGTAGAATATGATAGACTTTATGCAATGGACATAAAGTCTGAGAAGTTTTACATTGTACTTTGAAAACAAAAATTTGGTCCATCTTTGAGAGATTCCAGATTTTTCTCTTTAAACTGGGCCACTTGAGGGGACAAGAAAAAACAAACAAACAAACAAAATTGCAGCTGGTTCCAACTAAAAATATCAGGTTCAGAACAATCATTTTGCTGTCCCAGGATGACATACCAGCTTCCTTGAAACCAATGGCTCGCTCACCTCCACTGATGCTAGTATGGCCGCAATTTTACCCTGAGTCACAGAAAAATGAATCAGGCTGAAATGTGTTAGCAACAACTCAACAAGGGAAAGCCCAAAGGTGTTTTGGGGGAAAGAGGTAAGGAGGGAAAGGGACCTAGAGAAGCAAGACAGCAGAAGAAAGTAATTAAGAGTGCATGTTTATTTTATTTTCTAGTGTCCCAGCCACCTGAGGAAGGTTTGGGATTGAGAGTATGGTCAAGGGTAGAAAGGTAAGAAAGGTTCATTGACTTAACAAAAACACGACTACCCATAGTATACTAAGACAGATAATGACAAACAATAATAAAATCGGCAGTCATCTCTGATGCCTGATGGATGACAAGTTTCTCTTTCCACAAAGTTCAGTGAAGTCAGGCATCCCCGATCAGCGCTGTCTGAGAGGTACTGGGAAGGACCCTGGAATTCAGTCCTTGGGCTCCTCGAGACCTATGGGCCCACTGATCCAGGTCAACAGTGAACTAGTCCCTTTCACAGAGCTGTATCTTCCTTCTGAATGATTTCTGGATGTGCCAGCCAATTTATAACTTCTGAGCTGTGCTGATAACTTACAGCCATTCAGATTCTTGTTACTTCCTTAGACTGACCAATAGCAGTACAAGCCTTGCATTCTTTTGATAAGGTTAATTTTAACTATGCCACAGGGCCTTACTATTTCAAGGCTTTGCTAAATTTACTAGGCCTCATTCTACATACAAGGCCTTACTACATGTTAGACTTTATTTAGGCTCTTATCAACAACATACAGTTTAATAGCTGAACAAATGACAGAAAAACATGTGGTCTAATCTTCATAGAGCCTTCAGCAAGCACCTTTATCATACAGACATAATTTCAGCTGTCACATTCTAGTCTCAAATTTTTACTGCCTCTGGATTCTCAGGTAGCAACAGAAGCTTGTTGTGTGTCCTTTACCCCCCTGAAAGCCAACACAGATAATGACTGAATAATTAACCAAGGTAAACCAATGCACTTAAAGAAGTGACATTGCTGATTCAGTGTGTGCCACTCCTTCCTCTAACTCAAACCGGAACCAATATCCTAATGGGATTTTGAGATGCTTTCTTTTGATTAAGTTACAAAAGTAAAACACTAACTACTAACAGTCAATAGAATCCTATGGCATATTTTACCAGAGTAGGGGTCTGTTGTTGCAGTCATATTTCAGTTAGGAATATTCTTGAGCTATCCACATTCCCTGCTTCTTTACTTCCTGTTTACCAGCCTTAGTAACAACAAAACAGTTGCAGAATCCCATTCAGAACAGGCCACATTTCTCTGGTAAGCATAGGTGGATCTAGGATTTTAAAAAGGGGGATGCAGGAGCCACGATTGGCATTGCAGGGGTCACTGCAATCCCCCACTTACAGCACCTCCCCTCACCTGGGTGGGCAGACTATGCCACAGAGACTTTGTTTTTGTCCCTGAATCAGGTAAGTATCTACCCCTTCCTCTTCCCCCCAGCTCTCAACACCCTCTCCCTTTCCCTCCATGTTCTCCCGTCTTCTCCCATTCCCACTGCTCTGTACTTATACCTCTGGGCTCAAGAAGAGGAAATCCAGTTGCTACTGGCTCAGTCCCAACCACTCCTGACCCACTCCAACCAAGCCAAGACAAGCAGCTGTATGGGGAGCTGAGCTCAGCTGGGGACAGCAGCAGTGACAGGTAGGTTTGCTCTTCACTGTGCCTGGTCATGGGCTGGCAGGGAACACCCAGGGGATGAAGCAAGGGAAGAACACACCTGCCACTGGCACCACTCTCCATGTAGGCTGGCTGGAGCATGGGCAGTGTCAGCAGCAGATGTTGGAAGGAGGCAAGTGGAACAGGGTGACATACCAGTAAGCACAGAGGGAAAGGGAGGGGATGCCAAGAGGGGTGTGTTCTTATCTGCTTTGGGACTTTAAGTCCCCGGCTGCTGCTATCATACAGCTATCTGAAAGGGGAGTATGACCATGCCACTGCAACCCCTCTGAATCTGTTCCTGCTGGTAGGTAGAATTATGCCTGCAATTCAGGCCTAAACCTGAAATCTTGTATTCAGACAAACGTATGCAAGTTTTACCATTAACTCAAGGGAAGTAGGCTTGAAATGCATGGGTGTGTCTACATGTGCAATTATTGTGCCTGAGTGTTACTGCACAGTAAACTCAGACGTATTAAGCTTTGGTCAGGAACACATCTACCCATGCTCCCTGTCAGGTGCAAATTTGTGCCTAACAGAACATCAGGTCTAGGGATGCTCCTGCCCTGCTCTGCCCCCCTGCAGCAACCTGAGGGGGCCAGCCCTGGGCTGGCAGGGGACACAGAGGCTTCCTCAGGCTGGCAGGGGGCTCAGGGTGGGCAGGTTCAGGCTGGCAGGAAATGTTTTTCTGGAAGCCAGTGGCCAGCATGCCGTAGACACTTCTTGTCCTCCCCCACCCTGAAGCAGCAACCAGGGCACTCGCTGACCACCTCCTGCTCCAGCACACCCAGTAGGGCTCCTGGGCGGCCACTCATGGCCCCAGGTCCACAGTGCAATCCTAAAAATACACACAATATGGATAGTTTGCAAGAAGCACCAAACTTTATTGCCCTCCACTTCACAACAGCCTCCCTCCTTTCCACCCTTGCTCAGCTGCACCAGCAGCTGGCAGTTTCTCTAGCCACATGGCAGAGATAGTTCATTGGCTGCCTCAAGCTAGTCTTTTATTGGTGGTGCATGTCGGAGTTAGGGAGGAGTGTGGTGTTGGGAGGGAAGGAGGGAAAAAGTCTGCTGTTGGGGTGCAGTTTGCACGCAACATCAGCATCTACATATCTGCTACTGTGAATTAGTTAACATGCTGTTTTTCTAGTACCTGTATGTGTTGGTAGTAACAAACAGTGCATTAGACTAATTTAATGCACAGTAAATGCCACACACATGTAGACACTGATGCTTTACTGTGCATTAAATTAGTCTAATGAGCAGTAAAGCATTTCATGTAAAATGCACCCAGTGTATATTTTGAGATGCACTCAGGATCTCCAATGAAATCAATTAAATTCTTCTAAAAAGGTACAAAATGAAGGCTTTACATACAAGTCACTAATTCTTGCTGGTGTAACAGAGAAAGACATTAAAAGCCTTTTTGTATCTACTGCCACCAATCTTGTGTCATCTGCAAATGTTAATGAGCAGAGAGTTTATTTCCTTCAAGATAATTTATTTAATAAATTGAATCAAATCAGTCCCTGCAGAATTCCAGTAGGGCCATCCCCCATTTTACAGTACTTTTCCACTAATGTCTGCTTTAAGAGCCCCGTTCCTAATCCATTTAACATGTCTTCTGGCCTCCGTGTCTTTTGCACCAAAAAAGTAACAGATACAAAAAAGAGAAATCACCATGTTCCACCAGCATATTCTGTTACAGGCCCATAGTTCAGAATTTGTTATGATGACCATCTACAGGAAACGTAAAATAACTGGTAACTGCTAAAAAGTTAGTATATTCATACCGATGCACGCACATGCACACTTAAAACCAAACAAGAACCCACACACAGACATCCCTGAGATTCACTCACATAAGGAACATGTGCCTCAGCCACTGTCAGAAAGCAGTGACAAAAACCTCTTTTCTCCAATACAGTATCCCTGCCATATCACCATTTGTACTGCAAAGGAGCAATGCAATCTCTGAGCTGCAGCTTTGTTCCAAACAGCAACAAGTACCTTTTTATATTATGAAACCTTTCTTTTTTTTTTTTAATTAGCAAAAGTCCACCTGCTTTGGACTATTTATATCCTTGTTCCCAATGCTAATTTTAATAGCCAATGCATAAACCACCTCAACAAAGATGTGTAATGAAAATGCTGACAGACCTTTGGCTATAACATCACAAACAGCAGCACTATAGCAACCTCTGCAGAAGTTCCTATGCCCAGAGAATTGCAATACAGCACTTTCTCCTGGGAATGGTATATTCCAGTCCTACATTTCCTATGAGGCATTGTTTCAAAGTAACGGTTATCTGGATACCAAAGGATAAAGCTAGACCATTATATGAATATTTTAATTAGAAGCATGTCTTGTGAAAGCTTCAGAATGGAGAAAGCAGAGAAACTTATTTGAGGTTCCATCCATGAAAAAAAAAAAAAGTGTGGAGAGAACTCTAAAATATTTTCCAGTCATAGAAGAGATAATTGGATGAAGTGAAGGGGAAACAAATTCAATGTGATAAATGTAATAGATATTTATTGCTACAGAGGATTAGTTTAAATTACCTTCAAGCATGAGCTTTATGCTAGAAATGATAATTTGATAAGTGAAACCTGCTTTTCCTTTTTTATTATATTAACTTCTCTTATTGTGATGCACCATACAAGGGAAAAAAAAATCATATTATGTTTTGGCTGAACTATGGAATAACCTTGAAAGTATGCTACAGAATTTCTGTTTCTTTTTTTAGGTCTCCACAATGAGACCATTACGGTAGTAATAAAACTATGTAGGAGATTAGACTGATGCAGAACACAGTATGTGACCTTTTCTTCATGGAGAGAATACTGCTGTGGCATCAGCTGACCAGGATTCAAGAGAATAAATCAAAATATCCAAGGGTAAAAAGTGGTGCTTAAAAACAATTTAAATTTACCAAGTGTGAATATTCTTTATTCAACTATAAATTAAGCAGTCTTTCAAAATATATTTTATTGTTATAATATAAACATTTCCTACACACAATGCATGTACACAAGCACAAGCAGACACACACACACACTATTGGCAACATTCATTTCACTTCTGCACTGATCTTCGGCAGAACGTTGTAGTAAGTTTCGCTATTATAGTGAAGGGATTTTCATTATTTACAATAGAAAAAAAAAGTCTCATATGCTGTCTATATTAAACTGATCAGAGAGGAAAGTATGAGGACTACTAGAGAAAATACGAAGTTCAAATATGGTCTCTGAATTGGTATGTGGGGATTTTAAGTCTTTCTTCTTGTTATAACATTTAGAGACCTTTCTGTACTGCTTCAGGCAAAAATGCAAACAATAATTTTGCTGAAATAAGAACTACTGAATAAGGACATAAGCTACATTTTTCTGTCTGAAACAGACCTGGTGATGTGTTTAGGTAGATTGGATTTTTCTGATATTTGAGTTCTCTACAAGATGAACATGTATACAGATGCAGTCTACAGATACCACAAGTTTACTCTCACAGTGTTAGTACCAAGTTTTACATATACCCACAATAAAGCAAATGGATGAAATCCTAAAACATGATCATTTCCTTTTCCCACCCCCACTCCCCGACTCCCTACTGAGATTCTCTTTATTATGCAGCAGATCACAAAATTATTTCAGCCTATTACTAAGGGCTTGTCTGCAATGCCCTAATATAGATATTCCAGAGTAATTATTGTGAGAGTTATTTCAGCATAAACCCCAAAGCAGGCAGTCCAATGCCAGATTAAGAATGCCATTCTCTGATTTAGCTTAATCTACTTCCAAAGTGTCCTCACAAGGGCTTATTCTGGTCTACCTATTATGGGAAATTTTGAAATGTAGACCAGCCCTAAGACATGCAATGCCTGGTAAGGACATACATTTGTTCCCTACATGTTTTCAGCAAGGCTCCAAAGGAAACATTTGTTTAAGGAATAATTTTTTTTTAAAAGCAAAAAATGTAGGTCGATGTAATTGATGGGGGGGAGGCGGGGGGCATTCAGCATTGGCCTCTCTGCATATATTATCAAGCTTTACTGCTGGAAGAGTTTTCCGTCATAAGAATGCATTACATTGATAGCCCCTTCAACATCAAAACTATTACACAAATGGGGAAATTAAAATCTAAGAACAAAATGAAAAAATGGCCTACCCCAGAGACTCCATGAAGTCCACTATGGTCCTCATTATTACTATTGATTTTACTATGGACAGTACTTAGATACTATGCTGATATGCAGTAGTATGAACACCAACAAGTGTGTCAGGCCAGTGCTCCTATATGAGAAACAAACATAAGAATAGCACTGACACTTTGAAAATCTTACTGTATGACCAGAACAAAGGCTAAGTTCTCTTTAGAACTATTCAAAGATTTTTTTTTTAAGTTGTAATGGACTCCAGTTCTGTACATGTGAGCAATGCCTTTTGCAGTAAACCTGTACCTCATGTCACCCCAATAAAGTCAGGAAAAATTCACAGAATGGCAAGTCAAATATTTATACCTTTATTTTCATTGAGAGTTTACAGGATTCTCACTCCAATGAGAGACATAATCATTTAAACAAAATCCCATAAATACTTTAAGTCACTGA
The DNA here is from genome assembly GCF_052110815.1 of Crocodylus siamensis. NCBI lineage: Eukaryota > Metazoa > Chordata > Crocodylia > Crocodylidae > Crocodylus > Crocodylus siamensis. The sequence goes on along the minus strand of NC_143395.1, from coordinate 270,212,984 downwards.
GTTTAGACATAACCTTTTCATTTCACCTTAGAATTCCATCCAACTCCCATTAACACTACTGGATCAGCTTCAGTTACCAATGGCCATACTCTACCCTTTATGGATTTTTCTTTGCCTTGGCATTTTCTGCTCATTAGTCCAAAAAGAAGCAAGTGAGTTTACAGCTCTCACATGTTCCTCGGCCCTGTAAACCCATAGATCTCCCCATGGATCTAGAGAACTAGCACAGCTGCCCTTCTAGTCCACTTGCCTTGGCAGCACACCTCCTCAGAGGACCTGGCTTTCACTGGCTGATTCCCCTTTGCAGCTGTGTCATAGCTGTCCTGGAGCTATTCCAGATGTACAGACACATCCCCTTAGAATAGAAACAGATTGGGAAGGGAAGTACAGAGTGAAGCGTGGCTTCATTCCTCTTTGTCCCAGTTACAAAAGACCCTCTCTTGTCTAAAAAAAGTCACAGATTAACAATTTGTGCAACAGCAGGCATTCTGCTAGGTATATGTAAGGATAGAATCGTGCCACATTGTTGGCTCCTCTTCTATGAACCTCTGCCAGGATTCATCCATTTTCTCTCCTTGCAGAGCAGAAGGCATCACATTGTGATATTACAATTGTACAGCAAAGCAGGAAGGGAAGACCAGGTGGTCATTTCCCAGCACATGCTTGTTTTGCTTATCTAGGGAATTCAAATATACACAGAGTTATAGTGCAAAAGCTGCAGGATCCTGTGTCTTCCTCTCAGTCCTGGGGAGCTGGAGCTATTGATCATGTTGCCTTTCACATGATGCAGCCATCCCACCCGATTCCATGCCACTGACTTTCTTATTTGTGCCATGAGTGTTGCACAAACATCAGGTGATCCACACTGTGTTGAATCGTTTACAAAGAATTCTTAAGTGAGCCAATGGCACCATCTAGTGTACTTATGCCTTAAAAGCCACACTCTGATCTGATCAGCTACACTGGCCGGGGTAACTCAAACTGCAGCCCAGGGAACCACATCATCTGGCCCACAGGGGTCCCCACAGATCCAAGAAATTGGAGGCATGGGAGCAGTGGCCAGTTGCCAAATTTCTGGACCTGTGGGCAGCCCTGCAGGTGGATAGTATAGCCCCACACACTAGATCAGGTGTGTGTAGCCAAAGTGGCATACCTGGGCTTTTGGGGCTGGGGCTGGACCTGCAGATCCCAACCTCACGCACTGATCTTGTGTAGGACACAGTCCATGAACCAACGCCACACTACTCATCCAGCCTGTGGGGCTGAAAGTTTGAGTACCACAGAACTATGTTGTCTGACTTCTTTCAGGTGGGCAGCAGTGGATGAGTTTTGTTGTTCATCAGAATGAAGAATACTAAATAAAGAGAGACTGTGCAGTTTTCATGCCTACAAATAGCTCTACCAATGCACACAACTAATGCTAATGCTTTGCTATTCCAGCCCCAGCTTCCTCTTGAAAAGTGTCCATTATTATTGCATATTTTAAGGGCTTCGTACAATGTTTCTGTCTCGGACCTCTCCTAAGGCCCAACGGTGAAAACAAAGGAATTGGCAAATGATTCTTAGAGGAAAAACTGGTGTTGCGTATACTACTACTAAATCCCAATTTTGCATAATTTTGCATAAAGTGCTTCCTCTAAATGATAACAGCACAGTGTTATTTGAGGACGAATTTGAAGCCTTTGTTTGCTTAAAATTTGCTTCAAGTGTTTATTAATTTAATACAACATTCATCACTATGAACACAAGGCAAATTCAATACAAAGGGATTTAGGTCATGGATTCAATAAATTACTCAGAAATCATGGCTCAAGCTATGATACCCTATCATCAGCTGTGCTTTGCTTTAATAAATCAGCCCAAACTGCTCACATTAACAAGTAAAAATGAAACAAACACTACTTATCAACTAACCAGAAAACCACAAACTACCACACATAGCCTTAATCCATGTCCTGAAGCTCATCATGCTCATATTCTGGCAAGTAAGTTCCAAGGCTTCTCCACTGGCTTTATTCAATGTCATCCCAAGACCTGACAGAAGGAGCGTCCAAGCTGCGTTAATTTACAAACATGTATAAGGGGACAACTGCTTTTGCAAGCTGGGCTACTTTGGAGTTTTTGGTCATGCTGTAACACAGGGGTGGGCAAGATGTGGCCCGCCAGGCCATTCTATCCAGCCTCCAGGGCCCCTAAAAAATTTAGAAAATTACAGTAAAAGTTCTGTTATCTAGCATCTTACAAGCTGGCATGCTCCACTAACCAGCCTGCTGGCTTGTAATATGAAGTGAAACTGGAAATGCCCACCATGGCACTTCCGATTTCTCTGAGCCTCAATAGCTCGGAGCAAAGCAGCCTGCGCTGCCAAGCCCCCACGGTCTGGGGGCATAACAGGCTGTTCAGGGCCCGCCTCCCTGTCCCATGGGGCCCACAGGAGGAGCTCTGATGCGGCAGGAGGGGCAGAGGGACGCCTCTGAGGCAGCAGGAGAAGCAGTGGCCAGGGCCGCTCAGTTAACCAGCATATTTTGTTATCTGGCATTCCCAATTCCTGGGGGATGCTGGATAACAAAGCTTTTACTGTAATATTTATCTGCCCCTGGCTGCCTGTCATGTGGCCCTCAATAGCTTGCCAAAACTCAGGAAGCGGCCCTTCACCCGAAATAATTGCTCACCCCTGCTGTAACACGTTAATCCATAATGAGTTACCTAATACAATTGGAAATGTTAATAGTGATACTCCCCCACTGTCAGGGTTCACCCAAGAATGAATATTGGCAACCAGTCAGATGATAATCAAGTCATGATAACCAGATTCAACAGCAGACAATACTTTGCTTGTTTGCTGCAACAAACAAACAAACAATCTCTTTTCCATGTCGTTCCTGGCAAAGACAAGAAGACAGTGCAGAGACCTGATCCTAGGTGTTCCGTTTTCAAAGTTATCCATCAAATGCAGAAGGCCAGGAGCAAATTCTGCAGCCCCTGAAACTTCTGTGTAATTCTCAAAGTGCAGGTGTAAATAAAGCACATTGCATTTGCCTAGGTAACAAATGAGTGACAGACACCAAGAAGACTGACAGACTAAAGGAGGTAACAGGCCATCACTCCCTTATGAAGATGCAGGCATGCTGATGAGATGTAAAGAAACAAGTCATTTTGGCAAAAGAGCAAATAGAGATATAGTCTACTAAGATATATGCTTCCTTCAGTTATAAACATGACCACACCTCTTGTGACAAGTCGCATCTGTTCACCCTAGTCCCTGCTGTGATTGCATAGTATAAAACATACCTGAGATAGACTTTAACTAGCTAGTTCGAATACTAAGTGCTAGCACCATAGCTTCAGCCAAATATAGCTTATCTAGCTCATCGTGAGCTGAAAAGTCCACCTGAAAGGTCGAGTAAATGATTAGGTTAGTTGTGCAGCCTGTTTAGAGCCCTAAGTTACCTACCTTTCATGCTGGGAACTGTGGTAGCTTAAAGCACAGATTTAAGATAAGTACAGTATAGACAGACACAATGACCAGATTGAAACCAAAATTCTTCATCAAAGACCCTGTTTCAGGCCAAGACAATAATTAGTTGCTGCCCCTTTGTAGCAGCTTCCTGGCTCCACTCCATCAAATTTCACAGGATCTTGTGCATAAATTGACGATTCTTTATAGCCAACCGAATCAAACTGTCCTGGAAGGATCATTAGTATGATAGTACAAAGCCTCTCATGCAAGGTTGTGTTTTTAAAGGTTAGATGTTCATAACAAAATTAATTTACCATCAGTACAGCTTTAGGTCTGATACAGTCTAATTGCCACTGCAAATGATAATAAAGAAGTCCCACTGATTGCAGTGGGATTTGTACAGAACATTTAGTTCCAAACTTCAGTTTGAACCCAGATGGACAATGATTGAGGAAGGCTGTGGATTACAAGTTGCCGTCAATGCAATGGAATTACTGAAAATTCAGAATTTAAGCCTTCTTGATCAAGAAATATCAAACAAACAATCCCAGTCATTATTCACTTAGTTCTTCCACTAGTCCAGACCTATAACACACTGCTCAACACTGCAGTCAGAATGCGATCATCGACACCAAAAACAACTTCCTCTTTCCTTTATGGGCCTTCTCATGGTGCAATTCTACCACAAAGTGACCCATCTCATCATCCAGAACTTGTCTCTACCTTGCCTTCTCCCTTACCTAACAAACAGGGAAATTTAACCACAATCTTCAACCCCAGGCATGAAACTACAAAGGTATGGGCATATGAAACAGGGAAACCCTACCCCTGTTACTAGAAAAGGTAGCAAGAGAGCAGAGCATAGATGGACTCAGGGACTAAGAAGGGCAGGCAGCTAATGAAGCAATTAGCGGCACCTTGTAGGCAGAAGATCCAGTCATGTGGCCAAAAGAAAGGGGGCGGAGGAATATAAGACAAGTCTCTAGGCGTGCAGGGAAGCATCCCCTGCTTGCAGCAAGGAGGAGAGGCCGTGGGAGATATCAGCTGCTGGAGGCAAGCTGCCCAGGAGAGCTGGGGGTATGAAGACTCCAATGAAGATAGGTTCTGTTGACAATTTTTACTCTGAGGAAGGAAGGCTGTTTATTTTTGGAAACATCTGGTTTACTTTTTTGTGCTGTATTTTAGACTTGAGACCATGGAACCAGGTTGTGGCTACAAGGGTGAAGGAAGCCATGAACAGGGGTGCCAGGGTAAACTCCCTTGCTATAGGAGCCAGAAGTTAGTCCCAAGCCAAAACACAGAGATTGGCATTGCAAGACTGGACCCCCAGGGGGAGCTGCCATCAAGGGAAGGAGACCCAGGGAGGAGCTTTGATCTTAAATCAGTGGATCAAGGTGGAGGCTATGACCAGAGAGAAAAGGAGGAGCCAGGCTACAATAGCTGAAGTCTCAACAAATCCTCAGAAACCTTCAGGAGCTCTTTATTAAATGTGAAAGTGCTGAGGGAAGGCAAAGGAGCCAGGTGTGGGGTCAGTCTAGCCTAACAGACCAAGTTACTTGCAAGGCTGCTGCTGGCCCCAAGGACCTTCCCTCCCAACAAGAAGCATCAAAGTTGTGGCAGGTGAGATGGGAGGTGAAGCAGGACCAGGAGGAAATAGAACTGTGGGGCAGAACCCGTATCGATCCTACAGTATGAGCACAAGATACAGTATGACAAATCCCTGTCCTTGTTTATGCTAACAGTAACTGCCCCATGTGCACTCTTAGAAACAGAAGTTGCATATAAACCAGTTTAAGCAATTTGAAACTGGTTTAAACCTGTAACAGAACAGAAGTTCAGTGCACATAAGCCAGTTTCGAAATAACCAAAACTGGTTTAAGACAAACCTGGTTGAATGTACTATCAGACTTAACTGATTTGCGTCAAACTGGTTTACAGAACTTCTGTCCCAGACTCCCTCCTGGTTTAAGTTAAATCAGAGTTCCCCAACATCCCAGCACACTTTTCAGCCCTGGACTAGGCTGTGCTGTCTGCTCCAGAGAGCAGGGCTAGCACCACCCGTCTCCTCCCTAGTCAGAGCAGTGTGAGAAATGACCTGGTTTGCAATGAATGTAGTTCCTGTCAGTTTGCTGCAGACAGTATGAAGAAGCAGGGAGAGGGTGACTGAAAAGCTCAGTATCATTAACAGATGCTGTCCACATAAGCAGTCTTCCCTTCCCCAAACCCCTGCCCCCCGCTTTGTCTCAGAGTTCAAACCAGGGGTCAGGGTCTGGCAACACTCCCCACCCCTTGCTGCTCAAGGGGTGGGGGGGGAAGCCCAGCAATGGCTGCTTCCCCCTCCCCATCCAGGCACACCCCATCCAGACACACTCCAGCTGGGAACTGTGCAGGCAGGGTGAGGCTTTAAACCCCTTCCTAATCATAGTGTCCTGCCGGGCCCTGGCCACACCTTCCCTGAGTTCAGCATTGTGGAAGGGAAGAGAAGGCTGCTCTAGTAACCCCCAGCTTCTAGCCTGAGCCACTACAGGCATGTGCCTGCATTTCTTGGTTCAAAAAGTGAATGCTTATCTACTTGTAAATCAGTTCAATCTCCACAGGTTAGACTAACCTGAAAAGATTGAATCAATTCAGGCTCGGGCTTTTTGAATGTCTCTCCCTAGCCCAGTTGTCATGAATGAGAAGTAACCCATGGTAGCTCTGTCACTGAGGGCTAACCTACTGCAAGTTAGCTTTCATAGACACTTATTTCAGAGTGGCTGGTGCACAGTAAATTGTTATACCTCACAGTAATGTGTTGGTAGCAATATTCTACAGCTCATGGAGCCCTGCCAGTATAGCAAAAATCACTTGATTTTGTGTGTATATCTTTGTTCCACATATTAGTCTTCAAAAGTGGCCCCTACCCCCTTGTGTTTGTTTCTAATCAACAATGCTATGTTTAAAAGCCCCAGTGCAATAAAGGATTAATCATAAATACACATGCAATGTAGTAAATGTGTTAACAGATATTTGAATTGAAAAGAGCTGTGAAAGAAAGAAAATAACATCCTATTAGCATGCTACATGGGTGTTAGACAGTTGCTAAATGTGTAAATCAATCTCCTTATTAAAATTAATATGCATCAGTTTTGTATTTTTAAAGCCATTGATCTTAATATACAGTAATGGATTATTATAAAGGTAATATACAATCTATATTTTTAAAATGTCCACAATCACTAATATTTATTTCTGATTTTACACTTACCTATTAACATTAGATTCATTATTTGTATGCAATTTATAATCTAGGAAATGTCTACAGAATTGCTTCAGGCCAGACTCAGCATTAGAATCTGGATTTTAATAATACACCTGTTATTTGAGCACCTTCTTACAGAGTAAATATAAGTGATATGGGCTCAGCTTTAATTACCTTCATTTATTTTCAAGCACATTCAGTTTTTTCCCCAAGGATATTAATTCTTTGTGAATTCTGCATGTTTCATCTTTATATATGTGTGGCTCACTGATGTCTTCTTTAATGTGCAGGCAAAATTCTTCACATACAGTATGCAATTGCATGGATAACCAAGCACTCATTTGTAAAAGACAATGATAGCAGATCTGAGAGTTATGTGAAAATAAGAGCTATGGAGCAGAAAAGTTATAGCAAAGTCTGGTCATAAATAAGATAATTCCAAGAAAATAAGCCAGAATTCATTAATATTCTTTGACACTTCCTAGTCTATCATCTAAGTGTATCCATCACACAGCTTTCTACTCTGAATGTATGAACTTCATTTCACAGAATCTAGAAGTATATTATAGAAATTATTTATAGGCATTATTTGCATCCAAATGTTGTAGGAGAAGGTGGTGGTAATATTGAAGCCCAATTGAAGTCCACAGGGACATATTTATTAACTTTACAGGGAATCTGATTTTACAGAAGATACATTTTTAAGGTCAAGGGCAGAAACAGTAAGGACCCAGCTTCACTAATGTTCTTTAGTCTGGAGAAGGGAAGACTGAGGGGGGGTGTTTAATAGCAGCCTTCAACTACCTGAAGGGGGTGGTTCTAGAGAGGATGCTCTCAGTGGTGGCAGATGACAGAACAAGGAGCAATGGTCTCAAGTTGCAGCAAGGGAAGTTTAGGTTAGATATTAGGAAGAACTTTCTCAAAAGGAGGGCAGTAAAACACTACAATGGGTTACCCAGAGAGGTTGTGAAATCTCCATCATTGCAGGTTTTTAAGACCAGGCAAGACAAAGCCTTGGCTAGGATGAGATAGTTGAGGATGGTCCTGTTTTGAGCAGAGGGTTGGAGTAGATGACCTCCAGCAGTCCCTTCCAATATTAGACTCAATTCTTTTTATTACTATTTCAATTTGCAGAGATTAATAACATGAGTGAAGCCAAACAAAGAGTTTGTGAGATTATTTGATAAAGAATCAAATAATTTCAAGAATCATTGGAAATTCATAGATGTTAGGGGCTGGAAGGGATCTCCCAAGATCATCAGGAGGTCCCTTCCAGCCTCTAACATTTATGAATCTATGAATTTCCAATGATTCTTGAAATTATTTGATTCTTTATCAAATAATCTCACAAACTCTTTGTTTGGCTTCACTCATGTTATTAATCTCTGCAAATTGAAATAGTAATAAAAAGAATTATGAGTCTAACATGCACTCCACTTGGTGTAGCTAAAGAGCTACCAGAAAGAGACAACTGATTGAGTGGCACTTAAGAAATGTTGAACACAGAGGTGCATCTGAATATAGACAAGTCAATTAACCTTACCTTACTTGTTAGCACTGCTAGTTCTTCACTGGTTTCATAAAGCTAGCTTTTCAGCATTAAATAGTTTTCAGATGCCAGGTAGCTTGAGATTTAGTACCCACAAGACTACTGGCCACCATTGTAATCAAAATGTCAGTGCCTACCAAAACATCCCAAAAATACAATAATCATTATACTTTAAAGGATCCTAAAAGAGAGAGAGAAAATGTAAGGACTTCAAAATCTTTCATATCACTTCCTCCTCTAATAGATTTTCTTGGAATATGATGGGCTTCTAACTGTGTGCTGAGCACAGAGTGAATGAAGGACATACATCAGTATAAGCTTCCATATATCAGCTCTGTTCTGAAGGAACCACCTCTATCAGTCCATTCTCCAAGTCCACTCAGTTCCTCCTTTCTCAAATGAAAATGCCAACAGGAGTGATAATATGCTGTCATCAGTTAGTTCAGAGTTTGTGCCTTCTGACTTAAAAAAAAGATTAATCTAAAAAGGATAATGAAAACAAATTACTCCTCTGCAGGAAATACATTCACACTTAAATCTTCTCGACCACCTGTTAATTTATATTTATATTGTGGTGTCACAGGGCGGGGACGCCAGAGCAGCTGTGATCTCTCCTGGCGCCCCCTACCATGCCAAGTTGGCAGTCAAGCACCCTCATTCTCGCCCGTCTTTGATGATATTATGTTTTATAAGGGAGGCTGCCTTCTGTCCCCTTGGACACGGTGCTCTTATTTATCCTGGCCCTTGCTTCCCTAGATTGATTTGGTGCACTCAGCCTTATGGGCTATGCGTGGCTCCTACCTCCCCTTATACCATGCCCCAAGCCTCTCAGATGTCCCAGACATTGTTGAGTCAGTTATCAGTGCCCGCACCCTCACAGACGCTCACCAGGGCTGTCTTCGCCTAGTGGCCCACACCGGGCCCTTCTCCACACCCTCTCCTGGGCTTCCCTCTATGCACTCACCCTCCCTGGGCCTTCGTATTCCTAGACGCCCCCTCCGGGGCTTCATGTTCCTAGATGCCCCCTCCGGGGCTTCTTTCAGTGCTTGCCCTCTTGCTTGCGCTCTTGCCTTGCTCTGAGATCACGACGCCCGCACTGGGGCCTTGCTTTGTGACTCCTGCAATCGGGGCTCAGGTGGCTGTAGCCATGCCTGGCCCCCAGACCCCTTTCTGGATCCTACGCCCCACTGGGGCTTTGCTCAATAGGGCTCAGGCAGCCTCGGCCTTACCTGGCCCTTGGACCCCCTTTCTGGGTCCTATGCCCCACTGGAGCTTCCCACAGTTGGGGCTCAGGCAGCCTCGGCCTTACCTGGCTCCCAGACCCCCTTTCCAGGTCCTACACCCCACTGGGGCTTTCCTCAATTGGGGGCTCAGGCAGCCTCGGCCTTACCTGGCTCCCATTGCACTGAAACCCCTTGTCAGGGTTGGGGTCAGTGCACCTCCTAACCACTGTGTCCTTTCTGGAACCAAACTGCTGTGCCCTCTCTGGCACCAGAAACTGTCCCCCCATGCTACTGGGGAGCTCCCATGCGGCCTCCTCCAACCCCTACAGCCTCACCCAGTCCTCCGGTGTAACAACAAACAACAAAACAATATCATAAGCCAACTGGCTACAACTCAAGAACTAAGCCACCTGACTAAACATAAACTCTAAGCCATCAAGGAGATTCTCTTCCCAAAAATCCCTACCAAGTCTTCCTCCACCTGGTCTCCTCCCAACGGAAGCTGCTCAGGCCACCAGGCTTCTCTCCTCTGCCCGCTTCCACAGAGCTCCTACTTCCTCAGCAGCCAGAGGGGGAACTGACCTTCCAGCCTCAGCCTCGCTGTTTATAAAGGCCAGGCCCTGTCCCCTTCCGGTCAGCTGACCAGACTGGTCGCCCTGGCAACCTGCACCTCTGCTGCCCTGGTGACTGGCAGCTGAGCCCATATTACTGTTGTCAGTAGCAGGCACCTTAGTGCCCTGCTATATGTGATCAGCTCATACTTTCTTTTCAATTATTTATGAGAGAACAATCCTTTTCTTTTCACTACTGCCTCTTCAATAGCTCTTTCTGTAGACTTGCCACATTACAATGTACATGCACACATGTGCATATGTATAAAAATAAGTGCACAAAACATAAAAAAAAGAAAAATGTTTGTTTGCAATTGCAAAACTTTCAGAACCCTAAAGTGTTTTCTAATCAGCAGCATTGGGGTTTTTTTTAATTGAGCACATTTTTTAATTATCTGAGGTGAGTTTTGTACATAGTCTGTAATATTGGAGCTGGAAATGCTGGTGTGGCAGGTTGTAATTCCTGCAGCCAGGCCCAGGAGCCAGCCTTCCCCCTATCCTACCTCCACCTAAACAGAATAGCAAAACATCAACGGAATTCCTCTCCCATCCAGGGCAAGGGCTTCAGTGCTGCTTTTCTTCTCAACCTTTCTCCCTCCCCAATATCATCTCTCTGAGAGCTTTTAACTTCCTCCAGGCCCAGCCAATCACCACACTCAGCTGGTCCAGAGCTCCCAGGCAGGCAGGCTATTACCCTCTAACCCCACTACAGCTGGACCTCAGTCCCATAAACATACACCTTGTTACCACTGGGACACTATATGTTGTACAATGTTAAAATTAATTGGAGGAAGTTTCTGCATGGCATCTTCCTTGTCCCTTGGTCCTCCAAGCCTGCTGGAATATGCCAGGCTGTAGAATATACTGAAATCCCACATGGAGACAACCTCAGTATTTTATTGTAGGGATTGGGAGAGTCTGATTGGCTATTGTTGAAGCGACAGCTTCCTCCAACATCAGTAAAAACCTTCTGTATACAGCACATCTCCTCATCTGCAACAGAATTTGGATCAGACTTTAACTTAGAGCTGATATAAGAGCAGCAGCTGTAATCTCAGGAGAGAGCCTGAACTAAAGACTCAGGGTTACAACAGATGTTGGAATTCTCAGAGAACAAGTCTTTTATCTTGGGATCCTGCAAATCTACAAACCCAGGGGAAAAGGTATTGTCTTCAACATTTCACAGGTATTTCAAGTAGGACAGTTGGTTTGTAGGTTTGCAAGATCCCATGATAAAAATCTTCATCTTGTAAGAATCCAATATCTGTTGTAACCCTGAGTCTCTAGTTCAAGCTACAGCAGGTCACTGAATGTTCACAGAGCAAACTTACTGTGCCAAGTAGCAGCAGATTTGGCATGATTCCCCATGAGCTGCCTCTCCAACTGGAAGCAGTATGGTTGCACTGACACAGCTATATCTCCCAAAAATGTAGCTGCAATGGCTTTGGATCAGGAGGCAGCCCACAAAAAGCATGCTTGAGAGCACTGCACATATTAGCAATACCACATCAGTCCAAAAAACCATTCAAGATCTTGGTATGGGAGCAGAAGCTTACTATTTCCACAACTAATTATGTGCAATGACTGTTAAGGCTATCAATAGGAATGAGATCTCTGCCAGCAGCAATTTCTAATGAAGGAAATTTAAAGAACCATATCACCTGTCTCTTCCCTGTTAAAACTTGTCAGACCTTGACCATTTCTGTTACACAGAGGTAAAAGAGGGATATTTACTAGTGTTGAGTTTCTTAAACTTGCAATAGGCTTTTTTTTAAAGCGAAACTTTAAATTTACAAGACTCTTCCTTTCATGAAAATTCAGCCCTACAGTATGTAAACATTTTACAAAACCAAAATTATTTATGTATCAAAAGCGATTACTGTATAGTAGCATCCTTTCCTTGTGATTCTTATAAACTAAGCCCCACTCTCAAGTAAGTCTCAATGCAGCCAAATGTGTATGCATCCAAGTGGTCCCACTGACTTCAGTAAAAGAACTCATATGTTGCACATGCTTAAGTGCTTATCTGGATTGGACACTTAGTGAATACAATGCCACTGAACACAAAAGCTCTGAACCTGCTTATACCCAGTGCACATATATCACTCATAAGTGAAAACTCCTAAGAAATAAAGAAGCATAGGAACTCTGAAGCCCAATTGCCCAACAGAAACAGGCATGGGGGAAGGCTTTCTCTATGTATCAGTTTTTCTCACCATATAATCTACAGCCAGATATACACTAGAAATATGTGCCAGTATAATAATATCAGTCACAGTTGTGATATTATTTTGAAAATATGGTTAGGTCAAGGGAAAGAGTTTTTGCCATGCAGTTTATTCCATTCATGTAACTGGCCTGAATTAGATCAGCAAAGCACTGTTTTGCTAGAACAGACTGTGTCTATACCAGGAGTTGCACTGTTGTAATATATCAACGATATAATTTTCATTTATATATCTATCTATGTAACTTGTGTGTGTGTGCATACGTATATGAACGATCTACATAAAGATATATATATGTGTGTGTGTGTGTGTATCTTTCATTTTTTAAATGAAAGAACTGGCTGAACTTGTAGCCTTATAGAAGCACCACTGGCCAAGCTGTTTGTCACAGAGCACTATGGTGCTCTGCTCCTATAAAGAGGGAAGGTGTGTAGCAGGGCACTAAAGTGCCTGCTACTTCGAGAGCCGGGATAACCACCCAGGTGCAGGTTGCCAGGGTAACCGGTGGGAGTCAGCTGACCAGAAGGGGCAGGGCTTGGCTCCTATATAACTCCCAGGCTGAGGCCAGGCAGGCAGTTTCCCTGCCAGCAGCCATGGGGGAAGGAGCTCTCCCAGAGCAAACAGAGGGGAGAGGCCAGACTGCAGGTACAGCTCCGAGACTGGGGGAAGAATAGAGCACCCCTGATACAGCAGTAATAATGTTATAGCTGAGCAGCTTGAATTTATGTTAAAGCCCAGGGGCTTGTGTTTTGTTTCTTGTTGTATAAAAACCGGTGGTTTGGGTGAAGCTATTAAGGGTTGGAAGAGGCCTCATAGGGGACCTATGGCAGCGTGGGGACCCCAGCCCCAGAGAGGGCGCAACATCTTGGTGTGCACTGACCCCAGCCCTGAGAAGGGGAGTGGAGAGTTGGAGGCCAGGTAAGGCCTAGGCTGCCTGAGCCCTGCGTGGGGGTTTGAGACCCCGAAGAGAAGAGTTGGGGCCAGACACGGGTACAACCACCTGAGCCCCCCCCCCAGTGGGAGAAGCCCCAGGCAAAGGGGGCAGTACTGAAGAGTGCCTGTGGGGTGCAGTGAGAGACAAGGGCTGTGGCTAAGACCGAACAATGTCTGGTACATATGCAAGGCTTGGGGCATGGTACAGGGGTGTTTGGAGCCACGCATAGCCCATAAGGCTGGGGTGCCCAGAACCCCATTATAGAAACAAGACTTGGGATAGCAGGAGAACCATGACCAAGAGGATGAGAGGCAGCCTCCCTTTAATTTACATAAGATCAAGACGTGGCGGCCAAGAACGAGGGTGCTTTAATGCAAACTTGGCACGGTAGGGGGTGCTAGGGGAGATCATGGCCACCCCTAGGACCCCACTCCGTGACAGTTTAAAAAGTTGTGAAACTCAGGAGTGCTCCTGGACAACTGGAAGAGGGCAATGTGGTCCCCATCTTTAAGAAAAGAAACAGGGATGACCCTGCAAACTACAAACTGGTTAAGGAGGCCATCAACTACAAGCTGATAACAGATGGGGTGCTAAAAAAGCAGCCAGCATGCTTTGTCAAAGGTAGATCATGCCTGACAAACCTTGTGTCCTTCTACAACCAGGTAACTAACCATCTGGACAATGGACATGAGGTTGACATCATCTTAGACTTCAGTAAAGCTTTTGACTCTGTCTCCCATGGGATTCTCTCTAACAAACTGGAGAGTACTGGGCTGAACCAGTCTACAGTGAGGTGGGTGGACAACTGGCTTAGAGGCCACTCCCAGAGAGTAGTAATCGATGGGATGGCCTCGTACTGGATGGGTTGGCCTCATACATGGAACTATCAGGGTCTACAAAGGCCCTATGACTCTATTTTTACCTTCCATCACAATGACAATAGTACTCCTCAGAAACTGCCAGGGTTTCCAATAGCTGCTGCCATGTCTAAAAACTCCCTTAGGGGAGTTTCCACTGTCTAAGAGTAGTAACACAATAGTTATTTTAGATTTAGGATATGTTGGCTTTGCATCTGTTTTTTTCCACTGGTATCCGGGGAGTAGGTAAGAGGAGTGTGTGTTCTTGCTAGCCAATACAAACAGATTTTCCACATCTGCAGACAACAGAAACAGTCAACCCCATTAAAATGTGTTAGAGTCCACCAAACTGAGCATTCTGTTTTTCTAAGTCAGGGATAAAGACAATAGTAAAAATGTTTGAAACCAGAGCTGGTCAAAAAATGATTTATTTTTTTCCTTAAGAACTACACAATTACAGTCAAAAATGAAAAAAAAAATTGGATTAAAAAATATACAGTTCCTCATGGTAGCTGTAATTCATGTAGCTTTATGCCCCATTCTCCAACAGAGGCAAAAACGTCCTGGTCCAGCTACATGATCCCCGATGCAAAACAGCTCCCTTCAAGGCTTATGTTATATCCTGGAGGATGGAGTTCAGCTACTAGCCTAGCTCACAGAGGAGAATGGGGACAGGAGATAAATTATCTACCTCTTACTATAAGTCAAAATATCTGGATGCTTAGCTGAAGTATTTTTGTTTTCAGCCAACTTTTTCATATTTGATTTACTGCCAAAATATCTCTTCATTTTTCCAGGTATTGTTATATGTGTTATAAATTTCCCTTAATAAACAAAAAGGGTACCTCCTAAAGTGATATGAAACAATGATGGGATAGTCTTATATTAAAAAAGAAAAAAGTGGCACCATAAGACTTAACTAGTTTTGCCAGGCTTTGGAATTTAATAATAATTAAATTATTCATTTTTTATAATTGACCTACTCTTTTGCAGGTCCAAAGTCAAACTAACCCTCTGCTTTAATTAAATTGCAACATACTGTTAGTCTTTCAGTAGAAAAGTCAGTCATTTTGGTACTGGGAGTGTAATTAAGGAATATTAGCACAATGCAAGATAAATCCCATTTGCTACTGTCACTGAATAGTTCAATAGTTAATTTTATGCCTTTACATTTCTCACAATATCTGTAGCCTTCTTGCTTTGCAGACATGGGGTTGTACATTTTTAGGTTGTATAGCATTACAAAATAATTACTTCAGTGACAGAACTGCAATTCCCAAACATAATGAGGTTTTAAATATTCATTTGATGTAATTTATGTCCTTTCAGCAGTCTTAAGACTTTATCAGAGAAGTCTTGCTTCATCCAATGTAAGATTTCATTCATATCAACAATGGTACTTTAGCCAAAGCTAGCACTTTCTAGGGCTTGCTTACCCATCATTTCAGTGGTTCTTTTCTGTCTTTTTCAAATACAACTATTTGGGAAAGACACTCTTTCATCTACAAACATGGATCTGTGAAAATGAAATTCTTGGAGAAAAGTATTCTTGTATGGACCACTACTTAGTACTGTATTATCTGGCATCAAAATATGAGAAAAGACAATATCATTTATATATAGCTTTCCTTGGCCTACAGAGTCAAAAGGTAAAGGGACCTTTTGACTCTGTAGGCCAGCTAGAACTATGGAAGAAACCGGCAGTAACATCATGAATACTATACTATCAGTGCCATAGCAAGGGGAGGGCAAGCAGGGCGACCCCTCCCCCCCCCAGGCACCAAAGCAAAGAGGTGCCAGCAGGCGCTACCCAGCCAGGATGGCACATGGGACTGAGCCACAAGCAGCTTGTTTGGGGGTGGGAGTGGGACAGGGGAGAGCAGTTTCCACAACTGCGTGCACTCCCAGGCAAGCATGGGCAGCCATGTGCCCCAGGTGCCAAATTTCATGCCTATTGCACTGTATACTATTCAAATACAGCATCTAAAGTACATTCTAGGATTGGTGGTGCCCTGTGCAGTAGTTTACCAACTAAGAGCTATAACAATAATTTCTGCTTTCTCTGATACTTCTTAACCTATTCCTGAATAGGCCTCCAAAGTTATTAGATGCTTATCAACAATATTATGGTCTCAAATAGCTTGGAAATCAACACTCCTAAAACCAAAGTATTGGTATCTGGCAAAGGAAGAAACTAGTATGGTTTTTACAGATATTAGAGGTTGTGTACTCATGTAAATACCTCAGAACTTATTTTAATAAAAATCAGAGCTGAAATAAACATGATGAGAATTTAAGCATTAAAGCAAAACAAGACTTGGGCAGATTTTACCCTTTTACATTGAGACTAGTAGAAGGGCAGTATTGGCAGCACTAAAGGTCCATAGATCTAGACGTGGGCAGATCTAGGATTTTGAAAAATGCGGTGCAGGTGTCAGGGCCCTAGAGGTGCAAAAAGAAGTATAACTTCATTGGAATGAGTTAAAAACAATCTGCAGGGCCGTGAAATAGGAGCTTCATTACCAGGAGCAGCTAACATACAGCAGAATTGCAAAACAAAGGATAGCTTGATTGGTGGAATATCAACACCAATAAAAATAAGCAAGGGTCATTAACACCTGTAGAATGAAGAGTTTAGAAGGGATCAGGTAATGAGCCATGAAGTCAAGTGACTCCCTCAGCACTGCCTGACTAGAAATGTTGCCACTGTCAGACAGTTGGTTTTAAACTGTGGTGGACTAGAGATCAAAAGTCAGGGTGCAACTGCACCAGTCTGCTCCCCACTCCCCTGGATCTGCCTATGTATCTAGAGTCCATTTTATTGTGTGTAGTGGAACTATGGAGTGCTAACCCCATGGGTCATTCCAAAATAAAAAACCATTTCTAATTACTTTTTAAGGCAGCTTTTATCTCTACCAAACTCTACAATGTAGGGACTCGGGCAATCTGAAATGGTGCTACCTGAGCACTTTAGTTCAAGTAAGAACTTTAAATTATTGGATAAAAATTAGAGTTTGTACCCTTATCAGATGCTCTAAGAAGTGCTCTTCAAAATAAACTTTTATATGGATGATTAGATAATATTTACACTTAGGGATCTACCTAAGGGGAGCCAAAGGGATTTTTTATGGGCTGCCTGTGGCACACAGAGCCAGTTTTGCAACCTTTCCATAGTGAGCCCACCCCCACCACTGATTGGCTGAGGGAGCCCAGTGGCCACACCCCTTGCTGCTGATTGGCTAAGAGGATTTCCCATCGTGAAGCCCTGCCCTGCCCCTCACCACTGACTGGTGGGGCAAGGCCACATGATAAGCAGCCCTTTCAATCAATCACCAGCAAGAGGTAGAGGAGGGGGCAGCCACCATCTTGGTTGCTCCACTTTGCACTGGCAGCTCCTCCCAACCCTGCTGGGCTGCGAGGCTGGGCTGCAATGTCCGTGAGGAGCACTAGCTCCTACTGGGAGTCAGTATTTTATTTTTAGTAAATATTTTTTTTTATTTCATGGATCTTGTGGACAAAGCCTGATTTCAGGGATAATGCCTGATTTTTGTAGTTTCCATGAAATCTGCAAAATTGCAACTTAAGTAAGTCCCTACTTATATTCTCCTCCAGACAAATGGCCTGAGAAATGTGCTGATAACTACTGACCCAATATTTCCCCCTTTAACAGGGAACCCCAATCCTACACGGGGACAGGGAGCAGGAGGAAAGAGCAGGATCCCCATCAAGCAAGACTTTTGTGGCATGCAAGAGCAGATTACTGCAGCAGCCAGCACCAGCAGGAACCCAGACCTTGACAACTGGGCTTGCTAAGCAGCTAAAGGGGCAGGGGAATCCAAAGAACTTATTCAGCTGAATAGGAACCTGTGGGCACATCTACAAGGGCAGCAGTCAGGTGACTATAAGGGACAGGGTTTGGCTGCTTAGAAGCACAGCCTCTGGGCCATGGGCTGGCAGGTTATATCTGCAGGCTTCCGGGGGAAGGAGTCAAGAACAAAGCTAGCTGCTAGGGGGAAAAAGAGGTATCCTGGGGCTCAGGATATTAGGTCAGCTTCTTATGACTGGGGCAACTGTTATGGCCCTGGGGGAACTTTGAGATGAGTAGTAAGTAAATAGTGAATTTTATGTGTTCCAGTTATTTTTTCTGCATCCAACTTTAACACCAGAGAACCAGGTTGTGGCTGTAGGGGCAACCTGGAGTCTGTGGAGCAGGGTGCCAAGGGGTCAAGACTAGTGTTTTGAGACTAATTTTGGCCAAGGATGTGTGGGTCTGAGGCCCAGGAAGCCAGGGGCCAGGGCAGCAGCCTTGAACTGAGGGAGCTCAGCCATATAAAAAAAGCCAAAGCCAGAAAGCCTGAAGCCTGGGCAAGGATTTGGGGGTCTGAGGTCCCCTCCAGTGTCAGTTTGGGGCCCCAGAGGTCCCCTCCAAATGGCAACTAAGAGTCATTTGTGAGGCATGGGCATGGGCATGGCTATGGTGGAAGAGAGAGGTAGAGGCCACAATTACAACTCCTAAGGCTATTAGGGCTATCTTAATTATTACACCCATGGAGATTAGGTGGAGTAGCCCCAAGTATTGGAGTAAGAGGAAATAATCCCTATACCGAGAGGAGAAGACCAAAGAAGAGGCTACCCCAGCAAATGGATGCACCCTCCCCTTAAACATGTTAAGATCAATACATGGCAGGCAAGAGACAGGAGGTAGAAGAGCACTGGCAGGCAAGTCTGTCTGATCAGAGGGGATTATAGGATACCAAAGAGGAGCGTGGTCAGATACCCTGAGCCTGTTACACCCCCATATTTAAAACAAGATCTACATTTAAAAATGAAAAACACCAGCATGCAGACAGATAGGTAGGCAGTGAGAATTTCTTGAATTTCCCCTTTTTTAAAATTAATAAAGACTCTTTTGGCCAGAAGTGTACCTATCTGCAGTACAAAGCCACAAAAAATGAGTGGCCATTACAAAATTGGGGAGGTGGTGTCAGACCCCATATTTCAGCCAGGATATGTTCTTGTGGGAAGAATGAGGTAGATGTTCTAAATCACTGTTAGTGGTCATCTTTGTTCTTTGCAGAAGTAAGAGGGAAATGGATCTCTCTGTTAGTGGAAAATGTTTAAATACTGATATAATGAAGAAAAAACAACTTGGCTCCTTTCCAACATGTTACAGCTTGTCCTCTACTCTGTAGGTTATATGCACTACTTGCACAAAGAATAAGGGCCAAAATCAAATAAAAAGTTAATTGGCATCCCTTTCAGCTATCAAACTGGCTGTTTACTAACGCAGAAGTCATCCTTTGCTTTGTATAGTCTAATTGTTCATATTCTAGAATAAAAGGGGAGGGAAGGTTCAAGTCCTATTTTTACCAAGCATGAATACTTTTAACTGAGACCCATAACCATATCAAGATTAGTCTTGGCATATTTCAGGCCAAGTGTACTAGGTTTTCAACAATAGCCAAGTTGCACAGTTGTTAGGGTAACTTGTCATACTTTATGCTTTAAAGTTGCACCTGTTTATAGAGTGGTGAATTATAGCATTGTTTAAAGTTTTCTTTTATATTCAGCCTAAAGTTCTGTATAGCCTCATTGTTATCTGAACTTTTCATTTTGCTGGTGTTTGCAATATCAACTGGCCTTGTTTCTTGCAAGCAGCTTATGGCCTTGAGTTTGCTTGCATGATGTTTTTTTCCTTTTCTATCACTGTGAGAAGGTTTTCTAACACAACATAGTAATAGTTTTGTTACTTGCTCAAATTAACTGAACTTGGCACTAACCAGCTGAATCAGATGGATGAAACAATTTTATATATTAATGAAAGGTGATAAAAGAGACCAATGGACAATGCTTAAAGTAAGACACTGGAAAAAGGCCAAATTAAGATGTGTGTTGAACAAAGGAATATGCTAACAGGATAAAATATGAACAAATATGCTAACTACAGATAGACCAATCCAAAAGCAAGGAGTCGAGTTAAAGAAAAGCATAAAAGAGGGAAGCAAGAAAGTGAAGTGTCGGTGTCGTCATCATCATTATCATTTACATCATGAATCCAGGTTTCAACACCCGTCTAGATCATCCCAGCCACCAACGCATGCTTTGCTTCAGGAACTGAGTGGCCATCTTTTCTGTAAGGCAAAGTCACATCTGGGATTGGGTGAGATCATTGTACTGTTTTTTCTCTCTCTGAAGATAGAAAGTGCCAAGACAATACTTGTTGTATTAATAAAGTTAGACTCCAACTTCAAGCCACTGAGTTGTCTGTGTTCATATTTCATGTTTCATTTAAGGGTTAATTGTGCTTCAATGATCCCTAAGCACTATCTGTAGATCAGTGGTGTGAACACAGTGGCTAAAATTCATCCACCATGCAAAGAATCAGCAAGGCTCCCTATACTCCATGTAGGGGTGGCAGTGAGGGACTGGAAAAGCAGCAACAATGCAAGGCTGTCTGCACATCCTCCACCTGCCAGAGAAAGACTCTCCAAAGATGATTTAAGAGATGGTATTTGGATTTTCAGGTTTGCCAGTCTACACAACAAACATAGAGTGTCCAAACACAACAGCCATGTATCCTACAAGTGTCTGGACAAAAGATGGATGTTACACTTCATTTTCATAGAACCGGATAGATGGAAAGTCAATTTCAAAAGCAAAGCCAATTGGCCCACTGTGGAAAAGGGAAACCCATATTTAGGTGTAACTGCATGGCAAGCAGGTAGCCTAGTTTGCATGAACATTTGCATGCAGACATACATATTGTGGAGCTTATCTATTGCACTTAGGGTCTGAAAACTTGATACATTGTGTCACATGCCAACTACTTATTTCAGATTTGTTGGCCTAGTCATTTAGTATTGGTACATTCACATTTTCAGCCTTGAATGTAATCATGTAAACCAGAAGCTGAAGTCAATCATGAGTGTACTATATGTAGTTTTGTAACTTGTCCAAAGTACAACTTCCGTTTATATCAATCAGAAGCTATAAACAGTCAGCAATGATTTTTCTTAAAAATGCCAAAAGCGTAACAAATTATTGAATAAGTTTTATGCATGAGAGAACCAATTCCCTGAAAATGCTTTGTATGTCTCAATGCAAAAAGAGTTACATGCTTTCTTTGTTCAGATGTCATACTGTTCTCCAAGCACTCTTTCAGAAAGGACATTCAGCCTGTCAGACATACATGTAATGTAAGTGATTGTTGTATTTGTTATACCACCACAAGAAAGATATATACTACATATGGCTGTATAGAGGCATAATAAATATATTTTGTTCATGCATCTTTCCACATGAAAATTAAAATGTTGCTTTTAAAAATAAAAAAAAAACAAACGCAAAAAATAAAGGAGCCATTATTCATATCATACAGCTAGAATTCTAGTAGTTATACTGAACACAATTTTGTTGGGAAATCTTCCATATGATATTGTCATTACTATAGAAGCTTGTAAATTTGATTACATTCTATCAAAAGCTCAGAGTTAATCAGTATTGCAATATGGCCTTTTACAGAGCTCCAGTGCTGATCTCAGTCTTTTTTATATAAAAAGTATTCTTTCTATCGTAACCTCAGCAAAAACTACAAATGACATAACTCCTCAAATGTTATAACAATCCCAAAAGGTTCACATTTAAATGTTGACTATCTTAATGCAGCCTGTAAGTTAACCAATTAAAAGAAAAGAGAAATTAGTGACAATTCATCTTTGAGGTTGTACCGTTGAGGTTACAGACAAATAGTGCAATTAAATCCTCTTTGCTTGTACACAGTGTCTTGTAAGTCAGCTAAAAGTCACCCAGGACACACTAGACTAATAAGTAAAGTTGAGAACAAGAGGATGGTGACATGAAGGAAGTTGTGAAATGTGTTGGTTATACAACAGTCACACATGTAGAATAAAAAACAAAATAAAACAAGAACACTTTAAATAAGAGGCCTTCTCTTACTTCAATATACAGACAGAAAGGGAGTCAAATATCTACAGGCTAGTAGTATAAATATATTAAGTACTCAGGGGTTCACTTTTTCACATATTAGTAAGCCATTTTGTTAAGGTTCTAGGTAGTTATCATCTTCTCACAAAGCTGAAACAGAAAAATGTTTAAATGTCTCATACAAAATTAACACATTTCTTTCCTAACAGGAGGTAAAAATCTCTTAACTTGGAAATCCTTCCACTAGATTTGACTAGGAAATCATCTTGCCTTTGCCAGAAGTTTTGCAAGAGGAAACTGAATAAACATTGAACAGAGATAATTCAAGAGTAGCATTCCTACATTCATGTAGGGGGTTAAGCCAATTGACCTTCAGAAGCTAAGTACAGACATTCAAAAACTCCTGGTGGAAGCACCCTAACTAAAGCTTTACATAAAGAGCTATTAAGTAAAGTGCTATAAGTTAGAGCAGGTAGGACCCAACAAACATTCACTGTTCGGTGGGGGTGGGGCTCGGAGCCTGCCTGCACTGGCGGAGGCCAGCAACTGGGAGGGTACTTCTACGCACCACCCAGGAGGCTGCTGGAGTGGCCCCTCTCTCAAGCCCTGCCCTGCCCCCTCCTTGCCAGCTGGCAGCTGTCAGCAGGCTGTGGGGGTGAGGAGGGAAGAGGAAGCCCCCAGGCTGCACAAACCCCCCACCATTGCTGGGTCAGGAATTGTGGGGCGGAGAGACAGGTCAGGTCTGTGCTACCAGAGCCCTCCCCTCACCTCAAGTTTCTGACATGGCCAAAAGCTAGGCCAGGCAGTCTCCTGCTACAGCCACTGGCTGCAGTTGTCAGGTGGCTCAGTCAAGGGGTGGATGAAGGGAGCCCCCCCGCCACACAGACCCAGCCTACCAACCCCAAATCCCAACCCAGCAATCTGAAGGGTGCCCCATGTGTTCCACAGCTTTTCCTCATGTTTCAGTATATTCAATGTCCTGTACCTCCCCCCATATCCCCACTGCTGAGGAATAGTCTTAAAACTTTGCATAGGCCAGTTTCTTGCCTGAAAAGAATTCAGTTACTCAGAGACTGAGGAGATGATGCATTGAAAAAGAACCTGGTCTTGATACCAGACCAATGGTATCCTCTTTGCCAGTCATGGGTCTTCATTATAGGATTACCATATGTCATTATAGGATTACCATATGTCCCGGACATGTCCTCTTTTTTGGTCCTCAGTCCAAGAGGGTTTTGAAATGCAAGCAAATGTCCAGGTTTTTGCTGTGCCTCTGCTTTCTCCCAGCACTTTCGGCTTGACTGCTTGGGGTTGGGATAGTGGGGGAAGGTGCTTGGAGGCCAGGGGATCACGTGCTCTGCTCATGGGCCCCGCAGCTACCGGCAAGAGAGAGAGAGACTATGTGAGAGCTGCACAGGCAGCAGGGCTGGGGGGGACAGGGGGATGGGGGTCGGGAGTGAGGGGTATCAGCAGATATATAGGGGGCTGCAGGTTGGAAGTGAAGGACACCAGCATGGTCTGGGGGGGCCAGTTACTTTGGGTTGTGAGCGGGAGGCAGCAGAAGGGCTGGGGGGGCCATGGCTTAGGAGTGAGGGGCAGAGGCAGGGCTCACTGCCTCCTCCCCACAGTCATATAACCCTTCTCCCTTTCATCCCATCCCTCCCCCTCACCCAGGTGTCCTCTTTTTTGAAACTGGAAATATGGATACCCTATTTATTATCAATAATTTACAGAAGACATAAGGACGAATTTCTTTACTGTCCGAGCCCCCAAGGTCTGGAACAGCCTGCCAGCGGAGGTGGTTCAAGCACCTACATTGAACACCTTCAAGAGTAAATTGGATGCTTATCTTGCTGGGATCCTATGACCCCAGCTGACTTCCTGCCCTTTGGGCAGGGGGCTGGACTCAATGATCTTCTGAGGTCCCTTCCAGCCCTAATGTCTATGAAATCTATGAAACTTAACTAGGTTTGTGCAGTGAGACAGTGCCATCAGAAGCAGAAAAGTAGTGAGACTTCTAGTTCCTTTCTCTCAAACATTAGATCACTTCCCCCACTGGTTTACAAGACAGAGAAACAATACTCCTGGCCTACAAATTGCTGCAGCTTCACATAAAGGGTCACCATCAACCCATATATCTTTCAAAGGATCACCATCAACCCAAGGCTCCTTATCAGATTTTTTTAACCTAATGCTGCCAAAAGGAAAACTTCAGATTACCAAGATTTCCTCCCATTCCCTGTATTTGTACTTCACACTCCCTTAAAGATCATGTAATTTCAGTTCATAAAAAAATAAAAGGTTTTGAACTGAAACTTGTTCCACTGAAACAATTGGTATTATGCATCTTGAAATTTGCATTAAAATTTACACGTCAAGGACTTTATTGCAATTGCTGTGATGTTATGCTTCTAACAAACCTGCAAAAAAGATTTTTTCTGCTTTAAGGTACAGATAGACTTATTTATTTTTTTCTATAAAATAAAATACAATTGCCATCAAAAACAAGTCTCATTTCTTTATTAGCTAACCACATTTTTCCATGAGAAAATTTCATTCAGGTAGAAGTTCTGAAAGCCTCTGCTGTAATTTCTGATATGCAATTAGCAAAATCAACACATTCCAAAGTTTTTTCTGTGAATAGTACACAACAAAATACTACAATCAGTTATTGACAGAACGATCTACCTTATGGTGCCAATACAGAGAGTAGCTTAGTACATATAATTACAATAATTACACAGCACAATACACATACAACAACAAAATAGTAGAGTGCTCCAAACTGGCACTCCTTCAACCAAATTCTATTCCTGGCTTGCACTATTATAAACTAAAACAACTCCATTAAAGCAGTATTCTCTCCTGCCCATAACATTTGTACACTTCAGTCTATGCTGACTTCTACAGGGAAGCTGTGGTGCTCTTGTTGATGCATAAAAAAACAAATGGTTTGTGATCCTGTGACCCAGGGAGACTCTTTATTTCTAACACCCAAATTAACAGTGACACTCAAGTTATGTCTGGTTTTAATTCACCAGTGAAGACAAAGCCCAACTGGGAAGCTGCAGCATTTCATCACCTATTTTATTCAAGCCAACATACTTTGGTTTAAATGGGAGTGACAATAAAAGCATGTGAAAACAGGGGGCTCTATTTTGGAACCAAATATGAGAAATTCACAAAATTTGGTGGGGGGGAGAGGGGTTGAGTCTTCATTTTGAAATGAAAAGTAGAATTTTTTTTTATTTCATCACAGAACAAAAAATCCAACCAAGTTTCAGTAAAAAGTAACTAGAATATTTCATGGTAGGGGGAAAAAAATCCATAAACAAAACTAAGCCTTAGATCCCAAGCTCCAAGGTTCTTAAGATCTCAACTTATGGGGAGCCAAGAGCCTAACAGTCCAGGGCATCACAGAGCTATGGACAAACATTACATATAAACCGGTTTAAGTGATCAGCAACTGGTTTAAACCTTTAACAGAACAGATGTTCAGTGCACATAAACTGGTTTGGAAATGGCTGAAATCGGTTTGAGATAAATCTGGTTGAATGTAGTACCAGACTTAACTGATTTGGGTCAAACCAGTTTATGCAATCTCTATCCCAGACCCCTTGCTAGTTTAAGATAAACTAGAAAGCCCTAGCATCCCTGGATGCTGTCTGGGCTGAGCGGGCCTCTCTGCTCCACAGGAGGGCTAGCCCCTCCCCTCTGCTCCCTGGCTGCAGCTCCAGGGACTGCAGGTTGCTTCCCCCCTCCCCTCACCACTCCCCGCTAAGCAGGAATTCCCCCCTCCCTTCTGCCTTGCTCAGGAGGTGCCTGTGTATTAGCTATCAGACCACATGCTCGCTATGGTCCCTGCTAAATCAACAGTTAAAATGAACAGGCAGAATCAGCAAGTAGCTGGTAATGTCCCTCTGTTGTTTTCTTAATTGGGTGATAAATACTGTTATCAATTCCCTTCTGGGCTAATCAGACCTCCTGCTAGAGCCTGGCCACACACCCCTCAGCTCTATGCTGTGGAAGGAAGGGAGGGCTGCTGTAGCACCCCCTGGCTTTTAGCCTGAGCCACTGCATCCATGTACCTGTATTTCTGGGATGTACAGATATTTAGAGTCAATATCAAAAGTTGCCTTCCTCCAGGCCCAGGTGTGTGAGTTGTCCTTCCATATCTCCCTCTTACCTCAATATCTGCAGCATTTCCCATTCCTCACTTGATTCCATCTAGGAATCAATCTCCAATCTGCCTTTCTTTTTATACGGTTATAATTATGGGCAATAAAGACAGGAAATAGCACATAGAAAGGATGGAAGTCAGGATGACAGAATTGTTGACAGATTCCCTGTATTTTCAGACTAAACAGTGCAGTTCAGTTACAAACATGGGGTAGAGAGGATGAATGACCTGCCAGCATTCCCTTGTGTGAGGAGCTTAGATGTTTTCTGTGTGGATAGTAGTGCTGGATTTGAGGCAGCCTTTAAGTTAACCCTAACTAGCAGTGTACCCATAGCCTTAGAGCCAAAGCTAGAACTATCTCCATCAGGTCTTCTGTGGCTGCTTCTGATTTGTACACAGGAAGCCTTGAAGCACTGACAGCCCAGCTCTGCAGTAGAGAGCCTGGAAACCCCAGGATCTTTAATGCTGGGGCATTCAGCATGAATGTTGTATTCACTACCCCTCCTCATTCGTCTGCCGGAATCTGGTTCTTTCAATTCTCAGGGTTCAAAATATTAAGATGCACAAACTTTGGAGCTAGGGACAAAAGTTACACATAAACCAATTTAAGTGATCAGAAACCAGTTTAAACCTGTAACAGAACAGAAGGTCAGGGCACACAACCCAGTTTCAAAATGACTGAAACTGATTTAAGATAAACCTGGTTAAATGTAATATCAGACTAAACTGATTTAGGTCAAGCCGGTTTATGGAACTTCTGTCCCAGACCCCTTCCTGGTTTAAGTTAATTCACAGTCCCTCTGCATCCCAGGATGCTTTGCAGCCCAGAGTTGAGCTGTGATTTCTGCTCCAGCAGAGCAGGGTTGGCCCCACCCCTCTCCTCCTCAGCTAGAGCACTGTCACTGCTCTGGCTGACTGAGAAGGTGGTGGGGGTTGGAAACTCTACTCCCCAGTAGCCTGAAAGGAAGGGGGAGGGGTTAATTCCCCCCCATCCCCTCTCCCACTGGCATGGGACCCAGGCTGGGGTGCTGCTCATACCCAGCCCCCCCTCCACTCTGGGTCACTGCTTGAGCAGCAGGAACAGGTGGGGAGGGGGCCATAGTGCTGCAGCTTCTTCGATTCTTCTTTCACTGTCATTAACAGCTGCTTCTTTTGTTGCATCTCTTTAATTTAAAGCTTTGCATGTCAATAGTAACCCTGTCAGAGCAATTCATTTCTTTGTCTTTTAATTCACCCAGGTTTTATACCCAGAGACAATCTGAGAGGGCCACTGGTAACAAAGTTGTACAAATGCATCTGTTCCACAGAATATAACCTTATTCCAAAAACCTGGAGCTTTTTTTCTTAGCACCCACTTTTCTAGTTCTGAAATCTCTTTTCTCACCAAGCCCACCATATCAAGTCAATCCAAAAACAGAGAAAGCTCCTGAATTCCAACTTAATTTGTGCTCCCTCCCTTGCAAAATCATTTTGGCAAGTTTAAGTGACTGAGTAATTAAGTGAATTAACAATCCTCCACAGCTCTGAATTCAAGCAGCTACATAGGCTGAACCAATAAGCAAGTGAACGGACATTCACCTTTGACTCCAAAACTGCAGCCACATGCCTGCACTGGCTCAGGCCAGAAGCCAGGGGGTGCTAGAACAGACCTCCCTGCTAGTCTGGAGCAGGTGGCCTGAGCCAAGGCTACCCTGCCACCATGCAAGGCAAGTTTGCAATGGACATGCAACAGATCCTGATATGCTGGGAGACTATGAGTTAAATTGAATATGAAGGGGATCTGGGACAGAAGTTCAATAAACTAACAATTAAGTCTGATACTACATCCTTCTAGGTTTATCTTAAACCAGTTGCAGCCATATTTTAAATGTTTTCTGATCACCTATACCAGTTTGTGTGTAATATCTGTCTCTACTTTGGTTTATTTTTTAAATAAAAATCTAACTGGCTCCTGAAAGCTGGCTATGGCTCCTCTGCTGAACCCACAAATTCACAGAACAAAGCCTGTTTTTCCATGTATTCACTGACTGAGAAGGTGGGTGAAATAGGGAAAAGCAAGTAGAGATGGAGTATATAACTATGAGGGGATGGACAGTGTTACCCAGATTACATGTAACCTTGTGGGTAGGCTACTGAAAACAGAGGCAGAAACAGGTCAACAGCCCAACCTTTTATGTGCTTGTACTTTAAAACATGAAAACAAACATTTATCTCAAAATCTATTTGGCTGCCCATGATAAGGCAACATAGATTCTCACCTGTACCCTCTGGGGAGACTCAGGATTTGGGCAGAATATGGCACACACATTGGCAGCTTCTTGAATTCACTGAGTTCTCCAAATTTCCCTCCAGCCTACGCCCAATATTTATAGGTGGCTGATTCTAAATTCCTAACAAATGATTTCTCATTGGTTTTATTTAAATATCTTTTGTTTCACTGAAGCTTTTGGAACTGGACTAAACTAAATCTCTTGTGAATTTAGAAGGTGTCACTTAATCTGGATTTATATCCTTGGAAAAGAAATAGGGAGGGTTTCTTATCTCCTTTCTTTTCCCAATCTGGAGTGCTGCTCAACACTGGCCTGCTTCTTCTTTACCTTCTCTGATGAGGCTGTTTTTGTTTTTACAAACTATTTACATTTTAACAAAAATATATCTATTATAGCAAAATAACATTTAATACTTTTGATTGCATCAATCACTACTACTATTTTATATAGCTATAAAGCTATAATATAGTGTATATGGATTATTTAATGTGTGGTCTTCCCTTATCTCCTTTCATGCTTTGTGCTATAATTGTGTTTGATGGACTCCTGTACTTTGCTGACCAATCTAGCCATCACATCCAGCGGGCTTTAAACTAGGCTCGTCAGGGGAAGAGGAAGATGAGGGTGGAGGAAGCATCAGATTGCCAGACCAAGCAACACCCACAACTACAGCCCAGCCCAGACCAACAAGCGAAATGAATAAACAGGTAAGCAACAGGGGCCAGGGCAATGCTGGGACTAGGGAGTCAGTACACACATCCACAGGAGGCTTCAAATGCCTCTACACAAACGCTCATAGTATGGGAAACAAGCAGGAGGAACTCACCCTCCTGCTCGCTGACACTAGCCCGGACATAGTGGGGATCACTGAAACATGGTGGGACTCAACACATGACTGGGCCGTGAATGTCAAGGGCTATAGGCTGTACAGGAGGGACAGGATAGGAAGGAAAGGTGGGGGCGTGGCACTCTATATTAAGAAGGAATACACATCCTTGTCAGTTAGCAAAGAGTCAGAGGAAGGGCACTCTGAAGTACTTTGGGTTAGAGTACAAGGCAGTCAAGGGGAAAGAGACTTAACAGTGGGGATCTACTACAGACCACCCAACCAGGGGGAAGAGCTAGACCAGGAATTCTTAGGTCAGCTCACTGAGGTAGTGAAGTCCAAGGATGTGGTAGTCATGGGGGACCTGAACTTCCCAGACATCTGCTGGGAAAAGCATTCAGCCAGGTCTGACCGCTCACGTAGGTTCCTAGCCAGAATGCAAGACCTCCATCTAACCCAGGAGGTGAACAGCCCCACCAGGGGAGATGCCTTGTTGGACCTCGTGCTGGCCACAGGAGATGACCTGGTGAGGGGGCTGCAGGTGCTCGACCACTTGGGCAACAGCGATCATCGCCTGCTGGAATTCACCATCCAGTGCAAGGTAGCAAAGGCCTACAGCAAGGCAGCAGCCCTAGATTTCAGGAGGGCAGACTTCAATGAGCTAAGGAGAATAGTCAGGGAAGCACTGAGGTCCCGGAGGGGAGGGGAGCCAGGTGTCCAAGAAGAGTGGTCACTCCTTAAGGAGACAATCCTCCAAGCCCAAAGGAAGGTAATCCCAACGAGGATCAAAGGGAGCAGGAGGGCACAAGAGCCTCCATCACTCACCAAAAGCATTCGGGTATGTCTCCTTGCTAAAAGGGAGGTGTACAGCCAATGGAAAGAAAGGGACATCACCAGGGATGACTATACTGCAGTCGCTCGGGGTGTAGGGGGGCAGTCAGGAAGGCCAAGGCAGAGATGGAACTGGGACTAGCTTCCCAGATTAAGGACAATAAGAACACATAGAGGGTAAAAAGAAGGTTCCAGGTAATGTGGGGCCCCTGCAGGACGCATTGGAAAATTTGGTCGTCACACCAGATGACAAAGCTAACATGTTTAACAATTTCTTTGCCTCCATCTTCCTAAGTAGGGACCAGAACAGCCACCTCTCTGCTGGGTCCCCCTCAGGCCCCAGGGGAGGCACATCTGGGCCAAGGGTTAGTGAGGAACTAGTTAGGGAGCTTCTGGAGGGACTGGACGTATTCAAGTCAGCCGGTCCGGATGATCTCCACCCTAGAGTGCTGAGAGAATTAGATGAGGTAATTGCGGGACCCCTGGCATGGCTCTACGAGCACTCGTGGTGCTCTGGTGTGGTGCCAGAGGACTGGACGAGGGCCAATGTGGTTCCAATCTTCAAAAAGGGGAAGAAGGAGCACCGGGGAAACTATAGTCCAGTTAGTCTTACCTCGATCCTAGGCAAGCTGTTTGAGAAAATTATTCTGGCACACATCCACGAGGGGCCAGCAGGGGACTGCATGCTTAGGGGCAACCAACACGGGTTCACCAGTGGCAGGTCCTGTCAGACCAACCTGGTGGCCTTCTATGATCAGATTACCAAATCCTTAGATGCAGGGGTAGCAGTGGGCATAGTCTTCCTGGACTTCCGGAAGGCTTTCAACACTGTCTCCCACCCTGTTCTCATTAAGAAACTGGGGGACTATGGGGTCAACACCCACACAGTCAAATGGGTTCCCAACTGGCTGGAGGGCCGCACCCAGAGGGTGGTGGTGGATGGGTCCTCCTCAACCTGGAAGGACGTGGGCAGTGGGGTTCCACAGGGCTCAGTCCTCGGGCCTGCGCTGTTCAACATCTTCATCAGTGAGTTGGATGAGGGGGTAAAAAGCACCGTGTTCAGATTTGCTGATGACACTAAGATGTGGGGGGACGTGGGCACACTGGAAGGAAGCAACAGGCTACAATCGGACCTAGACAGGTTACAAGCGTGGGAGGATGAAAATAGTATGGGATTCAACACAGACAAGTGCAAAGTGATGCACCTGGGGAGGAACAACCAGCACCATACCTATAAGTTGGGGAACTCCCCTCTTGTCAGCACGGAGGCGGAAAAGGATCTTGGAATCATCATTGACTCCGAGATGAACATGGGCCGGCAGTGTGGGGAGGCAGTCAGGAAGGCCAACCGCACCTTGGCATGCATCCACAGATGCATCTCGAGCAGGTCCAAGGAGGTGATCCTCCCCCTCTATGCGACACTGGTCAGGCCGCAGTTGGAGTATTGCATCCAGTTCTGGGCACCGCACTTCAAGAGGGATGTGGACAGCATCGAGAGGGTCCAGAGGAGGGCCACTCGCATGATCAGGGGACTATGAGGAGAGGCTACGGGACCTGAACCTGTTCAGCCTCCACAAGAGAAGGCTGAGGGGGGATCTAGTGGCCTGTTATAAACTAGTCGGGGGGATCAGCAGGCACTGGGGGAGTCCCTGTTCCCCCAAGCACTGCCAGGAGTGACCAGGAATAACGGTCACAAGCTGGCAGAGATTAGGTTTAGGCTAGATATCAGGAGGTGCTACTTCACTGTCAGGGCAGCTAGGATCTGGACCCAACTTCCAAGAGAAGTGGTGCAGGCTCCTACCCTGGGGGTTTTTAAGAGGAGGTTAGATGAACATCTTGCTGGGGTCGTTTGACCCCAGTACTCTTTCCTGCCATGGCAGGGGGTTGGACTAGATGATCTACTCAAGTCCCTTCTGACCCTAGAAACTATGAAACTATCTGCAAAGGTTCACACTACAATCACTCAGAAACAGGATTCTGGGACCTTCTGCTTAACAGCACTTCTGCAGCTTGGGCTAGGCCCCTTGAAAATGGTCAATGGCAACAGCAGGTGTCTGTGATCAGGGTCATTTCATTCATCTTTACACATGTAAAATGTCTAAAGTTAGATACCTCTAGTAAGCCTAACTAAACACATAGGTTAAGATTTTCTAACACAGATGCTTCAAATAAAGCTTCTAAGTTTAAATATTAACATTTTAATAAATGAGCTGATTTCTAAAAGTGCTAAACACCAACCCTAACTGCAATTAGTATATTTTTGTACAAATCTTAATAAATAAAAATGAAATCATTAATGTATGCCTGGCAAATAACCAGAGCTGGATTAAAACCGTGGTGAAACATACCATACTTTTTATCAGTTTCCTGAGGCATTCTTCCTCCTTCCTTTAAACTAGGCCTATAAAAAGAAGAATAACAAACTTTAATCTTGATCCCTGCAATCTGTGTCACTAAACCATTCATGCCATTACTGCCATTCTGTTACTTTCAATGGGTTTCCCAGAATGCTTGCAAAGGCACACAGATATTAATATTTTATTTATTTGCTTCTTGGTACTGTCTCTACAGAGACTCAATTAAGAAATTTCCAGGCAGCTTCAGCTACATGGAGTAAACAACCACAACCCCCATTTTGTCTAGAGGGAACCTGTAATTCTTAATTAGCATTTTATGGAAAGCCATTCATGTGTCTAGAGCTGCCCAAGCCAAGCTGTACTCATTTTGCACAGCTGGATGGACATTATTTTTTCACTGTTTTACAAGGGAAGACAGAAAAAATGTTCTGGGGATTGCAGAGCAAATAGATGAGTGTGTAGTGGTTTAGTAGCCTTTAGTCGTATTAATCAAACTATATCTTAAACATCTTAAACACACCAAAGAAATTAATGATGACAAGATAAGTAGTTTAACCAGCTTCATACAGAATGTGCCTATACATGCACTTTATTGTGCAGTAGACTAATTTACTGCATAGTAAAACATCACCGTTTATACATGCACTGCAATTAGGATGCAGTAGATTAATTTACTCGTGCATAGGATAGTTCCATCAGACACAGGTAGTATCTGACAGCAGAGTAAATTACTGCGCTTAAATGCTTGTGCAGACAGTGACATCACAATTAGCTTACTCTGGCTCAAATTGTGCTAGAGTTCGTTCAGTTGCATTAATTGCACAGGTAGATGTACCCACAGTGAGCCAACAAGAATTAGAAACAGAATCCAGTTCCCCAACCCTAAATATTACACCCAGGCCCCTCTGGATGGTTGAAAGACAATACTCCTGGTCTACAAATTATTACTAATTGGTGATTTCATGTACATTTGTTCCTGCCAATAAAGTTGAAGAGAAAACTAATTTTACCACTTGGGTTATTAGCACTCCACGAGGTTGAAATAGCTTTATCAGAAAAGGGAAATATGTAAATTAAAAGCAAGATTTTCAGAAGGACAGCATCAACCCCAAAGTTCCTTTTTTTAATTTATTTTACCTACAGATGAAAATGTTAGCGTAGGGAGTCAATATGTTTTTTAAACATGAAAGCAGTAAAATCTGTGGTTAGACGTGATAGAGTTTTTGACATCTGGGGATTCTTTGAAGGCCTAGCATGTTGCTAGGAGCCACCATGAAATATTCAAATGGAAGAAATTGGGATAGGGTCTTCAGAAGAGAGACAGAAGTCTTGCTGAAAGTGTCAGGCAAGAATTCTTGGGATACCGGGGTACCCAGAGAGAAGTCCAAGGGGGACTGTAGGCTACAAGGAAGATGTGACTGAGGTCCAGGTTAGAGAACATAGGACCCAGAAGGTTCTGAAAAGGAAGTGTGAAGTTTATATAAGACTCAGCAGTGCGCCTAAGGTTTAAAAAGTCCCAAGAGGTTTAAAGTTATAATCTGCAATTTCAGATAAATAAAAATTGTCTAACTTCTGCTTATTGACTGCAAAATCTGTTCAAATATCACTGAGAGGAGGGGCAGTGTGGCAACAGGGGGAAGTAAGGGGCTAACCACAACATAATAACTGACATCCAGGAGATGCTTTGTCATTATCTTTTGAGGCAGTGGTTCAGATATTAGATAAGAATTGGTTCCGGTATTATGATATTATCTTGCTCCAAGTTCTCAATTTGACTGGCCTTAGTAAAAATGTTTAGTTGAGATTTACAACCAAATGGACAGCCACCTCCTTGGAATCTTCTTTGGAAAGTATAAAGATTACATAATTTTTCATATTAATGTGATGTTTTAACTCAGCAGTTCCCAAACTCTGACAGACTGCACACCACCAATTTAAAATGATACAGCCTTAAGTACCACAGCGAATTTTTCAGTTCAACCTTACACACCACCCGCAATTTTTTGTCATATAAAGTAATAATAATAAATCCGTTATTGCGTACCACTGACAGGTCATGTGCGTACCACTAGTGGTATATGTACCACAGATTGGGAACTGCTGGACTTTAACTTATTTGATATGCCACAGTTCAGGTTTTGGTGCTCCCCTAACCAGTTCTGTGGCATCTCTCTCTGCACCTCCAACAGGCCATCACCTGTTGTAGGGCTTCACTGGGCAGCCACTTCCAGGAGTGGCTGCAGCTGCTTCTGGGAGCAGCTGCAGCTATTGGCCAGTGTTTCCAGGGGGGGGCACTGGCACTCCCGCCTGCCCCCCCCCGCTCATCGCCTAAGTGATGAGTGCAGCTGATCAGGGGGTGCACTGGCACTCTCAAGGGGTGCACGTGCACCCCCATGCAACCTGCTCCACGTTGCCACTGCTACTCAGTTTTCTCTTCTCCAGACTAAATAACCCAGTTCCCTCAACCTCTCCTCAGAAGTCATGTGCCTCAGCTCCCTAACCATTTCTGTTGCCCTCTACTGGACTGTCTCCAATTTGTCCACATCCTTTCTGTAGTGGGAGCCCAAAACTAGACACAGTACTCCAGATGTGGCCTCATCAATGCCAAATAGAGGGGAATAATTGCTTTCCTCGATCTACTGGCAGTGCTCCTACTAATGCAGGCCAGTATGCCATTAGCCTTCTTTGCAACAAGGGCACACTGCTGGCTTCTATTCAGCTTCTTGTCCACTATAACCCCCTTTTCCTTTTCTGCAGAATTGCTGCTTAGTCAGTCAGCCCCAACCTATAGTGATACATGAAATCGTTCTGTCCTAAGTGCAGGACTTTGCACTTGGCCCTATTGAACCTCATGAGATTTCTTTTGTTCCAAGCTTCCAATTTGTCTAGGTCTCTCTGAATCCTAGCCCTACCTTCCAGTGCATCTACTACTCCCCCCAGCTTGGTGTCATCTGCAAACTTGCTGAGATTGCACTCCATCCTATCTTCCAGGTCACTGGTGAAGATATAGAACAAAACTGACCCCAGGACAAGCCCCTGGAGCACATATAGAATATCTGAGTTCAATTCCCTCCTCTTCTTGTCGGGATTAAAGCCCATATATTACACCAGGAAGGAGAATGCCCTGATCCCCAAATTATATAGTGTCATGGAAAGAATGCCCTTAGTTCTTCTTATTGAAACTGTTCAATTTAACAAGGCATAGATGTCTAGAAGTGTTCTTTCTTTGCAGCACATCAGTTTGAGTAGTCTTTTAGTAGGAAAGAGTTGTATCTATTTATGCTGTTAGGTCAGAAAACCTGGACTAAAGTGAGCAGCTATAAAACACATCTTTTTTTTATTTGGAGTTTTAAGAATAGCTTAGTTTTCATGGATCCTTTATCAGCAAATGAACATCCCACTGACAACATGCAAACTTACCTTTATTCATTCTGACACATCTCTGGGAAGATTTTGATTATAGGTAACACTTATTACCCTGAGATTTAAACATTCATTTTAGAATTTTTTATCTCAGCGTATAGAAGGAAGGTGGGAGATTGTCCAGAGACAATGATTGATGGGCTGTCTGGTTCTCATCCTTACTCAATACAAGTATGACTGTATCCCGGCACTGGGGCTACACTGCTTTATTTCAGCCAAGGATGTCTTTTTAAATATTTGAAAGGCATTTAACAAGGATTATTTAAATGACTAAATTACATGGACATTACTAGAGATTGTTCCATTCCCAGATAAAAGAAAGGAAGTTTTTTCTTGGTTCATTAGAACTGAGAATAGATCTTCCCAAAATATTTTCTTTAACTGTTTAGTTTACTGGATATTTAATGTTCAGACCCTTGTTCCCCTAAAAAAAACCCACCCAGGTTTCAAATGCTTCCACCTGTACAAATGCTTAAAGAAATTAGAACTAGTCCATATTACCCAACAAGAGTCTGTACCAGCAGTGCACTTAGGTGATTTAATCCTGAGTCTTTCAGGGTTACTTTTACCAAAGGAAGGTTAGTCTGTAGAGACCAGATAAGAGTGATGTCATTGATTTTTTTTCTCTCTATCCGGCAAGTTATCAGATGAAAGCTAAACTTTGTTATCTCCTCAGAAACACAAACATGAGTTGGTCTCTTTAGGCAAGTTAATTTACTTTGAAAATAATTAAGGAGTTACCTTCTGGATTCAATTAGCTAATACCTCTGGACAGGTACAGGTCACTGAAGAGCAAGATACCCTATTAGTTTGAGTTGAATATATTGCATATGATACCATCACTGAATAATTCAATTTCATACTAATGTTTCATGACTATAGCCTCTAACCACTTCTCATCTCAACTTCCATCAGTAACAAAAGCAAATTAATGTCAGGAATTCATCTTCAGCCAGGAAGGAGCCGGCAACAACTTTGGGCTCTGACTCCTATGAATGTTTCGGAAAGAGCTTGCACAGTGGAATCACCTAACCCCATTTTAAAAAGCTTGACTGTTGGAAGTAAATCCAAGATTCCATTCTGCAACAGAACTGGGGCCAATACCCAAAGCATTTTGTATTCCCTTAAGGTAGAGGAATTTCATATAACTGCAGACATCCTGTAGATAACAACAGCAGCCAGCAGTTGCAATTCTTATTTTGGGCTGGAATGAGCTGTCCAAATTTCACAGCCAAGCTAGACAATAGTGGCTATGATGGAAATGCTGACAAATTCAATCTCATCGTAATAGATATCATTACCACTATAATGAAGTGGAACTAAACAGAGAAAAATCTGCATGTTTTAATTGTTCTCACAAGAACACAGTGGGCTCTGGAAGGCTAACTGCAGCTCTGTATCAGAGAAACAGTCTTTGAGTTACAAATGCAAGAGCTAATTTCTTGCCAGTATTACCTCTGATCATTAGCTGAATATAACCCGTGCTTTTCTCAAATGATTTCTACTTTAATTTGATTTTAAGCACCTGATTACATTTAAACTCATAGTTTCATAGTTTGTAGGGTTGGAAAGGACCTGAGCAGATCATAGAGTCCGACCCCCTGCCCTGGCAGGAAAAAGTACTGGGGTCAAACGACTCCAGCAACGTGTACATCTAGCCTCCTCTTAAAGATTGACAGGGTAGGAGCCAGCACCACTTCTCTTGGAAGTTGGTTCCAGATCCTAGCCGCCCGGACAGTGAAGTAGCGCCTCCTGATATCTAATCTGAATTTACCCTCTGCCAGCTTGTGACCGTTATTTCTAGTCACTCCTGGTAGTGCTCAGGGAAACAGGGACTCCCCCAGTGCCTGCTGGTGCCCTCTGACTAGTTTGTGACAGGCCACTAGATCCCCCCTCAGCCTTCTCTTGTGGAGGCTGAACAGGTTCAGGTTCCGTAGCCTCTCCTCATAGGGCCTGCTGTGCTGCCCCCGATCATGCGAGTGTCCCTCCTGTGCACCCTCTCCATGCTGTCCACATCCCTCCTGAAGTGCGGCGCACAGAGCTGGACTCAGTACTCCACCTGTGGCCTGACCAGTGTCGCATAGAGGGGGAGGATCACCTCCCTGGACCTGCTCGAGATGCATCTGTGGATGCATTCCAAGGTGCGGTTGGCCTTCCTAACTCCATCCCCACACTGCCGGCCCATGTTCATCTTGGCATCAATGATGACTCCAAGATCCTTTTCTGCCTCTGTACTGATGAGAAGGGAGTTCCCCAGCCTGTAGGTATGCTGCTGGTTCTTCCTCCCCAAGTGCATGCAGCACCTTGCACTTGTCAGTGTTGAATCCCATCCTATTCACATCCGCCCACCCTTGTAACCTGTCTAGGTCTGATTGCAGCCTATTCCTCCCTTCTAGCATGCCCACATCCCCCCACATCTTAGTGCTTTTTAGCCCCTCGTCCAACTCACTGATGAAGATGTTGAACAGTGCGGGCCCGAGGACCGAGCCCTGGGGGACCCCACTGCCCACGTCCTTCCAGGTCGAAAATGACCCATTCACCACCACTCTCTGGGTGCGGCCCTCCAGACAGTTGGCAACCCATTTGACTGTGTGGGTGTCAACCCCACAGTCCCCCAGTTTCTTAATGAGAACGGGGTGAAAGACAGTGTCGAAGGCCTTCAAATGTCCAGGAAGACTATGTCCACTGCTACCCCTGCATCTAAGGATTTGGTGAGCTGGTTATAGAAGGCCACCAGGTTGGTCTGACAGGACCTGCCACTGATGAACCCATGTTGGTTGCCCCTAAGCATGCAGTCCCCTGCTGGCCCCTCGTGGATGTGTGCCAGAATAATTTTCTCAAACAGCTTGCCTAGCATCGAGGTAAGACTAACTGGACTATAGTTTCCTCGGTGCTCCTTCTTCCCCTTTTTGAAGATTGGAACCACATTGGCCCTCGTCCAGTCCTCTGGCACCACACCAGAGCACCACGAGTGCTCGTAGAGCCGTGCCAGGGGTCCCGCAATGACCTCATCTAATTCTCTCAGCACTCTGGGGTGGAGATCGTCCAGATCAGCTGATTTAAATACATCCAGTCCCCCAAAAGTTCCCTGACTAGATCCTCACTGACCCTTGGCCTAAGTGCGCCTCCCCTGGGGTCTGAGGGGCTCCTGGGGGGAGCGGCTGTTCCAGTCCCTGCTCAGGAAAATGGAGGCAAAGAAATAGTTAAACAGGTTAGCTTTGTCGTTTGGCGTGACGACCAAATTTCCTAATGTGTCCTGCAGGGACCCCACGTTTCCTGGAACCTTCTTTTTGCCCCCTATGTATTTAAAAAAGGGCTTCTTGTTGTCCTTGATCCAGGAAGCTAGTCCCAGTTCCATCTCCGTCTTGGCCTTCCTGACTGCCTCCCTGCATCTCCGGGCAACCACAGTATAATCCTCCCTGGTTATGGCTCCTCCCTTCCATTGGGTGTACGCCTCCCTTTTAGCTAGGACACACTCCCGGATGCTTTTGGTGAGCCATGGGGGCTTTTGCACCCTCCTGCCCCCTTTGATCAGTGTTGGGATTACCTCCCTTTGGGCTTGGAGAATCATCTCCTTAAGGAGCGACCACTCTTCTTGGACACCTGGCTCCCCTCCCCTCCGGGACCGCAGAGCTTTTCTGACTATTCTCCTTAGCTCACTGAAGTCCACCCCCCTGAAATCTAGGGCTGCTGCCTTGCTGTAGGCCTTTGCCACCTTGTGCTGGATGGTGAATTCCAGCAGGAGATGATCGCTGTCGCCCAGGTGGTCGAGCACCTGCAGCCCCCTCACCAGGTCATCACCGGTGGCCAGCACCAGGTCCAACAAGGCATCTCCCCTGGTGGGGTTGTGCACCTCCTGGGTTAGATGGAGGTCCTGCATTCTGGCTAGGAACCTACATGAGCAGTCAGACCTGGCTGACTGCTCTTCCCAACAGATGTCTGGAAAGTTCAGGTCACCCGTAATGACCATGTCCTTTGACCTAACTACCTCCATGAGATGACTTAAGAATTCCTGGTCTAGCTCTTCCCCTTGGTTGGGTGGTCTGTAGTAGACCCCCACCATTAAGTCTCTTTCCCCTCGACTGCCTTGTATTCTAACCCAGAGCACTTCAGAGTGCTCCTCCTCTGATTCTTTGCTAATTGACGAGGATGTGTATTCCTCCTTAATGTAGAGCGCCACGCCCCCACCTTTCCTCCCTGTCCTATCCCTCCTGTACAGCCTATAGCCCTTGATATTCACTGCCCAGTCGTGCGTTGGGTCCCACCACATTTTAGTGAGCCCCACTATGTGCAGGTTGGTGTCAGCTAGCAGGAAGGTAAGTTCCTCTTGCTTGTTTCCCATACTACAAGCGTTTGTGTAGAGGCACTTGAGGCCTCCTGAGGATGTGTGCACTGGCCCCCTACTTTCAGCATTACCCTGGCCCCTGTTGCTTACCTGCGTATATGTTCCGCTCATCAGTCTAAGCTGGGCTGTACTTGTGGGTGTTGCCTGACAGTGAAGTAGCATCTCCTGATGTCTAATCTGAATTTACCCTCTGCCAGCTGGTGACCGTTATTTCTAGTCACTCCTAGTAGTGGTAATAAACTACCCCATACTGTAGTGTTATATGCTGAAGACTCCCAATAACTAACATAAGAGGAGTGTTAAAGGCATAATTTGCCTTTTCTGGATTATCCTTCTCACCATAGCCAGACTCAATTACAGAATAATGGTCGTTATGCTGCACAGTGCCCCTTGGTTTATTACAATATTGCACAGAGATTTATAATTTTTCATATATGTTCTGGACCACAGGATCCATTTGGAATTCAGGATTGAGTACTGCCCCTTCTGAGACGTCTGGGTATGTATGAGGCATGTCTCCCAGAGTTATGCTTCTCTTCCCTATTTTTGACAAATTAGAAGGTATGTATTTCTTTTAAATGGATAATGAAAGCATCGTATCCCATTTGTTTGGATTAGCCAGTGAGCTGGATTATGAACTTTCTAGTCAAACCATAGTGACACTGCCATTTTAAAATTTTGAGATCAGCACTTCTATCGTTGAATGATTGCCACTCCATAAAATACCTAAGACAGAAGACATCTATTATATTGATGTCAGTGACAAGAGTTCCTTCAGTAATCTTCCAGTTCTTTCTACCATCTGGTACCCAGATATTATTAGAAAGATTAATTTTACAAGCATATTATTATATACCTCTTTTAAATTTAATTTACCATTATGTTAACTGACTCATTCTTATTTTTATTCTTCTTGGATTTCTCATTAAATTTCTTTAAAAATCTCAATGCTGCTTGACCTGGTGCCTCAGATTCTCAGAATAGAACAAATTCTTAGAAATGTAAACGATGCAATTAAAAAAAAACCCACCAGTAACGTAAGCAGCATTTTACATATATCAAGCAATTTCTTTATATAAAAGATTTCAATTAAAAAGCTAATTAGAAAATCTAAGTCTGGTCAAGAAACACTACCTCCAGATCTAATAGCAGTAGGGCACAAAATGTCACAAAGTGAAAGAAGGCATCCAACTGAGGAATGAATGAGAATTAGAAAATTCCAAAACAATGAATTGGGAAATATTGTGTTGTGAGTTCAGTTCACTGAGTCAGGAGCCACTTTAACAGAGACATTTCTTTATTCCTGCCAACAGCACCCAGATAGCCATGAGACTCCTTTTTCAGCTCTAACCTCCAACTCTGCCCATCTCTACCTACCCATGTGAAACAGTGGAGGGGAGCTCAGGGACAGATTAGCTCTTAGAGTATTATTCTGCGCTGGTCCGGTCCTGCAGGGAGCAAACCAGGAAAGCCAAGGCTGCAACTGAACTCCAACTAGCTTCAAGCATCAAGGACAACAAAAAGTCCTTTTTCAGATATGTGGGGAGCCGGAGGAAATCAAGGGCAACGTTGGACCCCTGCTAAACCAGATGGGGCAACAGACACCCAGGAAAAAGCCAACCTATTAAATAGGTACTTTGCGTCAGTCTTTCATCAGTCCCATGGGACGCCCATGCCTGCTATGGGACAGGGAGATCATTTTATCTCCCCTTTCCAAACAGAAAATACAACCTTTATTAAACTAACAATTTTCAGTAAGAATTTGTGGTGCTTTCACAGTCTTGCAGATCTGTGAGGCATCATGTTAGTCTCTGCATTGTCTTGATCAGTCTGTGCTAAAGTCTCTGCATTGCCTTGCTCAGTCTCCTCCATGTCCTTCTCCAATTCAGACAGCTTGTTCATTCTCCTGTCCTTCCTTGATGTGCTGTAGATGTTTTCTATTCTGTCTGTACACTTTTCTTTCATTTGTCTCCACTTCATAAGATCTAAAACCTACCTCATGAGTGACAACTGCCTCCTGCATCCATGTTTTACCATCATGCGTATGTACCCTGTGTTGAGATAACAAACGTTCCAGTTTTTGTGACCCCATGTCATAACAAAACTTTTGTTTGTACTTGTCACTGACCTGGTAAGCATTTATGTCAGTCTGTTGTAGGGGGGGTGTTATCAGCAGTCACTAAATTAGCTAAACTTGTCCTAAGTTTCCTGTTAAATAAGAGCTCGGCTGGCAAAAAAAACATGTTCCAAAGGAAATGCTCTATAATTTAGTAATGCCAGATAAGGACCTGCCTGAGTTTCCTCTGCCTCATTTAGCAGCCTTTTTGACAACATTTTCTACAAGTCTGCTAGACTTTGGATATCTTGGGCCAGACGTAATGTATATAAACCCATATTCCTTTGCTACTTTAACAAAGGGGTTTCTCTATTCATGCCAACACCACCCAGGCAGCCATGAGACTCCTTTTTTGGCTCTCTCTCCAACTCCTCCCATCTCTATCTACATGTTAACAGTGATATCCTGAAGGGGAGCTGAGTGACAGCCTAAGCCATAAAGGTATACAACTCTCACAGGAAACATCCCACAATGCAAAGCCCAGGAAGTCTGCCATTAAAATCTAAGAATGAAGTCCTTTAATGATAGGACTGTGCACTCACTCACATACTCAAAAGAAAGCTAATTGCAAACCTAGGTTCTTGGACCTTCCTTGCCATGAATACATACTGTATGTATCACACTGTTATTAGTGCAACTTTCTTCACAAAAACGCCAAAGGCCCTGGTCAAAGGGAGAGTACTGCTAGAATTTTTCTTTGACAAATAAGTAATGAACTCTGCAGAGCCAACTTCAAAAATAAATTTTTAAATTCAAATGCAAAAACCACCAATCTGATGCTGTTTTCCCTTCCAGCTGAAACGCAGTTATTTAAACATTTCATTAAAATCATTGACAGAGATTGTCACCTGGCAAAAATTAATACAAATCAATTGATATCACCGGATCAGTTCCACCAAGTGCTGATGTACATTTCTATTTTCAAAATGTAACACATTAACTTCTTCAGTCTACAAGCAGCATGCCATGTGTATCTGCATCAGTGACCTGGAAGATGGGGTAGAATGCCCCATCAGCAAGTTTACAGATAACACCAAGCTGGGGAGAGTGTAGATACACTAGGAGTAGGGCTAGGATTCAGAGAGATCTGACAACTTGGAGGATTGGACCAAAAGAAATCTCATGTGGTTAAATAAGGACAAGCACAAAGTTCTACATTTAGGATGGAAAAATCCCACGTGCCAGACCAGGCTGGGGACTGAGTGGCTAAGCAGCAACTGTGCAGAAAAGGACCTGGGGGCATAGGCAGCAGAAGGCTGGAGCTAATGGGGCTCATCCCCCCTCAAACTTTGTGGTGATGGGTGGTGACAGCAGCAGCACCCAGCACCGCTCAGCATGCAAGTGTTCCTCCACTGCCACATACAGCACCAGTGTGCACAGGCCCCGAACACACCTGTGGGAGGGAGGGTCAGGGGTCAGGTGGGGCTCAACCCCCCCAAATAATATTTTCCCCCACCACTTATTCCTGGGGGTTAGTGGACAACAAGCTGAATATAAACGAACAGTGTGCCCTTGTTGCCAAGAAGGTTAATGGCAAACTGGCCTGCATTAGTAGGAGTGTTGCCAGCAGGTCAAGGGAAGTGATTATTCCCCTCAGTTCAGCACTGGTGAAGCCACATCTGGAGAACTGTGTTCAGTTTTGTCCCCCCCACCCTCACCCCATAAACACACACCTCCACTACAGAAAGGATGTGGACAAATTGGAGAGAATCCAGCAGACGGCAGCAAAAATAGTTAGAGGGGTAGGACACATGACTTCTGAGGAGACCATGAGGGAACTAGGCTGATTTAGCCTGGAGAAGAGAAGACTGAGGAGGGATTGAATAGCAGCCTTTAACTACCTAAAGCAGTGGTGGGCAATTATTTTGAGCAGAGGGCCGCTTACAGAGTTTTGGCAAGCTGTCGAGGCCTGCATTGGTAGCCCTGCCCTGTGACAGGTGCCCCGCCCCCTGGCTGCCATCTTGTGATCAGAAGTCCTGCCCCTAACCCTCAACCTTTGCCACCAAATGTCCCTCTCCTTGCCCCCGGAAGTACTCCTTTCAACAAGAGGTGTTGCCATCTCAGAACCAGAATAGTACCAAATTGTATTCTAAAAATCAAACATCTACAATATTTACCAGTTTGAGTGCAAAAAATATTTTTGCCCTGATTTACATGCATTTGTTTAGTAGTGCACATAGAGGTGATTGCACAACAGATTAAAATGAAGTCTTACTCTTTTATATTGTAGGGGATGGAGGGCACGGGAATAGGTTTGTGGGGGGCTGTTGCTGTGGCTATGTGGGGGAGGGTGGGGGTGCGAGTGTGGAGCGAGGAAGTGTGTAGGTGTATGTGTGGATATGTGGGGCGTGGGTGGGTATGGGGTTTGTGGGGAGCTGTGTGTGGGGAAGGGTGGCTG
The DNA here is from genome assembly GCF_052110815.1 of Crocodylus siamensis. Lineage (NCBI taxonomy): Eukaryota > Metazoa > Chordata > Crocodylia > Crocodylidae > Crocodylus > Crocodylus siamensis. The sequence continues at coordinate 270,168,191 of NC_143395.1, read as the reverse complement.
CGGTGTGTGAGGGGGTGTGGGTGCCTACGTGTATGGCAGTGTGAGGGGGGTGTGGGTGTATGTGTATGGTGGGGTGTGCATGTGGGACTTGCCCTATGAACAACACACACACGGTTTCATAGTTTCATAGTAGGTAGGGTTGGAAAGGACCTGAGCAAATCATCAAGTCCGACCCCCTGCCATGGCAGGAAAGAGTACTGGGGTCAAATGACCCCAGCAAGGTGACTGTCAAGCCTTGTCTTAAAGACCCCCAGGGTAGGAGCCAGCACCACTTTGCTTGGAAGTTGGTTCCAGATCCTAGCCACCCTGACAGTGAAGGAGCACCTCCTGATGTCTAATCTGAATTTCCCCTCTGCCAGCTTGTGACCATTATTTCTAGTCACTCCTGGTAGTGCTCAGGGAAACAGGGACTCCTCCAATGCCTGCTGGTCCCTCCCATACACATACCGAGTCTCTCTCTCTTACACACACACACACAGAGTCTCTCCCTCCCTCATCACTCTGTCTCTCTCTCTCTCTCTCCCTCCCTCATTGCACAGATGGACACACCCACCCACCCTCCCACTCCTGGCCCTGGGGTACCAGTGTGGGCACCATGCTCCCACAGTCTGGCTGCAGCCACATGGTGCTGTAACAGCCCAAAAGCTGCAGCAGGCAGAGACTTCTGGTTGGAAGTGGAAGAGGTGGGAGGGACTGGGTGTGTGGGGCTGGGCCGGCCTTGTTGCTGGCTCCTGCCACCTCATCCTGGGTCCTACTGCCCCTGGCTCCTGTCATCTTTGACAGGAAACAAGGAGCAGATAAATATACATTTTCTAACATTTTTAGGGGTCCTACAGGCTGGATAGAATGGCCTGTTGGGACGCATCCTGTTATGCAAATGGCATAAATAGCAGCGTTAGTTTAGGTAAATAACATGGAGATAGACTTTTGCCTATTGTCTTAATCTTGTGTATTATCTTGATACTTTTCTTTGTGTATTTTCTTGAGTTTTGCACTTCCTTAAGAAACTCCACTTTACATTGCTCTATAACTTGACATAAGTGCTCGACCTTTCACTCCTTTGTACGCTGCACATGTGAGGAAATGGGTGAGAGTGTGTTTATGGAAAAACACCAGTTGGCAACTGACTGAAGAATGCAGGCAGATAAAAGACCAAAACTAGAAGAATCCACCCCAGAACAGTGTGAGAACAACGTCAATCAACCTTCAAGGAGGAATACAGTGATAGCACAGCAGAAGCCCAGAGGACTGAATGAACTGACAAGACTATAAAAGGTGGGGCGAGACATGTCAATTTTGGGTCTTGTTCTGCTTATCATTCTGGAGCATCAGTTCACCTAACAAGATGGTCTGACAGAAGCCTGGCTCCCACTCATGATCAACTTAGCTGGCCACTAATTTGACTCAAGCACTGATGAGACTGGTAATGTATACCTGTGCAGAACAGAAAAATGGCGGGTGTGCTCGTGCGTTTGTATATACTAAGTACTTAATAAATGTGGCGTCTTGCCTTGCCCCTTCTTACAAAGGTCTTGCTCTTTATTTTGAGCTAATTGGTTAACAATCCAGCCCACAGGGTGTATTTTGCCCTACCCTGACCTAAAGGGTAGTTACAAAGAGAATGGGCTTCGACCAGGGGTGGGCAATTATTTGGGCTGGAGGACCACTTAAGGAATTTTGGTGAGCTGTTGTGGACCAAGGGGTAGGGGGGAAGGTCAATTAATCCTATCTGGCCCCCTGGGCCCCAGGTCTTCCCATGCTGCTGCCCAGCTGTGCTCCTTGTGAAACACTCCCCCTTTCAGGTAACTGCAATCTTACTGCTTGTTACAATTCTATGAAAACATGAAAGAAAATATTTCATCACAGTCTAACCAGTTTGAATAGTAAATATTCACAAAAAAAAAATCAGTGTGCGCTCAGACTCCAGTCCCAAATACACTGGAACATTCATTTATAGGAAATGTAGCTTTCAGTAATAGCTTTCAATTAATTAAACTGATAAACATAACATTTCCAGCTCAGTGGGCTTCTCTATTGCTTCTGTTTTTCATTATATTTCACTGTTTACAATATTTTAACAATAGCTAAATCATTCATATTCTGAGACTGGTACTCATTCATACTTCATTCTCTTTAAGTCTTTTTTTATACTCCTTCCTCTGACATTTTGATTTAACTTTTTAGAGCCTATCATTCCTTTGTTATTCCCAGTTCTGTATTGTGCTTCTGGAAACATCTGACATGGAAGGAAATATATTCCAGATGAAATGTGATTAGAATCATTAAAAATTCTTCTTGACTAGGTATATTTCCTGCACTTCTAAATGTTAAGGCCCAGATTCTATGCATCATTTTTACAGGCAGGGACCAATCTGATAAAGAGTAAAAATGGAGAATCATCAGGGTTGCATCATCTTATATCTGCCAGCTTATATCTGTCCAATGTCCCACAGCAGTGTTGCAATTCTCATAACTTTACATGACTCTGATACTATTTTGTGGTTTTCTGAAAGTTCCAGCTTCAAGATCCTTGCAATTATGTGAGAACCTCAGATTTCATTTCAGAAAAAAGTTTTGAATTCTCTCCAAGTTGACAGGGGAAAAAGCTTGAAAATATTAATCCCAAAGCCACATGAAAGGAGGCTAATAAAAAGACCCCAGACCCATATCACTGCTTGCAGAATGGGTTTTTTAGTGGGGCTTTTCTGGTGCTTTTATCTAATAGCTGATTGAATCAGCTATTAGATAAAAGCTCAAAAAAGCCCTGCTGAAGTGCCTGATCTATACAGATACTGCAGAGCTGGGTCAAACTACTGCACTGCTGCTTCTGGTAAAGCATGCTTTAGGATTTTATTTCCCCCCATGTTTATCAGCACCATTATTTTTAAATTGTAGCACTTAACAGTGCCTTACATATGTAATCCTTTCTGATCCTCAAGCCATTTTCTATTTCACAGTTTTCTGACCCAAGTTAATACGTCTGTTCTATGCCATGCTAAGAGTCTCCAACAGGCCAAGAAAATTCCCATGCGCCAATTAAGCTTTTGACCCTTTGCGTTTTGTGGGCAAAGAATTCTCCTCTTTCAAGAAAACAGTTCTGTAAGTTATTTCAAAATGTTTGCTACAAGGAAAATAAATAGACATTGGTGTTCATGAGAGTTGCCGTGAATGCCACAACAGAAATCAAACCAGAATTTAAGAGCTGAGTCTACACGACCTTTTTTCTAAGTAAAAATTTTCATGTCCCAAGTCAAATCAGCCAAATCAAATTTCAAATCTGTGAGTCATTCAAGAATCACATGTGGCCCGACTACTGGCAAGTAACCTCCACCCCTGCCTGGGGAATCCTACATGCAGGCCCAAGCCCAGAGGCTTGGGGTTTGGATGCCCCCAAGTTTCACTTGCCCTCAACTGCATGGCCACAGGAGCAAGCTAAGGAGGAGTCTCCCATTTCCATCAAGTCAGCATATAGCCAAGATCTTCCCACTGGGAGTGAAAGTCGGAGGCTAACTATACATTAACTTAGCCAGGGTACTGCCACCTGCCAAAAAAGTACTTTTCCCCTGCAACTAGGAAAATCACCTTAGTAGTCCTGGTGTCTCCCCTGCCCTGAGTTAAAAAGCCAGATTTTATAGATAGTGGCTGTAACACACTTGCATCTTCTGTGGGTTGGGCACGGAGAGGGACACAAAACTTACAGTAACGAGCTATTTACATCTTCTCTGATATGGTGGACATTTCATTTTTCTAATTGCAATTTAATTTTAAATTAAAAAATACTCTTGACTGAAAGGAAGTCTAGGCAATGTGACTTTTTTTCCCCTAAAGGAAATAAAATGCTGTGGTTAAAGGTGGCAAAATCCCAGCTCCTTTCCTTTCTCCTCTTTCAAACAATAGGGGTTCAACAGCTCTCATTACAAGATGTATGCCAACCCACCTCATCAATTTCCAGGAGCTCAGTTTAATCACCTTATCAGAAAAACCCTCAGTAGGGAGCAAGCTAGCAGCACTGAAATCAAAATATGAATGTGCTGAAGCATGAAGAATGCTTAGATTATAATGAGCCACCAAACTTCAATACATAATCCAATAAATATAAACAAACATTAGCTATGGTGAGTTGTTCAAATATGTGCATCAAAAAGTCAGTTGGGGACAGGGGGGTAATTTGAAATATACACTAATTCTACCTGCAGGGAAATAAAATCCAACAATATGAGGTCTAGTCAAGCTTATTTAAATGTCAACATTGATTTGTTACAGCATTTTTTTTTTAATTTTTCACTGAGTAAACTGACCTTCCAGGTGATTAAAATGAAATAACTGAAGTATAATTTATTTTAAAAATCCTTCTATCACAGTAAAAGTGAAATAATTATTCTAGTCTGCTCATAGCATGGGTGCAGAGGCAGCAGCATTGAAAGCCTATCACCTTTCTGTCTCATGGCAGCAGGTGCATAGCCTTGAAGACTGATTTCTTATTGGACAAACAAGTGATGTGGAATCAGGTTATTTTCTTAGTGTACCGTGTTTTATTTACACTGTGTATGCTAATCCTTGAACAAATGTGGTCATAAACACACCTCTTTCAGGAAGCTGTGCCAAAACTCTGATACCCACTTCCCAGGAAGCATCTCTGTCCAAAAGAAGAACTCATTAGAGAACTGAACATACAAGTAAGCCATGTTCTTTGTGAATCTCCAGGACTATTCATAGTACAATAATGTGTCATTTTTGTCCTCTGGGAAAGAATCTTGCACCCCTTCTCCTTATAGAGGGCTATGATCAAGCATATATTCTTCCTGTAGCTTTACTCCACCAACACTCAGCCATCTTCAAGGTCTTTGTCATGACAGCTGCTATTTGTTAAAGGAATGGAACTCAAAAAAACAGCCTTCCTAACCTCACAAGGAAATTTTTGCTAAACACCAGAAGGTAGCTTCTTCTCCATTTGAATATAAAATATAGTTTTATTTGTTTAGTTCAAGAAGGGAATTTTCCTAATCTTTTCCACCTCTGCTGTTGCCAGAAGGAGCTTACTTTTGATGCGTGAGGCTGCAGCTCCTTCCACAGGGCCCGCGGCAGCGCAGGGTTTGCACCCCCCCCCCCCGGCTCCTACTGCCCCAGGAGTGGGGATATCCTTACCTGTCATCTGGCTGGAAATTCGGCCATATTCGGCTGCAACAGCTGGGCTGCAGTTTGCCGGGCTGCAGCCACTTCCAGGCCACAATTTGCCAAGCCACTGCATAAAAATTTGGGGACCCCTGATTTAGGTTATTAGAGTAGGGAGTCAACCCATAAAGCAATGTTAACCTGAACCATGAGATTATGTCAAATGAAAATCCCTAATTAAACCATAGAGCAAAACTATCAGTTAGTTAAAATGTATTTAAGAGTCTGGTTGTAATGACAGGTGGTATAAGTAAGAGAGAAGGTTGGAGAAAAATTAACCCCCACATTTTCCTGTGTTTCTGAAGTGTAATTCTTTGTGAAGGAAAGAAAAAGAAGAATTTGAATTCTCAGAAAAATTGAGAAACTGAACAGATCACCCATTTTTCCAAAGCGGAAGTTGCAAGGCAAGTTTTGCATGAGACAGATAAAGAATCAAGAAAACATACTGTACTATGTGTGCACACAGTTTAGCCCAATGGTTCTCTGTACTGCAGATAATTAAACAACTGCTATTTTTCAGATGCCAGTTGACACCTTCTAGATAAAGGTAATAAGGAAAAAAAAAAGGAAGTAGAGGAAACCCATCTAATCACTACCCAAACACACAAGAGAAATAAAAGTACTGTCTCATAAAAACTATTCTTATCATTTAATGGCATCCAGTTTGACAGAAGTTGAACTCAATGCTGATTCTTTAAAAAGGCTTAAGTTGTAGAAGTGCCTAAAATGTGTGCTAAATGCAAAGCCATCTCTATTTGGTGGTTGACTCCAGAGCTGTGACAGTCCTGTAAAAACAGTGTAATGAACTGGAGCAGTGGGAAATGTTTTATTCTTAAGGTTGTAGTTAAAGATAACCAGATCAGATAGACCAGATCTTATTAAACTGGATCAGGGTGAAATAGGCTCATAATTAGGTATTTCCCACACCACTATGATCTGGCTTCTTGTGTCCTATAGTGGCACATAGGATCTGGCTTCTTGTGTCCTACAGTCTTTCTCTAAGAAATTTCTTGCCCATGTGGCAGCACAGACCCCACTGAATAAGCTCATTTAATAATATTAGTTGTAAGGCCGGCTTACCCAGAACTCACTTTTCTTACCACCTGCAATCTTAAAATCTTTTAAGTCTCAATCATGTTTTTAGGACAGTAAATATTAGGACAGTAATAAAACAGGATGGACTTAGTACTAGCTTCCACCCAGCAGGTGTCAAAATGATGTACATTTTGGCAAGATGGTCACTATGCAGTGACAGTTTCAATGTTAAAATTATACAATCATTCAGAAAGCACAGAGAACTCCCTTTGGCTTTAATGGGTGTTTTGTGCATATATCAACAGAAAGACATCTTTCTAACATTTCATTTTCAAATATTTTGCACAGTTTGTTCCAGCCAATAAATGTTTTTCATGGCATGAACCTTTAGGATGTCACACAAGAAAAAGGCCATTATATTTTTTAAGTGCTAATAAGATGCATTCATTTTTATTACATATTTTAAATGAGTATGGGGCAGATATAAGGTAATATTCACTGATGCAAAATGCAGCTCTGCATTTTTTTAATCTTCACTGATAGATAAAATTATAGAGTGCCAGACTAAACATTGAGGGTGCAACTAGAACAAGACTGTACTAAGTATTGTGAGCAGCATCAGTAAACTTAGGCTTTTGTTTAGTGCACTGCACATTTATACTTTTAAGACTTCTCATGTGCAGAAACTATAGTTTCATAGTTAGTAGGGTCGGAAGGGACCTGAGCAGATCATCGAGTCCGACCCCCTGCCATGGCAGGAAAGAGTACTGGGGTCACATGACCCCAGCAAGGTGCACATCTAGCCTCCTCTTAAAGACTGACAGGGTAGGAGCCAGCACCACTCCTCTTGGAATTTGGTTCCAGATCCTAGCCGCCCTGACCGTGAAGTAGCGCCTCCTGATATCTAGCCTAAATCTACCCTCTGCCAGCTTGTGACCATTATTCCTGGTCACTCCTGGTAGTGCTCAGGGGAACGTGGACTCCTCCAATGCCTGCTGGTCCCCTCTGACTAGTTTGTAACAGGCCACTATATCCCTCCTTAGCCTTCTCTTGTGGAAGCTCAACAGGTTCAGGTCCCCTAGCCTCTCCTTGTTGGGCCTGCCCTGCTGCCCCCTGATCATGCAAGTGGCCCTCCTCTGGACCCTCTCCATGTTCTCCACATCCCTCTTGAAGTGCAGCGCACAGAACTGGATGCAGTACTCCAGCTGTGGCCTGACCAGTGCCGTTTAGAGGGGGAGGATCACCTCCTTGGACCTGCTTGAGATGCATGACAAGGTGCGGTTGGCCTTCCTGACTCCATCCCCACACTGCCGGCCCATGTTCATCTTGGCATCAATGATGACTCCAAGATCCTTTTCTGCCTCTGTACTGATGAGAAGGGAGTTCCCCAGCCTGTAGGTATGCTGCTGGTTCTTCCTCCCCAGGTGCAGCACCTTGCACTTGTCGGTGTTGAATCTCATCCTATTCTCATCCACCCATCCCTGTAACCTGTCTAGATTCAATTGCAGCCTATTCCTCCCTTCTAGCATGCCCACATCCCCCCACATCTTAGTGTCATCAGCAAATTTGAACAGGGTGCTATTTACTCCCTCGTCCAAGTCACTGATGAAGATGTTGAACAGTGCGGGCCCAAGGACCAAGCCCTGTGGAACCCCACTGCCCACATCCCTCCAGGTCAAAAGTGACCCATCCACCACCACTCTCTGGGTGCGGCCCTCCAGACAGTTGGCGACCCATTTGACTGTGTGGGTGTCAACGCCACAGTCCCCCAGTTTCTTAATGAGAATGGGGTGAGAGACAGTATCAAAGGCCTTCCGAAAGTCCAGGAAGACTATGTCCACTGCTACCCCTGCATCTAAGGATTTGGTGAGCTGGTTATAGAAGGCCACCAGGTTGGTCTGACAGGACCTGCCACTAATGAACACTGATTGCCGCTAAGCATAATCTCCCCTCCTGGCCCCTCGTGGATATGCGCCAGAATAATTTTCTCAAAAAGCTTGCCCAGGATCAAGGTAAGACAAACTATAGCTTCCCAGGTCCACCTTCCTCCCCTTTTTGAAGATGGGAACCACGCTGGCCCTCTTCCAGTCCTCTGGCACCACACCAGAGCACCACGAGTGCTCATAAAGCCGTGCCAGGGGTCCCACAATGACCTCAGCTAATTCCCTCAGCACTCTGGGGTGGAGATCGTCCGGACCAGCTGACGTGAATACATCCAATCCCCCCAGAAGTTCCCTAATTAGTTCCTCACTAACCCTTGGCCTAGGTGCGCCTCCCTTGGGGTCTAAGTGGGGCCCAGAGGTGGGGGTGACTGTTCCAGTCCCTGCTCAGGAAAATGGAGGCAAAGAAACAGTTAAATATGTTGGCTTTGTCATCTGGTGTGACGACCAAATTTCCTAGAGTGTCTGCAGGGTCCCCACATTCCCCAGGGGGGTAATCACTTCATTCTTGGAGCTGCTCTAGCCCATTAGAAAGGAGGAGTGCTCTCTCAAGAACTGTTTTTTCTTTATTTAAAAAAATATATATATTACCTGGAAAGAATTAATCCTGTTTTTCAAGTGTGGAAACATAACTGAGTCTCTTTTACATACTTAGATGAGGGAAAGGAAAGATGGCTGCCTCCATGAGCAATAGCTGTACCTTAAGACTCTTTCATTTAAGAAGTTACTATTCCAACAACCATGCATTGAATTCATAGGCTATTAGATATTTCACAGGGATTTCTAGAAAGAATGATGATGAAGATAATCAAAGATATGCCTAACTGAAAAAGCATTAAACATTGTGCTTCCCATGTAGAAATTCTAGCTTTTGATCATGGGAAGATTAATCTCAGCATAGATCAGCGATGATAAATGATAGCTTGACAAACAGCAAAAAAGGAATGTTAGATTAGATGTTTAGAATACATTAACTCTCTGAAGGGTCTGTTTCAGAAGAAGTGCCTTTGTTTTTCAGACAATAAATGGGAGATTCACTTGGTTTTAAATGTTTCTGGGATCCCCTGGGCAGCAATATTCACAAGAAAACTACAAGGAGAAAGTCCTGAAACTTTAACAGTACAAGCTGAAATGTCTCTACAAATCTAGAGTAAACCACAGAGAAAACTGGAATGGATGAGGATATCAACATTCAAAAATGGCAACACACTGATCTCTACTACAGTAAAAAGCTATTTAGAGACATGAAATAAAGGTCATTGTGCAATATGCAAACAAGCTACTTCCAAAAGAGAGATGGCAGCTGTTTTTTAAATTGCAAAGGAATAGGTTAAATTCTGGATTGTTAAAAAGTAGAATTTAAATGTTAATTTCAGTTTCTCAAATTAAGGATTACCTTTTGTTAAAGATATTGATCTCATTCACAAAGGATTACATAGATATCTGTATGTTATAAAGTTACTCTTGCTGAAAGAATATTTGTGCTACTGAAATAGTGTCTCATCTCAGAACTATAAAAGAGAAAACTTGAAAATGTAACTGGCTGATTCCTTTTATTGTTGCAGAGATTTCCAAGGAGCAGGGATTGTTCCTGCTAAGAAGTATGTAGTATACTTTATCCATCCTGCAACCCCTACATTTTAAAACTAAATATTTTTTCCTCTGAGAAGCTTTTGTTATAGATTAAAAAAAGATATAGAAACCCAACTGTAGAATCCTCTCATTTGCCATTTTGAAGTATAAGAACAACATGATGCTGCCACCTAGTGAACTATGCAAAAGTGGTCAGTGTACTGAGGCATCTACCCAGTACTGATCAAAACATTTTCCATCTCAAACAGACACGCTTAGATAAAAAAATAATTTGGAATAAAAAAAAATGTGTCTAGAAACATGGTCATTTTAGATGCAGTTTAGCCATTTAGATAGGTTTTAAATACACATCATTGGCTCTTCTTTTAAATTTTAGTTGACAAAAGACAGCATTTTGTGAAGTACAAATACTTGCTTAATGATACCAGCATACCTGCAGCTGATGCCCATTGACCAACTGCATAGCCAAGTATTTGGAGGCTTTTTGAATTGTTCCTGTTAGGAAGGGACATTGGTTAGATGAGACAGACATTTCTTTGGTGCCCTCCTGTTTGCTTGCAAAGGATACACAAAAAGTCCTTCTACCTAATAGCAGAATGAGTCTAACAACAAGAGTCAGTCTTCTTGTTCCCTATCCCTAAGTTTTCTTTCCAGTCAGTACTCTGTCCAAAAGAAGTTCTTTCTTTCTCTGTTGGCTTCCTCTGAGAGCAGAGACAAGGTAAATATGTACCTTATAGTAGAGCAGGTGTGGGCATAACAGGGCACACGGGCCAGATGCAGCCTGCCAGGCCATTCTATCTGGCCTGTGGGGCCCCTAAAAATTTAGAAAATTAATATTTATCTGCCCCTGGCTGCCTGTCTGAGGGCCCTCAATGGCTTCCCAAAACTCAGTAAGCAGCCCTCTGCCTGAAATAATTGCCTGCCCTTGTAGTAGACTAACTAAATGACATAAATAGAGAGCATGAGTTTTTATGAACTCAAGCTCACATCATCAAATGCTGTGAAAGGACAAGCATAGAGCTGTGGATAAAATGGGGTAAGTGATTTCAATACAAAAGGTAGAAAAGGGGGAGAGAAGGGCAGTACTGGGATAGGTATACAAAGAACCCATAGGCACAAAGGGATCACAAAAGCTAGTCCAGGTAATGGGATAAGAATCCTCAGTCCCTCTTTAAACCACACTTAACACAATGCAGTCTATGGATGATAGCTCGTTCAGCAATTTCCCATTAAAATGTTGCTACCTGAGAACAGCAATCCTGAGATCAGCAACTGAATGCTGAGGGAAGTTGAAGTGTTCTGCCACAGGCTCTTTCTGCAGCTGATGTCAGATCAGCAGGGATCCTGGTTTTCTCTGATAAAAAAAATTTTGGATTAAAAAAGGTAACCCAAAATCTACATTTTTCCGTGATCAAAATGAAACACCACTAATATATATAGCTATATAATAGTGGTGTTTCATTTTAATCACAGAAGAATGTGGATATTGGGTTACTTTTTTTAATCTGAAAATTAGGGATTTTTTTTTTGTCAGAGAAAACCAGGATCCCTGCAGATCAGTGTTCATTCATTCTTACATGTAGAGATTGTACCATCTGTCTTCTTTCATATCAGATGTCTGTATCTTTATCTTTGTGTGTTTTGGTGTTTTTGTTGATTCAGGAGCTCTTGGCTGTCAGACACATTCCCAGGGATCACTGCATGGAAGTGGCTCTCTTCAATTCCCACCATTTGTGGAGAAAGTTGGTGGCATGAAAGTAGCTGTGGAAGACAGTTGGTTTCCAATAAAGTGTGGTGGTGATATGACGATTGCAAACCTTCACTGTAGTGTCTAGGAAATTAATCTACTGGATGGAGTATTCCAGAGTTAGTCTGATGGAGGGGTGGAAGTTATTAAAGTCCTAGTAAAATTTCTCTAGATATTGCTTCCCCTGGGTCTATTTCATGAAGATGTTATTGATGCACCTGAGATATACTTAGGGGATGAGAGGAGTCGAGGTGAATGAAATGCATGTCCTGCTTTGAAGATGATTGTCAATTCCTTTCATGATAGCCAAACTTACCCTTGGCCCCCAAATGTCACTTCTGCTCTATCTGGTTTGACCTTCAACCAGCTCATTCTTTTCCAAACCTCTTAGTCAATTAGAGACAACATATCACTAAGGTTTGAAGAAGAACCAGAGGTCTATTTCATCTAGAGCTTGATGGCAGGTATAAACCAGATTGAGACCTTTCATTGGTAGGTATATGGAGCCCCCAAATCTGAAAGAGTCATCTGTGAGGACAAAGTGGGAAGTTGTAATGGAAACATAAACAATTTTCTCATTGGGGATAATGTTCTTTACAGTTTTTTCTGAGACACACACACACACACACACTACTATTCATTCTCTCCATTTACTCTTTGGTTCCTTTCATACATACACCAACAGTTGCCACCAAATTCATTCTACAGTCCCTGCGTTTTTAAGTAAACCCATTTCATCACTGTGGCTCAGCTTTTACTTACACCTTTTATTGAGGCAGTGGCTTCTATTAGTACAAGTATCACTAAACAAAGGGACATTGAACTGCTTTCTCATTGCTTGAATTGAAGGTGGCTTGTAGGCCTATCAGCTTTAAAGAGATCAGTGTTTCCCCATATATCCAAAACACATTGGTTGACTAGCATCAACCTTTTAGCATTCTTCTATCCTGAGAGGATATGGATATAATTTTCCGTAGGAGTCCTATGTATGAGTATGCGTGATTTCTAGCAAAAGATAAGTTAGTATCTGGGCTGGGATGTCATCAAGATCTGTATGAAACATACCTCTGGTTCTTCAAACCTCAGTGATATATTGTCTCTGACTGGCTAAGTGGTTTGGGAAAAAATGGGTTGGTTGAAGGTCAAACCAGATAGAGCAGAAGTGACATTTGGGGGTTGAGGGTAAGCCTGGCTACCACGTAAGGAATTGACAATAATCTCCAAAGTGGGACATGAATTTCATTCACCTCTGAACTCTGATGCACCCACCAGGACTCAGAATACTTGTAACTATGGGATAAAAACATATAGGTGTGGTATAGTCTACGTGCTATCAGAGAATGCAGTTTTTAAGTATCTTCTTGTTCAATTTAACCAGTTAGTTGTAATGTTAACATAGCTTAAGAGCTATAGCAAATTTCTTGCAACAACAAAAGATTCTGCATAGCAGTTCTCATCCTTATGGCTTTTTTTTTTTTAAACTTCAGAGGCACTTTGTAGTCAACACACACATCTCTTCCCACCAGTCTAGCCTTATCAAGAGCCAAAAGAATATCACTTTTCTAATTGGTAATTTTAATTATGGCCATTTTATCCAATACAATAACATTTATGAAACAGATGTTTTCCAACATCCTCCCTCCAGCAAAATTATCTACATTATGAATTTTCTCTCATGCATGACAGGCAACGTTATATATTTGTTAAAATACCCTTGTAGACTTACAAAGATAAAACCACATGCCAGTTTCAGAGTGTTATTGAATATCAGGGATCCATTCCAAGAAAATGTGATGGGGATCTTACTGTATAATTTTTTCCATAATATTTTCACATTAGATAAATCAATTTTTTTTAAGCTACTTTACTACTGCATGAAAGAGTAGACCAAAACTCTGTAACCTTATCCAATCCTCTTTCTAACATAAACTATTATCTGTTTTAAGTACATATCAGTACGTCATTAAGGCAAAGAGTATACCAAGCCATGGGAGATTTGTATTTGTATGGCCAAGATATGGTGTTACAAAACATAAATACCTTATTTCAGTGGTAGTAAAAACAGGATAAATACTGCTTTCCTTTACACTAACTTAACTCCATTAACTCCACCAAAAGGAATAATGCCCACTGTTTCAACAATTACATTTCCTTCAACATAAATAAATTAAATCAGTTTAAATCTTAAGATCACCGTTCAGTTCAAACACTTTCTCCCCATAAGGAAACAAGGTACACATGCCCTTTCCTGTTCATTGAAGAATGATGTGTTAAGATCTTGTATTTGGACAGGGGAGTCATATCTCTGAACCAGCTGTAGAAATTCATGCTAATAGCTTTGTTTTAATACTGTATTTCATTCCCATATCTCCAATTTCTATACATACTCCATTATATAGATTCATACAAACCTGAACCTAGCCTAAAATTCAGTTAGGTTCTTCAGTTATAAACAGGTTTTGCCCTTCGGTCATCTCTCCACCCACAAGGAGACTGATTTGTCTCTTTGTTACACCCATTTCACACAAGTTTAACTGCATTATATACTATTTATTAGGCTAAACTCTTAACTCATGGAGAAGGATGAGTGAGTTTGGCTTTCCTTGCAAGGTGCGAGAATAAGATCTGGTGGTGAATTTCAAATAAAGCTCAGAGTGTTGAGAACTCTGGCCTGGATCTAGCAAAGTATTTAAGCAGTGTGTCGCTTGATACATGACAGGATCAAACCCACCATGTCTAGCTTCAGCTTATACCATCTGTCCTCGAGAAATGAGGACACTTGAACTTAAATAGTGAGACTGAAAAGGAAGGGGGTCAGATTTTGCCCACATCCTAACATTTTTTTTGAGAAGTCCATGGTAATATAGTACCGCCATATCCTTCATCTGTGCAAACACAAAATGTGGGACTAAAAGGGACCACTCTAGGGTCACTTAGTCCCACTCACCTGCTTTTACAGACAACCACATCATACAATCCTATTCTCAAACTTTTCAAGCTTTATCTGAAAACTAGTTAGGCTGTTTGTCCTTGCTATTTCAACTGGAAGCCTGCACCATCCTCTGATGGTTCAAAGCCTTCTTCAAACTCCTAATGCTGGCAAACATGTTTGAGAGGTCATTACAATGCTATTAATACAAATGGCACTTTACAGGCAATAATCATGCTAAAACATGGCACATAATGATGGGCACTGTTGCATGCTCTCCTACGTCCTTTATCACTATCTGTACCTTAAACAGTTGACAATGAAACTTAAAAGCGGGGAGGGAGATACAGATGGAGGGAGAGGGTGGGATAAAATTAGGGTTGTGAAGCATGTAAAGGCTGGAAATGAAGAAATAGCATTAAGATATTAAGAGAGTAAGTTAGGCTAATACGTGCATGTCTTAAAAAGGTGTCTGGATCTTCTAGAATGTAATTTTATACTTTTTTTTTTTTTAAATATACATTTTCTTAAAATGTATATAGATGCATAGACATTTAAAAATACAAGATAGAGGAAAAAGCAGTGTTGATCCAGCTAAGACCTGGTGAATAATGATGGGTGCTGTTGCATGCTCTCCTATATCCTTTATTGATGTACAATTTCTTTCCATTCCATATATACATACACACATACACCCCGGTTCTTGATAATTTAATACAAAAGATAAATTAGAATAAAAGTACAGGCAAAACATATTCTTTTCATTCATTATGATTCATTTTGTGTTTTCAGACAGCTGCAGGGAACATCTGTGACCTTGTGGTAGAAAGAGCAAGCTATATGCCTATCAGAGTACTCCTTTATGATCCGAATTTATTTGCTTAGTCGCTCTATTTTTTATTTAGTTTCTCATCTAAATGCATTCCCACTGAAACCTCTCAGTCTCAAATAAACAAAGGTTTGACTACACTTTTCGATGACTTTTAGCAAATGAAAGTGATAGCCTGACAGTATTATCTACAGCCAAGCATTAAGCAATACAGCCTTGCATATTAGTGATCCTTAGCACAATCATATTCCTTAAAATCTATCCCACTAAAACTTGACTTTGATGCTGCAGGAAAGCACAAAACTGAGGTCTGCTAACCATGATAAATTAAGTCAAATAATAGAATGTTCTTGGTTTATGGACCAATCTACTCAACATTCAAAAAAAAATTCATTTGTGATTTAAGCCAAACTTGAACCAAAGAGCAGAGGCATTGTTGGCTTCTGTTGAAGTTTTTTTTGGCTTCTATTCTGAATAACTACATTTTTGTATTTCTATGCTGCCAGCATTAGATGCAACGCAAGAGTGAATTGCTTCATGTACAAAAAAGAGCATGTTTAATGCTATTGTTCAATATATAGGTATGCCATATTTATGACTTGTTGATCATGTCTGCATCATTTTGGGGTCACAAAAAATTCCAATGTGTAAATGGGGTCACACTGAGGAAAAGGTTGGGAAACCCTGCCCTAACCCAAGGAACATACTCTACATAGACGGAATGGAAAAAAGTTAGGAGATCTAGCCAATGAATAAGCTATTTTTCTATGGTTATGCACCACAAAACTATTTTTTCCTGAGAGAAAGTACATAATTTGCCATTCCATCTACAGGATGGAAGCCATACAGGAAGTCATAGACCCATTACTCAGGCTTTGGCTTGCTATCTTCTGAATTTAGAAAGTTGATCTTTTGTGCCATAGCTGGCACTAGTATGACAGAGGGAGCTTGCAATGAGAAATACTGCTGCTTAGTATAAATGAACAACAGAACTGCTAGCACATGGCAAGCTGCTGATATGAATATATAGGAGACAGGTGCCTGAGAGAAAGATGTAGGAGCAAATGAAAAGACCTAGACTGAGACCATGAACAAATATGCTAATAGGAAAAAAGTAAGGGGGGGGGAGCAAGAGCAAAGGAGAAGAAAGGGAGCAATACATCTTTAAAGGGCCAGAGACTGGAATATGGGATCCAGAGGCTGTTTCTGGAATATTAATAGTAGTTTTGTACTTACTCTCTGGCTTCCACCTGAGGATTTTAAAATGCCCCAGATAGTAATCCTCACATCACTGCACATGGTTAATAGGTAGTTGGAGGTGAGAGGAAGGGCAAGTGAAAGAAAGAAGAGATTTGACTTGCCCAAAATGACATAAAGCTGTCTCTGAAAATGTTGAAAATTAAATTTGAATCCTGCTTTCATACACATTATCTATTGTTAATTTTGGACATGGGATGAAGTGATTTAAGAGGATGTCTCACTATTAACCATCTGCTTCTTGTCATTACTTAATTTGTAAACTAAGTAGTTTGAGGTAGCTTTTTTTGTTCTGGCACTATGGCGCCCTGGCAAAAGGTAAAATGTCCTAAGCTCCAAGATAATAGTAATAATGGTAGTAACAAAATTAACCTTGGGTGCTTTATAGTCTGCATCACTCTGTGCACTGACAGACGTACAGGCCTTCGATTTAACTCATGGCACTTTACATGAAGCACCATGAACTAGACAGCCCTGCCCCTAACTCAACAGATGTTCACCTGTTGGGTCAGGGGGTGGAAATTGGGCCTGCCTGAAGGGGAGCAGCCAGCTAAGAGGCGGCCCCTCTCCCCAACTCTGGAGCTGTCAGCAGGAAGGGATGGGGGAGGGAGAAGCCAGAAGCAGGGAGCTACCAGCTGGGGCTTGCCTGGCCTGAGCTGGAGAAGAGGTGGCAGGAGGAGGTGGGGGGCTCTGATCCATGTCCCCACACCTCCAGCTTAGGCCAGGCAAACCCCAGCTGGCAGCTCTCTGCTGTTGGCCTCCCTCCTCGCCCTTCCTTTCCTGCTGACAGCTGTAGGGGCAGGGCTGGGCAGCATCATCCCAGCCCCAAATGTGTGATAAATTAATCCTAGGGAGCACAAGTTCCCTTAGATGCTCTAAAGAAAAGTCCTTTCATCTGATACCTCATTTGATGAGTGTTAATTTTTCCTGCAATTGGCCACTTCAAAAGCTCTCAGCAGCCATGCACGTGTCACAGCACAGCTATAGAGAGCTTAGGGGGCCGATCACACAAAAAACGTAACTTCTGTCTGCACCCTCTCTATAGCTAATCTAATCACTCACAAAGACAGTATATGAGAAAGGGACTGGGGTTTCTGACTGCAGCTTCATCTATATGAGAAATTGTTCCAATTTCATTAAATCAGTTTAGAAACTAATGTAGTTAAATCAATTCAAATAAATCTTAAATTAAGTGTATCCACACCAAAGGATACAATGATTTAACTAACACTGTTTCTGTTAAATTATTATAATTTTCGGGAATAAATACAGCCTGAGAGAAATCATAACAAATCCCTCTGCAAGACAGAGGGCTGAATAGGGCAGAGTTAAGGAAAGAATGAGGAAGAGATCAAAAAAGTTAATAGGATCCACACCTCTGAGCAGCTCCATGGGCGACTGGTGCCACCTTAGGGGGGGCAAGTGCCCACCCGCCCCCAGTGACCAGTCAGCAAGCAGGGAGGGGTCCTCCCTAGGCAATCCCGCTCTCTGGGTCTCCCCCTGTGGCCAGTCATGAGATGGCTGATCGCTGCAGCCACTTCTGGGTGTGCCACAGTGCTCATTCCCTGGCTGGCACTTGCAGGGGGGACACCGGTGCTTCTGCCTGCCTGTCACCTAAGCAGCAAGTGGGGCCAGTCAGGGGATGTGCACTGGCACCCTCAGGGGGTGCACGTGCACCCCCTGTGAATTACCACTGAACAGCACTGCTACCAATTGCTTCCCCTTGATGAAGCCACACTGATCATTTCAGCTGCAAAAGGTATTCTGCAAAAGCCATGAGGGAGAAAAAGCAGAGGTGTAACAAGGTAGTTAGGGTGCCCAGGGCAGCAGGACATATAGGGGCAGTGGCAACATCCAGCTGCCACAGTGCCACTGGCACAATCATGCAGCTGCTGTGGCAGCTGTTAGTCTTCCACTCCCTTCTCCCCCCACACAGAAACAGGGCCCAGGGCTTCTACTCTCATTGCTTCACCCTAGTTGCAGTATTGAACAAAAACACAATTTGAATAGTTCCTTCCTAAATGTAGGCTTCTGGGTTTTTTTCTGCCATTATCTGACATCAGTTTCCAAAGATGGAGTCCCCTTAAGACCAGGAAATTCAACTAGAGATGTCCCTGCTGTTGCTTTCTTCAGTCCTGATTTACTTGTATACGTACATTAAAATAGACCTGAGCCTGAAAGAAGCTCTGTCCAGGGATCAGAATTTGTCTTTTTTTGACTGTGTTCAAGTATTCAGACCAGGGGTTTCCAACCTTCTTTAGACTTAAGGCACCCCTCCAAAATATGAGTTCCTTGCTTTCACTTGACTCTAAACTAGAGAAAAATAACAGAGCAATTCTTTCATTGCAAAAATCCAGAAAGACCACAACAGGTCAAAATGTTTTTGATGCTGTGGATTCCTATTTAAATTCTCTGTGTTCATCTTGTGAATTACATGTATGTGTTTGCACATATAACAGTACTAATACTGCACAACACTCTGCAGCATTGTTAAAGGAATCTCATGGCACCACAGAACCCTGATTGAGAATCACTGGCTTATTGTGATGCAAAAAAAAAAAAAGCATTTTATTAGCAAAGGATAATTATATCCATCCATTAGTTGGAGGCTTACCAAATTAAGGGAAAAATAATTTCTTAAATCTAGCCATTATTTTGTACTATAATAGTGCTTTTTCTTCTCTTAAGAGTGGACAGGTGATTATCCATGTTGGTCTGAAGTCAGGCAGAATGTAGGGCAAGGTGGCACCTTAGAGTGACTGTCTTAACACGTGACAGAGCCCAGCTAATTAGCACACATCAAAGCAGACTTGAGTAATCGACAAATTAACACACTCCAGCAGCCTCCATGTCACATGTATCAGTGTCCCCGCGTTTCAAAATGGCAGCGGAGGCACTTTAAGCTCGAACGAGTTTTAGTTAAAGCGCCCCTACCACATTTTGAAGCACAGGATGCTGAATACACGTGACTTTGCAAGAGCTTTAATTAGAGCGGCTCTCAGAGTATAGACTTGTATGGATGTCCTTAGAGACTAAATGGTTCAGAGGTATCAGTTTTCATAGGCAACATGTCAAAAGAAACAACAGAGTAGGTTGTTACCTACAAACATTCATGTCCCTCTGAACATTTATTGCCAGCCTGCCCAGCCGTCTACTCCTCCCAACTAAACTTCTTTATTTGAGGGATATCTATGTTGCAGCCACTGCTATGATTACTCTATAGACATACTTGAGCTAGCTTTAAGCTTACTAGATTAAGTAGTGCTGACAATAGTCACAGCTGCATGGAGATGGAGCTTCATACAGGTTGGCAGCTGGAAAATTTACCAGCAGTCATCTTGCAAAACTTTCTTAGACACGTTTTGCAGCCCACACTGAGCTCCATGCTGCTGCAGTTAGACTGCTACCTGGAGCCGAACTAGCTAGCTTAGAGATGTTAACACTACTGTCACAGCCTGCAGTAAGTTGTCTTTTGATATAAAGATAACTTTATGAAACATGGAAAAGTTCCCATGTTTCCTGTACAAGGCATACTATAAATAATAATTAAAAATGTGAACAATTATTCTTTCAGTGCAGAAAACAGGTAGGGGAATGAAATTATTTGATTTTTTTTCTATTACTTCTTATACTTAATTTTCAAATTCACTGAATTAAGGACATACTCTCTAATGTAAGTTAGGTGACATATATAGGCTCTACCACATCTAGTCATATGCCTGAGATGGGTTTTGCAACTAGTTGGCCAGATCATGACTATTGCCCAAAAAAGTAACTGAGAAACTGCAAAGCGGGGCTGGAAGAAAAAGAGTGTGTGAGAGAGACGTGAAAGGACAGTGAGGTGGAGTGAATTGGGGAGGGGTATCTGGGAACAGAGATTTAAATTTTCCCTATCAACAGCTGAATAGCTGGTTGAGGAAGAGAGCCTGAGGAAAGAGAAAGCATGGGATAATGAGGGCAGCATGGCTTAAAGGAACATGGCAGGATGCAGAAGGGAGGTATAGATGTAGAGGAAACTGTCTGATCTGACAGCAAACACATCATGCCAGCATGTTTTATCAGTGCATTTCAATCACTTGATCATGCATCTCCAAATTTGGAAGCAGTAGTACACTGGTCGCCTCCTGACAGCTGTCGGAAAACGTTTTGTGGGTTCTCAGTAAAGGGAAGGGCAGCAATTGGAGAGGAACTACCACGACCACCAAGGTGGTTTTCCTACTGGCTGGGGAAAACCACAGGTGTGGTAGGGGATAGTACTCTGACCAAGGTAATGCACAGTTAAACTCCCACTTTCACTTCCACTAGGAAGATCTTGGCTATACATAGACTTCATAGAATTGGGAGACTCTTCCCTAGGTTGCTCCTGTCGCCATACGGCTGAGGGCAAGTGAAACTTGGGGGCATCTGAACCCCATGCCTCCAGGCTTGGGTCTTCATGTGGGATGGCCGCCAAAGAATTTGGAAGCATCTGAAGCCCTGGGGTGGAGGCTTCTTGCCAGTAGTAGGACCACATATGGATCTTGAATGACTCACAGATTTGGAATTGATTTGGCTGATTTGACTTGGAACATGAACAATTTTCCTCAATATTTATTTTTATATATCTATACATACATACGTACACATACATACACACGCACACACATACACACATGTATATGCCCACACATATTTCTAGCGTAGCTAAGAAAATAATATCTTTTTGCTTTGTCACATAGGCACTGCTTCCTAGAAATGGGACCCGAACTGCAGTCCTGCATCCAGACCCACAGAACAGAATGGGATCAGCCCTTTGCAATACCCCAGTCTGGAAGCATGCACCCACAGTTTTACTGCTTGGGTCCACCTTTCGCCCTTCACTGCATTAAGCGCCCCTCACTTCACATGGGATGCTGACACACTGCATCAATGCTCAGAGGTGCTACCACCTCAGGAATGTACACAGACAGGGAATAAAAACCCAGACACACAGACAGCTCCAAGGTAGGTAAAAGGTGCCTGTGGTAGATTCTCCTACTCCTTTTTTGACACTTGACAACACTTTACAAAATTTCTCTTCCTTGTGGACCTGAACTAGTGGTCCTGGTGCTACAGAGAGCTTTGCAGAGGGGCTGGCCACCAAATGGAGGAGACCAGAGGCTGGGGTCATATAACATCAAAAAGTAGAGGAGAGGCTGAAGAGCATAACTGGGGGGTCAAGAGAGGAAGCCAGGGAGCAGGGGAAGGAGTGGAGAGAGGAGAAAAAGAGGCGAGAGGGGGACAAGGACAGGCACATGTGTGTGGGGACAGGCAGGGGGCAGCATGGGTGATGGTTGGTGGGTGTGTGTGTGTGTGTGTGTGTGTGTGTGTGTGTGTGTTGGTGGTGGTGAAGGGATTGTGTGTGTACGCGCGCACATCTCAAGAAGGGGCCGTGGGTATTTGTATGCCTCAAGAAGGATCTGTGTGCGGGTGTGGTAAGGGGGGGCGTGGAGCGGGGTCCGAGGCCCACCGCGTGCCCGCCGGGGGGGCGGAGAACGTGTGCAGGCTCCGCCTCGCCCCCGCCCACTCCCGCGCTGGGCTCGGGGGGACGTGCAGCTGCCTGGCGGGCGATGGAGGCGGCGCTGCTGGCGCTGCTTTTGCTGCTGGCGAGGCCCGGTCTCGGGCAGGCGGCGGAGGAGCCTCGCGGGGCGGCGCGGGGGGACGAGCAGTGCCACTACTACGCGGGCGGGCAGGTCTACCCCGGCGAGGCGGCGCGCGTGCCCGTGTCCGACCACTCCCTGCACCTCAGCCAGGCCAAGAGTACGTGCGGGCCGGGCCGGGCCCCACCGCCCCCGTGGGGGAGGAGGGGCGGGAGCAGGCGGCGCGCGCGGGACGGGACCCGGGGGGGATGGGGTGCGGCGGCTCGCGCTGTCCCGGGAAGGCCACGTCACAGTGCGGCCGGTGACTCCACCCCCACTCAGACGCACTCCCCGGCCTCCCACACCAGCACCTCCTTCCCCTCCACTCCCCCACACTACATTAGCGCAGGGGCGCTCAACCTTTTTGTACTGGGACCCATTTGTAAACACGGCTGGCCAGTCCTGACCAGTAAATCGGAGGTTTTTTTAAGTTCGAAAGCAGCCACCTGCCCCTCACCTCAGGCTCCTGGGGGTGGGGTGGGGTGGGGTGTGGGGCATGGTGGTGGCCCCTGGCAGGCTGGAGCTCTGCCAGGGAAAAGCCACCATTTTCCCGTGTTTTTCTCCTCCAAAGGACCCATTTTTAAAACTTCCTTTGCAGCCCTTTTGTGTATTCTTTTGGGTCATGACCCACAGGTTGAGACATGCTGTGCTAGCACACGCACAGTCTCGCTTGAGCTCTGCTACGTTCCTGCTGCGCCCCCCTTCACTCCCCTCCCACACAAGTACGCACCCCAGCTCCACGCACACGCACCCTTGTGCGCACTGCGCTTTACTCACGTACCCCACACTGCTTCACTTGCACAGACATACACCTGCCACTCTGCTCACAAGCAGTCCTCCCCCCTTACACAGCCTCTTCCGTATGCACCCCACCTCACCTCCCTCCTCAGGGGGAGGACGAGGACAAGCAGCAGGCAGTGGGTGTGTGGCAGAGGACCGGGGTAGGAAGGACATGGCATGCATGTGCACTCACACTCCATTCACAAGCACTTCCTTCCTCACACACACCCCATTCATTCACAAGCACCCACACACACACCCCACCTCCCTCATGCACGCACATGTACACATATACCTCCCACTTTCCTCAAACCGCTCCACTTCACTCGCACACAAGCACTTCCTGACCTGCTTTCCCCCCTCCTCACCCCCCCACAACATGCACCGAGTGTCCTTGGGGTAGGGAGCAAAGGGTCCTCTTCCATATGTCCTTGCATAGCTTCCTCCCCCCCAGTAGCTGGCTTCTGGCATTGCCCCAGGGGCATCCCCAGAATAAGTGCTAAGGCAGGAGGAAAAAACGAGAGGAGGAGGAGAAACAGGCCTCTGCTCAACCTGACATTCAAGAGCAAAGAGGCTAGACCTGTCATGGGGTTGCTGGGGGGACAGCTCATATTTTTACAGAATTCCATTTTATACTTCATATAGATGCAACTCATTTGATGACTGTCTTAGTAAAAGGCCAGATTTGCAGTTCTGTCCCTGCAGTTCTCCCTCTCCTAACTGAAAGATTTAAAAATATTATCTGCTTACTTAAAGGGTCACACTGTTATTGTTTAGCTTCATACACCACTCATTTCAAGGTGGTGGTAGTCTTTGTGTAGACAAGTGGTAGAGACAAGTCATTAACTCTAACCAGACTTACTTTTGCTGTAGTTAGACTTCTGTTCTTTCCTGAGTGGTTACTTGATTTAGCCAACAAAAGCATTCTCCTGTGAATGAATTTTGTTGCAAAACTATATCTAATTTTTTTCCCCTTGTGTTGCAGTTAAATGATTTAATCACCCACTACATTTACAAGAGCGGGCAGAGGAGGAGGGCAGGAATCACTTAAATCAGTTTTGTAGCACAAATAAAATTGCCAGTAGTTGTACTGGCCAATAAGACTAGAACTGCACTAAATTAAATAAATAAAAGGCTTTCTTGTCCTGCAAAAGTCTAAAATTCCCAAATATCTCCCTTTCTGAACTAGGACAAAAAGTCCATCTCAACATGTCTGATGTTATTCATCCACGTAGTTTGAAAAATATTTTTGATCAGGCCACTGTAAGATATATAGGTAAAAAAAAATCTCAGAACTAAGTTTTAAAACTTTGACATGACTTAGGAAAGTCAAATGGAAATGCTTCAAAAGTCATTTCAAAACCAAAAAATGAATCTCAAATAAAAAAAAGTATTGAAAAAGATTGAGATTCTTCTAATATGAGAAGCTATAAAACCTTTCAAGTTAATAATTTAGGTGTTGGGGGAAAGTGGGGAGATCATTTTATGAAGAAAAACAGTTTAAAATCAGAAAATTTCCTGCTCTAAATCCCTGCCCACGCTTTGAAACAAGCAATTTCCTCCTATTTATGTCAGTAAGAAAAGGAGAGAAAACTTGAGATTTCACAATACCAAGACTATTATAAAAATAAAAAGGAAGTGAAGTATTGCCACAAACAATTGAAAATTGAACTAGACTTGGTAAATCATTTAAAGAATATTTTGCTGTGCTTGATGTATGTGTTCACTTACTGCTTGTATTGTACTTGTAACTACTATGCAAAGTTGTAACGTGCATCATAATTTCCAAAATTTCCTAATCAAAACAAGTTTAATGGTGCTCTAAATGTCTAGTGCTGTAATCCATATGGCATATGCCATCTTGCAACAGATGATAATTAGTGGCATATTTATTAACAGAGATCAGTCCCTACATCGATCAGTACCAAATATTACTTAGAGCTGTGTCTAAAGAGAAAAAATTCACACATTTTATTCCATCAGTTTGTTATTGCATCGCCAACACACTTTGTCTACAGGCATAGAATTCACATTGCTGTGGACTTTGATTTTAAGAAGTACTATTTCACCAAGTTCACATTTTTAAAACATCTTCCATTCAAAATTAATACTACTCTCCTTTGGTGAGGAGTAGTAAACACAGTAGTTCCTATAAGCACATTTAAAACACAATAAGTTCTATTAGTGAACATTTTTTTCCTGCATAATCTGTTTGGTTTTTTTTGTGAAGAAACATCCAAATTAATTATAGGTGAATTCTGTGTTCTGTGCATCCCATTTTAGGTTATGCATTTCCTGAAATGCATAACCTAAAATGAATCCTGAATACTGTTCTTGGCTAGGAGTAAAACTAGGTTGAAGCAGAGCCACTTTGTGGTGCTAGCATATAAGTTATTCCTAGATAGCGTAGTCTCCCAAAGTCTGAAGTAAGTTTCATATTAAAATAAAGAGTTGGGTTCTAAATAAAGGTCCTAAATCTGTGAGATGTGAACAGCATAACACATTACACGATTAACTACCAGCTGACATGTATGGTTCTCCTAAATGACAATACTTAATCAGGCCACCCCGAACGAACCTGCTGCTCTTCCACATATTACAATTAGACAGCAATTGTTAGAGAATGTTATTTCCCCTACCTGGGTAGCTACCATTCCCAAAAAATAGTATACAACACTGGATAAAATCCATTTTCAGTGATCATGACATCAGAACCCAAAGTAAACTTCTTGTCCATCAGGCTGTTTTCATCCCTACTCTGTTGTATGTGCATGAATCTTGGACAACATATAGGAAATGCCTGAAAGCTTTGTTATGTTATCATCAAAAATGGCTTTGGAAGATCTTCCATATCAGTTGGAAGGACAGAAGAAAGAATGCCAGCATTCTGGCTTAAGCAAGCACCACTATCATTGAAAGCGTGTTTATATAGCACCAGCTCCATTGGACAGGATGTTCCCTAAAGATGTCTGACAACCAGCTCCCAAAACAGGTCCTATACTTCCACCACTCCAGGGGTGGGCAAAGAGGAGAAATCCAAGGACACTTTAAAGGTGAGGCTGAAGAAATAGGCAGACAAGGTTTTTTGGGTAAATCTGATACTTTTTATTAGACCAACTCAAATAGATGGAAAAAAATCACTCTTTGCAGTCTTTCAGGTATAAATACCCCTAGTCAGGCTGAGGAAACATCTGCAGTTAGCAACAAAGGGTATTTGTACCTGAAAGCTTGTGAAGAGGGATTTTTCCATCTATTTGAGTTGGTCTAATAAAAGATACCAGATTTACTAAAAGAACCTTGTCTGCCTGTGTCCTTACACCAACAAGGCTACAACCTATACCCCTAAAGCTGAAGAAATGTAATCTTAACATCAGTACCAGAGAGACCTGAGCACCAAATCATCCCCAGTGCTCTGATTTGTAACAAGGCATTGATCTTTTTGAACAAGATGGTCTCCTTACGGAGATGGATAGACAAGATGGAGAAAGGGGGGGGGGAAAGGAGTTGTGACCCAACATCACTGGGATCTACTTCCCAGAACTATTTGCCACATTTGCAGTAAACAGGCACATGTCTGATCATCCTCAGTCATTACAAACTCTCCAGTGACTTCCTTATTTACTGGAAGACTCTCATCCTCTTATTGGAGAGACTGCCAACATAGTGGAGTTGCCAGTCATGAAATTTTAAAGCAGGGGTGTCCAACATATGTCCTGAAGACCAGATGCTGTACCCAGCCTGCTGGGCTTCTGCCTGGCCATGGGAAGTTGGGGGAATGGCCTGCCTCAGAATCCAGGGCCCTATAGTCTCAGTGAGCATGGCAGTCAGCAGCAAGAGGGCAAGCGAGGGCTTGCTTCACCTGTCATCATCACTGCAGCCCCAGCTCCTCAACTGCTGGATACACTGCTGCCTCATACTGCAGGCCAGACCAGGAGCTACCACTCCAGCCCCAGCATGGTGTTTGCAGCAGGAATGGAGGTGCTGCTGCCACTGTACAAACTAGGTAGGAGTTGCCACAGCCAGAGCCATCCTGTGCCCAGAGCTGTATCCAACCCACAAGGAGCCCCAGGTCCAAATCTGGCCAGGGCAGGAAGCTAGTTTGACACCCCACCTTTAAAAGTAATTACAAGTTTGTGTAGCTACCCAACCTGCGTTGTATTTCAGTATATAAAACCACAGCTGTGCCTAAGTAAGGAAAAAACATATCCTTGGGCACAAGGTGCTAAACAACCACACATATATATGCATGCAAATGCCTCATTTTATACTTATACTTTATTTTGGATGTATTCCATTTCGCAGTCTCAAAGCCAGCACCCCATTGGGAAGGAACAGCAGTAATCAATGGAGAGTTTAAAGAGCTGAAATTAACAGATTACCATGGAAAATATCTCGTCTTCTTCTTCTACCCTCTTGACTTGTAAGTAAAACCAATGTCAATGCACCATTTTTTTTCTGCCCCCTTCAGAATACTGGGAACAGAGCAAGTAAAAATCAGAGTAAAGGCGTTGATTGCAAGCTGCACTTGACATTTTGTTGTCTAATGTTTTCTTTTGGTGATGGAAAGAAGCATTTCCTTGGACTTGTCATCTTGCAGTTGTGAAATTTTATGTGATATTTGTCTTTTTTAATGAAGGACTACTTTGGGCAATAACTTTATATACTAGTACTTTGCTGGACAGCATTTCCATTCCTGGTCAAGCATGTAAATCATTGCTGCAAGTGAGAAATGCAGATGAAGTAATACTCTTCACAGCCTACTTCATGATCCCTTAAAGTGATATTCAAAACATGCGATTTCCCCTTTGTCTTTCAGATGTGTACATAACTTAAGTACCCCCCCAACTTGTCCAATTCCCACTCATAATGTTGGTGTAATGGCTCCTTTGACTTCAGCAGCGTTACTCCAATTTCCATGAAGTGAGAAATAAAAGTATGCAATGAAGTAGTAGGAACATTACACTGCTCTAATAGTGTTAAGGGAATAAAAGTTAACCCTTGAAACCTGGCCACTTGCTTTTTTAAAAATCTAAGAACAGTCATTGTGAATATTTAAACTGTAAATTGTAATGCTTGCTGACTGTATTTTCAGTCTTACAGTTTATGAATAGGAGTGTTTCTTTAGAATGTGTCTGTAAACATCTTGATAAACACTAGTAAAAATGCTGTTTCTAACAGATTTGATTTCTTCAAGTAAACAAAAATTTAAGATAAAAACTAATCTATAATTTGTTTTCCATTTTTCTCTACTGAAAAAAATAACTAATTTCTTCTGTCAGTGCACAGATAAGTTCTGTGGAGAAATCTTCAATATTCTGAAATGAGAATTTAACCCATTTTAAATTTTAGCACGTTTGTGTGTCCAACTGAGATCATCGCCTTCAGTGACCGAATTGAAGAGTTTAAAGCAATAAACACCGAAGTAGTGGCATGTTCAGTTGACTCTCAGTTCACACACTTAGCATGGTATGTAGCCTGCCCCTTTTTTTTTTTTATATATGAAATTATTTGTCCATCCATACTAGGTTATCAACTGCTTCTCCAAATTTAGAGACAATGTCTGATAGACCAGTATTGTCAAGTACATATTGAACTACAAGACATGATCTAAAAATGCTGCCATTTGTTACTTACAAGATGCTCTTAAATGAAAACCAGTCTTTAAAAGTTTATTTTAAAAGATGACAGTGTTAAATGTTCATAACCCAATTGCATATGACCTTATCAGAGTGTTTTCTTCCTGTATGTTAGTTGAAATGATACATACAGTTCATGCATTGGTCTAAAATGATTTTTGCATGCAACATGCTATGTTAAGCATGAAAATTGTCTAAGAAAGAATGACTTCATGAATGGTAATTTGCATGTGACCATAATGTATAATGTGAAGGAAGGAAAATTGGATAACTGTTAACTAAACCTGAGTAAATAAGGCAGAGAGACACAGGAATTTCCTTTGGACTCTGAGATTTGCATAGATTTCATTCAACTGCCTGTGGCTGAAACAGAAGGAAAAGGAGAAAGAAACACACCTACCACATACTAATCGTGTGGCTTTACGCACTTTGTAAAAGTGCTGGGATGCTACAGTTATACAAAAGTTTAATAAAAATCTGAAAAGGTGGCTGAGCCTGCTTAGCAGACCAGAAGTTCATCTCAGAAACAGAATGAGTCCATGCAAGACTCTCAAACAGAAAGAGGTTAAATTAGTTATTCATTACAAGTTAAAACGTGACATTGTCACAATTTGTTTGATAAATTGACACTAAAAAAAGGCGCTTGCTATCATTTTTTGGGTTTTGGGGTTTTTTTAAGTTATTAGAATGTAGACAGGGTAGTAGTTTGCCCACAAACGGAAAAGGAACATTTTTCATGTACAAGTGAAGCATGCAAGGAGACCTAAAGAGCAGAATAAAAATGTTTGTATATGAATGAACATATTGGAGAAGGGTGGAAAGCAGACTGGGAGAAAAATGAAGGAATGGAATGAGTATAGACAATTAATTGAACAAATATTGATATTCATAATGAAAAAAAATTCTGCTACCTGCATTAAACTGCTTTTCAGACTTGAGCTCACTTTTTAAATAGCGATTCACACGTAGAACTGAGAATCTTTATTTTACTTACAAAACACAATACAGTTTATTGCTAGAAAGGAACATCCTAATGTCTCTGGGTACCATCTTATCATCGAGTCTTTTGCCATTTTTAAGCCCCCAGATTTGGGAGGCA
The DNA here is from genome assembly GCF_052110815.1 of Crocodylus siamensis. Lineage (NCBI taxonomy): Eukaryota > Metazoa > Chordata > Crocodylia > Crocodylidae > Crocodylus > Crocodylus siamensis. Next base: position 270,138,517 of record NC_143395.1, on the reverse strand, counting down.
AGAAAAAAGAAAACGATAAGAAATCACTATCTTGAAACTTCAATTTTCCAAAAGCCAGATAATTTTGAAGAGCACATGTAGACTTCTAATAATAGGGAAATGAAGGAAATGAATTTAGTCTTAATGGATGAAGCAGTCAAAGCTTTGTAGCCAGAGTCCAAAATAAGTGATGTTATATGAAGCTATGCTGATCCTGTTTATATCATTTCAGTCCCTGACCGTTAAGGATTCAGTCAGAAAATATTGTGCAAGTAAGGGGGAGGAGGGTGTAACAGAAGTCTTCTTGAAAAATAAACTGCTTTTTTTTTTGTCAAAAGGATTAATACGCCACGAAAACAAGGAGGACTTGGGCCATTGAAGATCCCACTTCTTTCAGATCTGACGCACCAAATTTCAAAAGATTATGGAGTATATCTGGAGGACCAAGGACACACTCTTAGGTATAAAAAGCTGCCACACTGCATTCTGTCTTGCTCTAGTAGTTAGAATCATAGAAAGTTGGGGTTGCAACAGATGTCAGGAGATCATCTAGTCCAACCACTTGTTCAAAGCGGGACCATCCTCAACTAGATTATCCCAGCCAAGGCTTTGTCTAGCCAGGTCTTAAAAACCTTCAAGGATGGAGAGTCCCACAACCTCTCTGGGTAACCTGTTCCAGTACTTTACTACCCTCCATGGGGGAAAGTGAGAAAACACTTCCTAATATCTGACCTAAACTTCTCTTGTGCAACTTGAGACTGTTGCATCTTGTTCTGGCATCATACCAACACACATGTAGATTGTGACACTCTACTGTGGAGCTAATTGGCATACTCCACAGTAAAGCACGTGTAGATGTGTGCATTGTGTATACAACCTTAGTCCAGACGAAAACATTTCAAAAGTTAACTTTGTGGATTTTTTTTATGTAAGAAAAGCTCAGAATTAAAACTTATGGTTCCCTTGTGTGAGTTCGTATGGCTTATCCAGCAAGTATAAAAACCTAATTTTATTCATTTCCTAAGATAAACCACTACTTATTCAAGATTAGTTAATTTAATAAAAGAATAAACCATCTTTGAATGTTTGCCAGCTGATTACCAGTGCAATTATTGTTTACTGGGGCAAAATGTAACAAAATAGTCTGTCCCTGTAAGAGGGAACAGTGAAGTTCAACAGGCTAGTAAGAAAGCCCATCTGGGAAGCATTTGGGTAAGCAGAAATTGTCCCCCCTGGAAGAGTAAGCAAGGTGTGAAGAGGAACAGCTTGCTGCAAGGAGGGGCCAGAGAGCTATGCTAGGGACAGAGCAAAAAGGTGCTCCTCTTCTAGCTTCTGGGACAGGGCAGAGGGATTTTGTTTACTTTGTTTCTTTGTTCTTTAAAAGACTGAACTTTGCATTAGTGGGGTGGCTGAGGAGTTCATAGGAAGCAAAATTCTCCTAAGAAAGCCAACAGGCTAAGTAGCCTGCATACACAGCAGCATAGTTTAATACAGTAGTGCTGCAGCATCAAATAGGTAATGAAGGTAGACTTGGAAGGAACAAAGTCCTGTCTAAATATTTCTTTTATTAGCTACAGTGCACAAAAGTGAAAGGTAAATACAGCGTCACCCATGATGGAGGGGGGTGCAGATTCTAACTGATGTTATTATGTTATTGCTGAAGAGTACACAAAATAGGGTTATATGGTTAATTTTCAACATAGCAAAAGACTAATGGTGGGATTCTGTACTTGACCAGTGTTTAATACTTATTTAAAAAGTTGAACAGGATGGTAGCAAAATTTGCAGATGGTTACTTCAGTCAAAAATCAGGAAGGGATGCAAAAAACTTGAGACAGTTTCTGTGTTGAAATGGCAGCATGACAGGAAAATAAAAAGCAGCATAACAGAACATTCAAAAATAATGTACACTGAAAGTACATTACTCATGTAACGTACACTCATGCCTTCTAAGGGTGTGAATTTTAACTTTATCAACACAGGAAAAACACCTTTTAGACAACTGAATGACAACCTTTGCTCAGTGTAAAATTATGGTCAGAGGAACAAACACATTATTAGTATGCATAAGGATAGGATGAAAACACAGAAGTTTTGCCATTATGTAAACCAGTGATATGTCCTTATCTGGAGTATTATGCAATACCAGGAATATCCCCTCAGAAGTCTGAGGCTGGGGAAGAATCTGACCAAAGATTTTGAGACTATTTTTGAAAGAGAAATGAAGTGGCCAATCAATTATGTAGACTAATAAATGGTAAAGAGGGGGCATATCAGGAACTAGGACCTTTTCCTGGAGGAAGAATATTCAGTAAAATTGGAAGGTAGCAAGTTGAGAAGTAATAGAAGGAAATTCTACACAACGCATGGACACTCATTATTTCAAAAACACCTTGAAATCAAGAATTTTGCTACATATAAAAGTATGGTGTACTTGCATGGGTGTCAGCACTTCAAATAGTTCACTGTAGCAACATTTCTAATGAAAGTTTACAAACTCTGAAACCTAACATATGCTAGGGTAACAAACTAATGCAAGATAAAAATTACCTGTTGTTTATAAGTGATGTTTTTGTACATCTCCGATTAGTCTGGTTCTGCTTATTTACAGAAGTAGGAGGCTAGATGGAGTAACCATCTAGTGCAGTACAGCATGGCAGTTTCTATGATCTACTGTTAGAGTGGACAAGAGCTCTCCGGGTCTTTACATATAAGCATAACAAGTGCTTTGCTTTATTAGTATACTAAGTATTTGCAGCCAACCCTTGGCTTATGCATTTCAAAGTGTCTTATATTCTTGGTTAAACAGTTCAGTGCTATTGATACAATACTAAGTCTGCAGTCTACTTAGACTGTACACTAAGAAATAAATATTGTTTTATGGACAATGTTACAGGATTTCCATGTGAAGTCTTTATAATGCCAAATTACTGGATTGGTAAAAATATATATACAGTATTAAAAAAAATACTATCATAATAGAACAGAAGAAGAATGCATTTTCATTACTTCTAATTTGGCTTTGGCATTATCTGAAAAGTGCTGCAGTGAAGGCACTTCTCAGCAACGGAAAAAACGAAACACTGTCAATAAAAGGGTCTTCCATTATGAGATTGGTATTAGAGACTCTCTAAAATGTGAAAGGGTAAGTCCGTAATACTTCGGATGCACAATGAAATAAGTAACAGTAAGGAACTTGCTAAGAAAATTCAGGGTTTAAGACAGAATTTCTTCATCGACCTGTTTGTATAGTGCTTGCAGAACAGACGTATATTCCACAGCCTCTGAATACAATGTGAATAACAGAGATAAGAATCATCAGTTCTGTTATCTGAAACAAGAATTTCCTTCTTTTCCCCCCCACAGAGGCCTCTTCATTATTGATGATAAGAGGGTCCTTCGACAGATCACAATGAATGACCTTCCTGTTGGCAGATCAGTGGATGAAACACTTCGTTTGGTACAAGCATTCCAGTACACCGATAAACACGGAGAAGGTCCTTTATTCAGTATTTTGGCAATGGGACTTGTGCTGAGTTTTTGCTTAACTAAATTAGAAAGGTTTTTTAAGAGTGATTAGGAAACAAGGCATTTGATAGCTTCCAAGACTGATTTATCATGCTATAAAGAGATTTTTGGTTATGTGGTCTCAATATTCAGCAGGCCACATGCTTACTCTCATTATTTACATGTGTGCACACAAAATGCAAAGTAACATTTTTACATCCATTTTGCATGTGCTTTCCACAGCATGACACCAAGTATGAGGCAATGAGAAATCAGAGAGGTAGTCTATAAAGGTGCATATCTACCCCTCTTCCTTCTTAATAAACATGGGCAAGCTAAAAAGTGTTGTCACTATAATTTGTTGGCGACCAAAAAACATGAATGCAATGACCATTTGCGAGACTCTTCTGCTTGTTTTGTACCAGTAAAAAGCATCTCCCACAAATGAGGTGGGGTTGAATGTGCAGGTTAAATGCAGGCTGCAAGTCCTGTTGGTTTTCTTAGGACATGACAATACCCTCAGCTAATATAATTTAGCATAATTAACTTCAGTATTGTTCGTACCTTTGCCTCCATCCAAGTTATGCCAGGTTACACCCACTGGGGTTTTGGCCAGTTTGAGCTTTAAATCTAAAAACTCATAGACACATTCAGCAGCTTCACCAGCTCTGAGTTTCACGTGTAGGTGAATGCATGTGAAGTGACCCAGCTGTAGTTTGTCCTCAGTTTGTATGTTGACATTACCTGTGCAAACAGCTGTGTCCTGTACTCAGATTAAAACACACAAGTTCTCATACTCTCAGTGGTTGATTCTGACAACCAGGCAGCACAACATTTTAGTGAAGCTCTGGAAACTCTACAAGGGCACATGGCTTGCCTACACACACACACACACACTGCAGCAGCAGCAGCACCCTCATTATCTAAAACAGCTTTCCTAGGTTGCCCATGAAAGGAGCTATATTAGTAAATACAGCTCCCTATGAACAGCAAATATTAGTTTTGCTCCCAGTCCCTTTACCTCCTAAGCCAGATAGCCAATAAAACAGTTAGTCTGTAGCAAAAGTTTTAGAATAGCTGCATTCCTATACTAATATTTGGTTCCTGGCATTGATTCTAAACAAAATTTGGTTGTCTGCATTTCCACTGACTGGAAATCAGCTGTTCTTATCATAGAACCTCATGTTCAGTGGACTGAGAATCATCACTAGAGATAGTTATTTTGCCAATAATTTCATTAATAGAACCTGGAGAATTTAAAAAAACAAAACAAAAAACACACAAATCAAATCGAAGCCAAAATATATACAGGCAAGCAGGGATTCCCAGTTTTGATTAACAGAAGAATTTAATGTTTCCCATAAAATTAAGTGTCAGTGGGTGTTATTTTAGTGACAGCGATGTACAAGAACATTACATACTTAATTGGTGCTTGTGTGTGGCACCTTTTTACTGTTTTATTTAAAATTCAAAGAGATTAATTTTCCAAGAGTGTGTTCAGAAAAATAATCAAGTGGGAACACTGATTTTCTTTATACTCTATTCTTTTCTACTAACTCTTTGCTGTTGTTCCTTCCACCCTCAGTTTGCCCTGCTGGTTGGAAGCCTGGCAGTGAAACTGTAAGTAAATACTTATTGTACATGCATTATTGTGTGCGCCAATACAAGTTGTCAGTAAAAATCTACCTTAAAACCACAGTCATTATTTATTGCAATTGCCATATTTTAAGAATTTTTCATACAGAAAGTTTACCTTTTCACATCAGAAGTTTCCTTCTCCCTCAACTTTCCAACAAATGAAAAGTTCCAGCACCAAGGAACTCACTAGAGAAAATTCTCTCCTCCAGATACTATACAACTTAAGAACTAATTGTAAGCTCATCAGTCAAGAACAGTTCTCTCACTTCCTGGCCTATAATGTCTAGCACAATGTGATTATTCAGCGTGCCTAGATAATACCTTCATATAAACAATAACACTGCTCAGGCTAGGGCAGGATTTATAGGGACTGGCAAAAAAGACAGTGTGCTCCTGTTCGAATTCCAAGATGAAAGGCTCAGTTGCGTCGCGGTGTCCTTGTTTGCTGCTTTCCAACATGCAATCGTGAGCAGAAGAACAAGGGCCCCGAGTCACTTCTCACTGAAGTAATTAACCTCAGTGGAGTTGGATTAGGCACCAATAGAATAACAAAAATATTGTGATAAGAAACTGGGCTGCAGAAGGCTGCCAGCTTCATAATTAGAACATTGGTATTAGTTTGAGGATGCTGTTTTGTTTGAACCAGCTCCTTTCAGCTGTGGGCACAGCAAAATTATATTTAAAAAGAGCCTTAAAAATACTATTCAAGGTTTGGTAGCATTTGAAATAGTTTATATAGTGTCTATATCTGGTTATCCAGGGCTGTCCAATTTATCAGCCCCCAGGAGTCGTATGCTATGCTGGCCGCACCAGTTATGCCAGGCCACCAGGCTGCAGTGCACAGGCATCCCTCCCCATCCCCACCACTGCAACAACAGGCACCCCACCCTACTGGTGCACAAGGTGGGATGTTTAAATTCAATAAGGAAAGTGGATTAGCTGACGCACCGATATTTGGAAGTTATACATTCCGTGATACTGGCCAGCCTAAATAATCCATCCATCAGCAGTTGCTAGGCATGTAACGTTTATCGTAAGGAAGGTTGAGCACTTCTGTGAAACAGTGATATTCATAAAATGGAACACCCAGTTAATGGTAATAATTTAGATGTGTAGAAGTTACTGCTATATGGCAGCCACTGTTTTAGTACCTCTATATTCAGCTATTCACTCAGTGCTGAGATGCTTGAGTCTCCCAATGAGTTTATATTGCTACAGTAAATAACAATAATTCATTCTCTACAAAAACTGCTGAGCACTTAAGTTGCAATGTAGTTCAGGAACACATTCTTTGGGAGACATTGACATCTGTAGCCCTGCCGTCTAAATATGTTTGATTTGATTAGATCAAACCTGAAGAAGCCATGAGAGCCTGGTGGCCAAGAGAAGAGCTGTAAGTAACTTTTGAGGCTCTTGATTACAGATGTTAATTCATTAAAATCATTTCGAGTTTGCTTTTGGGGCAGGTCAGACTGGTGTGTGCTCTTTCAACTATGCAGACCTTCTTCCTTAAACTCCTCCCCTACTTTTGCTGCCCATACTCTTCCAACTCTTAGGTATTTCTAAAATAGTAAAAACAGTTGATGAGTAACTTTTAGATGTAGCTTGTGGCAGTGGTTTCAATACATGATGTACTGTTTGCTTTCAGATTAATGCTTTCACTTTCTTTCTTACACAGATAATCCCAGATCCTGCTGGAAAACTGAAGTATTTTGATAAACTAAACTGAAATTTGCTTCTCCTGACCTACACAAATTACATACAACTTTAAAAAGCTGCCAATAAAGTTTCATTAATTTTGTTATATCCAGGTGTTTGTCTGATTTGTAGCTGCTCTCTCAAAGTACAGGTCTGAACATCCAGCAACAGAAAGAATGGATACAATTTGTCTTTTCTGGTAGGTGTTCCTAAAAGAAAGCTGAGAGCTTTAGCTTGAATTTGCCTATTCCTTTTACGTTGAACTCATGTGGTCTTAGACATTAACCTGCACTAGTAAAATGCCACGAATGCAATCCCTCTGTGTCCTTTAGTTTTCAAAAAGCCGAACAAGTCTGGCTGTATTCTAGAACTAGTGCCACAGCTGAGGAAGTGGCACCTGGCTATTGGTGATAGTCTAAAATCCAAATGGTTGAGTGTCAGAAAAAAAACAAACTAAACCTGAAACCAGGAATACAGCTGGTCCTGTTTTGCCATTTAAATTATTTTCTGTCTAAAGACACGAAACATTCTTGGCTGGCACCAGTTGGCATAGTATCATCGATATAAATGGAACTACACCAGTTTTATCATAGAAAAAATTGAATGTAAAGACCAATCCTTTGCTAACACGTAAACTTCTGTGGTCTTTGTCAATACAATAAGTAGATTATAATTTCCATTATGGATAATTCTCCCTTCACTTCTTCCTATCCACTTGCTACCATAGCACCTAAATTCAGAAGGGGTGAGCTGTAAAATCTTTCTAGACCAGCACAGGTGTTCTGCATGGATTGAATAATATTGGTCACTAAACACTTGGGTTTCATGCACACACATTTCCTCCCACAGATCAAAAACATCACCACTAAGGTATGCTAGTTCTTCACTAGTACTTGGAATCCCTCTTAAATGCGTGTCGTCATGTGTGCTTTGGCAGCCCACTTCCTTTAGATCTTTTCAACATAAGTTTATGCAGCAAAGACAACTGAAAAAGCATCAGTGTTGTGAACAAGAATTAAACCCCTCCGCAAGCGTTACAGTTCGGAGCCCAAGAGCCACAGGAGTATTGGATTCTTTAATGTTCTAAATACAACAGTATCACCGAGGCTTGTTCCTCTTGCGCACTGTATTTCTTACAATGTTTCCTGCCCCCAGGCGCCTGATGAACTCTCACTGAACTATATAGTATGGCTCAGGATACACTTCCTAAATTGTGTACCCTCCCCCAAGTGACAAGCAGACCTCTGTGTGCCTGTACAGCAACCTACCACATTGGAGCCCCAACCTGATTGAGGCCTTTGAGCATCACTGTAATTAAAATACATACAGCCTTTTTTGTACCAGGACCCATTTGTAAACGTTGATGGCCAGTGCCCCTCACTCTTGACCCACTGCCCCCGGCCCCAGCCCCCCACAGGGTGTGGGGCATAGGGAGCCCCAAACAGCCTCTCACAGGCTGGAACTCTGACAGTCTGCAAGGAAAAGCCACAGTTTCCCACATTTTTCTCCTTTAAAAGGAGAATCCATTTTTTTAAATTTGTTGATCAATTTTTAAATGTTGCTCGTAACCCTTTCATCATATTCTTGGGACCCGCTTTTGGGTCACAACCCACAGGGTAAGAAACACTGCTCTAAACAACTCTAGAAAAGTCTTGGTTGTAACAATATTGACCAGAATACATTCCAGGAGGTTTTCATTTTCCTGTTAGCTTCAGATGACAGATGGGCACTTGGCCATGACTACTGCCTGGGCACTCAGGGAGAACCCAAGACTCAAACAGATCTAACGTGCCCTTTGCCATGAAACAGCAGCTGCACTCCTCTCATGCAGGTACCAGTAAGAAGTTTGCTACTCCTATCTGTCATTTTACTCACCACACCAACATTTCCACTCCAGTTCAGCAGCAGGCAGGTAACTCATTCAAGCCCCAAATTGACCTGAATAGTAGGATATTTGTCCATCCATCCTGACCCAATGAAACAGAAAGAAGGCATAAACTTCACTGAACATGCTTCTGCTTGCAGCCATTCACTACACCAGGTGGCCTATCGGGCAAATGGAAGAAAATGACAAAAGCCTCTACAGTACGTTAGAAATCTACATTCAAAGCACTGGGGAATCATGCAACAATGGCATTACCAAACACCTGAGTGCAAGATGTGTAAAATATTGACACTCAGAAACAAAAGGGAAACTCAATAGGAGGTAGAGTACTTAGTAGTTGGAAGAGAAGAGCTGGCACACATGAGTTGCTTGCAAAATGGCAGGTTTAGGTCTGAAGCAGTACAGCTATTCCAGATGTAAAGGGCTGGCTCTAGAAGTTTATGCAGGGGTGCTGCTTGCAACAAAGCAGTACCAATGGATTTTTTTTTTTTTTTTTTTTTAAAGACAAGGATCTGAAAACAGTATGGGAGTGGTTCTGTATATTGGAAACAAGCATTGGAAAGGAAGAAAATTAGTTTCAGAGGAAAGAGAAATTTGTACATTTTCCCATCCTTAAAATATACAAGGGGAAAAGACACTGGGGGGCAGGATGCATAAAAATAAAGGGACCATGGGAATGTTGTTCAGGGAGAAAAGCTGGAAAGTGGCAAGGATGAATATGGGGCCAATAGAAGGACAGGAAACTGAACACCTACCACCAAGTGCCTCCAGAACAGAACAGGAAAACAAGCTGGAGGAGCTGAGACTGCTATGGAAAAGGAAAACTGCAAGAACCATAAGCACTGCCACCTTGTAACATTAGGATCATTATTAGGACACCAGAAGCCTCCATGTTGCTCCAAAGATTGGAGATGAGGGAGCAGAAAGTCACCTGTGCCCTACCCCATCCACAGCTGTGACAACCAGAACTCAGAGGATTTGATGATCTAATCCATCATCACCAGCAAAAGTTATACCGTCACCCACCTGCATCAGACTCAGTTACATCACGCACAGATGAAAAGGATTAGCTGGTCTTACACTCAGCTTTGCCATTGAGTTCTTTCTTCCTGTTTTAGACCAGCTTTCAAGAAACCCTAGTGCATACAGCTGTTAAGCATTAGGGTATTTTGAGTTTCTTAACATTGTAATAGCTTTGCAAGTAGGTGCAAGTAGTAAAAAGGCAGCAAGGTAGTTCCCTGGAGAGAGTGGAATGGGAGATGATGGAGACAAGAAAGAAAAAATTACGATTAATGCAGAAAAGAAATAAAGGGATGAAGATTGTTTGAATTTTGATAGTTGTCTGAAAGGTCATCTCCTTTCCCTTTGGGAGATATTTATGTACCTTATCATCCTAATACAAGACTGCTGAATCAAGCTGTCACTTACGGAACAGTTCAGATGTCTAAAATAAGAGTGGGAAATTCTCTGGTTATCACCAGGTGCTTGAGAGGATTACATTTTTTATACTAAACTGCCCATAAGTGTTCATTAGTTTTGTGATCCTGGACCAGAATTAATGCAGGAAACCAAATTCCATAACACAGGTCTGGCAGTAGTATTGTCCCAGATGGGATACATGGCAGACAAAGACTCTTGTAGGTGTCTGTGCACTCCCAGTTTGTTGCTACCTCTTTTTCAGCTCCTTTCTCAAAGACCTCTCACTTGTGTGCAGCTGAAGAGTAGCTGACAAGAGATTTAAGGCTTTTTAGTATTAGATTGTGGTTTGGGGCAAATCTTTGGAGCAGTTAAACATTCACTGCTCTGTCCATTTCACTTTCTACAGTCACTATAACTAACAAAATTGAGAGTCAAAAATCAGTCTATGCTTTCCTGGTTTATGCTTATTCTCCATGTCCGCTTCACTGTTGAGTTAAGCCAAATGCTTTTCATGCCAGAGGAAAATGTATTGCTCATTCACCACGATTGCTGATATACCTGGTAAATAGCATAATGGGCTTCTGCACAGCACAAGAGCTGTGGGTTTTCAAATGTAAGGCGTAAAATTAGCTTCCTAAAAAATATTAATGAATCAAATAAAGAAGTGGCCGTTGATGAGTGCATGGTCTCTTTGGCTGAAGTCAAGAGGCACTGTAGATGCTCAGACAATTTTTATTTAGATATATATTAATAAATTTAGGAGACTGACTTCCAGCACCCAGATTTGAAAATGTTGGGTTATCCGTTACTTATGTAAAGCTTCATATACAAAGCATTCAGCTCCAAAGACAGAAGAAATCATGATTAACTTCAAGTGAATTCAAATAGGCCAGGCAACACTTGTGAATACTAATAAAGGATAAAATCTGCAAGATGTTCTTGTCTGTGCTCAGTATTTTTTATCAATAGCAATGGAAACAGTGAAGACATTTAACTTAATTGAATTTTTCTTTTCAAAACTTTCATCAGTATTTTCAGCATGGCTTCTTAGAATTTGCATGGAGGGGACATCTTCAACATATCCTCTGTCCATTGTTCCAATGTTTTTAATGAGTGAGGGTTACTTTTACATCAGAGTGATCAAGCAATAGGATTCTCTGCCTTCTGTGTAATTTTATCTGCACTTTCAACCTCCTCTCATTCAAAGAAATGAGTCAGGTCTGATATGCAAAGATGTGATCTAAGTCTACATAGTATTTAATGTATATAGAATCATAAAAAAGTAGAGCTGAAAGGGACCCAAAGAGGTCATCTAGTCCCATCTCCTGTTCAAGGCAGAACCAGACCAGCCCTGTCTAAACCATCCCAGGCCAATGTCTGTCTGACCTGCTCTTAAAAACATGCAAGGATTTTACAATCTCTCCAGATAATCAGTTCCACGGCATAACCACTCTCAGAGATAGGAAGTTCTTCCTCTCCAGGCTTTTCTTGTCTTGTCCTCTGCAGCCAGAGAAGTTTATCACTTCTTCTTCATAACCACCCTTCACCCTTCAAGTGGCTGAAGACTGCTATCAAATCCACCCTCAACTTTATCTTCTTCGGACTAAACAATGTCAGTTTTTCCTACCTTTCTCACGTCATGTTTGCTAGAATTCAAATCTCTCCTGAAATATGGTGCCCCAAAGTAGACACAGGATTCCCAGTAAGGTCTCACCAGTGCCGAATACAGCCAAATTGTTTCCTTTGTCTTGCAAGAGACTAGTTAATGCACCGTATTGTTGCAGGCAAATAGTTGTCCCACAACTATTAAAGCAACGTATTGACTATAGCTGACACATGCTTTACCTGACACCTAAAATGTGGATTCCAAAGAGGTAAGATTGTGAATGGGCTGGTGGTACGTGTGCAAGTCCGAGGAGAGTGTATATCACCAACAATAGGAAAATGTACTTAATATTGTTTGTCAGCAGGGCCAAAAGTCTGGGCAAATAAACTCTAGCATACCAACCACTCACATTTGTTATTTTTGCCAAGTCATTTTAAACTCCTGGTGCCTCAGGGCTCCTATACACGTGCAGAGAGGCTGCTCCCACATGCTGTAATTACAGCACATTGGAGCAGACTCAATTAATTGAATCTGCTGGAGAGTGGCAATTACTGCACTCCAGCAAGCTCCAGCATCACGCTTGAAGGCGCTTTAGTTCAGAGCCCCACAGCCATTTTTCAGCATGGGGACACTGATACACATGATGCTCTAGGCACATTTAATTAGTGCAGCTCAGTGTCCCCAGATGTAGAAGGAGAGAATTCTATAAAGCACAAATAGCTTTAGATGCAAACACAAAGCATCTTCGGCAGTGGAAGGCAATCAATCGGCTTTCTGAGCTTCATCATTCCAGTTCAATAGGGACCAACCTTTTTGGGAAGAGTGCCACAAATTCACTCTGCACCCTCTTTGGGTGCCACTCCAATCCCCTCCTCCTGCCTGATCTCCTGCTCTGCTTTCTGCTCTCTGCCCTATCTGCCTCGCCTCACAGAGGCTGCCCTTACTACTTGTGGCACAACTAATCCCAAAATACACTAGCAGATGGCACCACCAGTGCACATTGTCTACTTAGGCCTCATGTTCCCATTTTCAACACAATCCATTTTAATTAGACCTTGAATTCAGTTTCCCTGAGACTTTACAATGAATATGGACATATCATGTAATAGATATTAAATTACATATAATACATATAAATTATATATAACTTTTTGTGTATCAGTGTCCCCTATATAATGCTTTATATAGATATGTGTGTATATATACATACACACACACACACACACACAAAGTATATATATTTATGGCTACTTGCAGGAATGAAGACCCATAGCGGATAATGTGGTAAGGGCCAGACTCCCTCACCAGTTCTATGCCATACAGCGGAAAGCTAGATGTGCAGAGCTATTATGCACTTGCACAAGTGCTGCAGAGGAAGAAGCTTTTGCTTCATCCAACCATAAATTCCCTGTGGTACAGTCAGACCTGCTGTCAAGACAATGTTCCTGTCCCAGAGGGGAAGTCAGAGGCAAACTTCCTCTGAAGTTGCCCCATGGACAACACACTGCTGCCTCCCGCCCCGTTTTGAGGTGCAAGCAATAAAAGGTTGGGCTGTAGCCCTGTTCCTTGCCTCATTTATTGCTAGCAAATCTGCAAGGCTACGTATAATCTAGGTGACAGCCCTCTGCAAGCAGGATTGGACCCTGTGCCAGCTCCACGTTGGGCCCAGTGCAGCCCCCTCCCAGACCCACTCACTGGGATTGTGCCCACTCTACCCCCATGCCCACCCATTCGCACCTGCTGGGTTCAGGCCACAGGAATGAGCATCAGAGCCAGGGCCCTGATGCTATACCCACCCTGTCCCCCACACTGGGATCAGGTGCATATGGCCCAGGGCTCCCCATGGGTGCAAGAATTTGGCAGTAAGGACAGTGCCACTGTTTCCCCCCCCACAGCCAAGCCTTTTAGACCCACGGGGAGTCCCACAGGCCAGCTAGGGCCTGAGGGCTAGGGATTAAGCACCCCTGGTTTAGAGAGAGGTAGTTTGCCATGGTTTAGTCTGGGATGATCCTGCCTTGAGGAGGGGGCTGGACAAGATGACTTTGTGAGGTCCTTTCCAGCCCTACTTTCCTGTGATCCAACCAGAAGGATCTGTGAATATGTACCACTGAAAATACCAATTGAGCCAGCTGCAAGTCACTTTCCCTTTGTCACTGGAACAAGTGAAATAAGTGGACACACAAACCTATATTTCAAGGAGTTTATTTGTTAACTAGTGTGACTGTTCAGATATTTTTACATTACTCTGGGATACATCCTTAGTTTTCCATGAACGCTACAAATGTGCAGGTCTTCCACTACTATGCACCTTGTTCTGTTTGATGGGTTGGTTTCTCTGTCTTGGGAACTGTTGATGATGTCCTTAAGACTACAAAAACAAAATCTACACAAAAGGGGTGCAGCTGGAAAGGAGGCAAACTTGATTTATAGTTGGATACAAAAATGAGGCTACAGTATTGGGTAGCCAGTTTAACTCATTACTAAACGTAATAGAGAAAGACACAGTGCCAGCACTGGATTGCAAGCAGGGAGCTAGACAGCTCTCAATCCACAGCTCTAGGACTTACGTTTCTGGAAAGCCAGAAGTTTGCCTGACCATTTGATCCTGCCCAGCTTCAGCTTCCAACCCTAGGTTCTTCTTATGCTTTTCTCCACTTGAGTCATAAGAAACCAGTCTCTCTCCCCATTACATATACACTGTAACCAAGTCATCCACTAATATTTTGGTGGGCTGAACAGACCGAGCTCCACTCGCACTACAGGGAGTCTTTTCCAGTCTCTGAATCATTTGTATGGGTCTCTTGTCAAAAGTTTTTTGTTTGGTTGACTGACTTGTCCATAAAAATGACTCAACCTTTTCAGTCGTTACTTTCCAAGCTAGTACCCTGTTCTGTGGCAATGGCTGCATTTCTTAGTCCTAGATGCAACACATTTCAACTCAAGTTCTTATAACACTTTTTTGTTTGTTTGTTTGGCCTGGACCCAGATTACCAAGCAATCAGTCCAACTCTACATGACTGTTTTTCTTCATCACCGTTTACTGTTCCACTAATCTTAGGGTTGTCCACAAATGGAAACAGCAGAGTTGTATCAACTTCAGGATCACTGACTAAAGTGTTGAACAGCAGAGAGCCTAGGACGCCACTAGCAGCAGCAGGGGTGTGTGTTGGGGGCAGACAGGGGATGAGAAACGCAATGCATTCTGGGATGCTGGAGAACTGACAACCCACACAGATGGAAAGTGGAACAAAACAATACAATCAGTACCTGCTCCTGATATTATTTTGTCACACTTGGGAGCATTTCATCTCACCTGTATATCTATAGGTAGCCTTTTGAAATGTCTTTGTAATGATTCAGATACCCTCGGGCACAGGCCAGGATTTGCAACCCAGCCACCGCAGCAGGATGCCAATCCCCTACTGCAAATCTAGCCATCCATGCTCTGTACTGACGGCTGCTCTCTCAGCACACCATAAAGAAGCCTCCCCAAAAAAGATGTGCTGGCATTTGGATTGGCTAATTCAGCAGCACATTTTGGGGGAAACATCATTAGAGGGCAACAGAGCAACCCTCTACACAAAGCAAGGAGGGCTGGGATAGCAAGGGGAGATAAGCTGGCTCCTGGTAAACAGCAGAATGGATCTGGCAGCCGAACAGCAGCAGGGTATCAGAGCACCATTAATAAAACACAAAAGAGATCAGACCTTCATAAGCCAGAGCCAATCTCTTGGCAAGCTGGGTCTTGCCCTGAGGTTGCTGAACCCTACCCACCCTTCCTTCCGCCCGACTTCAAACTAACATGACTAAAACACCTCTGGTTTTGTCTGTACCCAAACTGCACATCTCCATAAAAGAACAGCTCCTCCTTTTCCTTTCCATGGCAACATTTTAAAAAAAATAAATAAATAAAGGACTCTAAGCTACCTTCCATCTTCCTCAACACACAGCCTGTCATTGGTCACAACCTAATCTAGGTCTATTCCTGTGATCCATGCACCCCTCTTATTTTTCTCTAAAACTTAAGCAGGTTTTTGAGTCTTCTTCACACTGGAAAACTGCTCCATAATTTCATGTGGACATAATATTTTTTCTGCTGTTTGTAGTAAAAGCTGTAAAATGTTATAATGCCATTATGACCAAGCATAGATCTATTCTATAGCCAAGGATTCCGTCTTCTAGCAACAGAGGTCAACAGACTTCATGTGTGTTGGAACCTGTCTGGGCCTGAGAATACTGCTGGTCTCCCCAACCCCGCTAACTGATCCAAGAGCTGTTCAACAGATTCGTTAAGCCCTACAGAGAGAGATCAATGCTGTTCTAAGTGGCCTTCACACAGGCTTTATCTGTTGCAGTACACATTCTGGTTTAAAGCCTCTTGCCCACTCCCTTGGTATTTACTCAGGAATTTGCCTCATGTGCCATCTTGCCTTTGCTGCATTACAAAGCTAAATAAAAGAGTGCATGTGCACAAAAAGAAGAGCGGGATCCTGTGTACAGGGGTACAAACTTCACATCTGGCAAGGTCATTTTGTGGGGGGTGAAAGAGTCGGAGGTTGTCCTCGAAATGGAATAGGAAACGTACATCAGACTCCTACAGCAGGGCTCTGCAATTACCTTACAAAATTCTGTCTGATGAAAGATGCACATGCAACAAAATGTGCCCATTGTGCCACCCTCCTGTTGTTGAGTAGTGTCCTTGAGAACCTACAATGTGACTTGGACAAGAACTTGAGTCAGGTACAGGTATACAAATAAACCAACAGAATTACACTTGCAGCCCTCATTTTGGAAAGCTTTCCTGTATCAGGGAAACAAGTAGGAAGAATCAAAGGTGACAGTGAAGCAAAAGATAAAAATAGTGGCATTTTGACAGTATCCTTTTAGAGTTTTGATCAGTGATTCTCAAGCAGTTGACAGGAATCCTGGGGTGACTTAAGATCCTTTTAAGGGTGTTGCAGGTATGAAGAGATTAGCAGATAAATGAAGCAGACAAGTACAGGCTCAGGCTTGTCCCTGCTTATAGAAGCCCCTACCTGCACTACCAGGCTTCTCTACACGGAGGTAAGCATTGTAATATTTAAATTAGTTTTTGAAACTGGGTGCCATAATTTATAGGAGTTATGAAGGGGACTATGAGTCCAAAAAAGATTGAGAACCACTGTTCTAGATTATGTTTTCACCCTTCTATAGCAATATGAAAACTGGCTTTAAAAGCTGTGCATCTTAGCTATGGAAGTTCTAATGGGATGGGAATGCAGAAAGGGTCGGGGGGGGGGTGGAGGGCAGAAAGCAGCACTAGGCTATCAAAATGCCTCTCCAGCTAGAGGTATAAATAGCAGTAAATGATTTTCATTTTGAATATGCCTGATGAATTCCAGATTATTACATTCCTAATCAAACTGCTTCAAAGGGCAGGAATGCCAACACCAACATGTTGCATGCATGAAGCATGAAGTTTTCGGTGATGGCTCCTCCAAAAGGTAGCCTTTTGCTAGGCTGCTGCAGGGGCATTCATTGCTTCTCTGGTTTCCTTCATGGTTGCACTGAAATGTCGCTTCCCATCCAAATACAACATGGACTCTGAAACAACAGGAAGAAAGAAAAGCTAGACACATTAGCAGCTCAATACCAGGCAACAACCCAAGAGGTCAAGCAATCTGAAAAGCATTAATAATAATAACAAGATGCATAATACAGCAGGAAGGGGCATATAGATTTCTACTGATTAGAGATGGTCAGTTAAGTGTGGCCCCACAAGCAAGAGAAGGATAGGTCTCCCTTTTCCCAGGAGAGGGATACTATTTAATTCAGTGCATTAAAATTGCCACCTACCACCATATGTTTTTGGCACAATCTGAGGAACCTCATTTTCTGACATAAATGTGAAATGGAAGATGTTGGTTGTCTTGTGTTCCTTGGTGTCTGTGTCATAAACCTCACTGTGTACTCTTATCTGGATATAGTTTTTTTCTGTATAACAAACCTATTAGATAGTAAAAGCAGAAGTTATAGTTATTAAATTACCTTGGGTACTAAATAAATCAAGTGACTTTACTCCACTGCCTAACACTACAGATCACCGTCTCTTTCACAGCTCATTGTTCATCACCAGCAACTGATACTAAAAAGGCACAAAATAAAATATAGACTTTACAGCTCTGAAGAGAAACCAACTCCTACCTGGGCGGAAAGTAATAATAAGGATCCAATCTCTACTGGTCTCTGAAACATGATGTCATCTACCGACACAATGAAAGGTCTCGAACCTCTGGGAAGAAAGACACAAATTGTAATCAAAAGCATCTCATGTTTCAGCACAGCCTGAAGCAATTTCACCTTGTGTCTTTACTAAAGGATGCAGCTGAAATTGAGACACTTAAATACATAAAAAGGAACTGTTTAAGAATAATACCAGGGCACCAAGAAGAAAATAAATAACCTGAGGGAACATCTTGCCCCTCTGTACTGACAAACTCTTAAACTACAGTGTTGGTCATCTTTTTCTTCTCACAGGCTAAGTGACACTGTATCAGGGAGCCAAAAAGCACAGTAATACACCACTTACAGCAAAATGTCTAGATCTCACCACTTAGACCCCAATCCTGCAAATGCTTACAAACACGTTTAACTTTAAAGTACATGCATAA
Source organism: Crocodylus siamensis (assembly GCF_052110815.1). Classification (NCBI taxonomy): domain Eukaryota; kingdom Metazoa; phylum Chordata; order Crocodylia; family Crocodylidae; genus Crocodylus; species Crocodylus siamensis. The sequence continues at coordinate 270,120,135 of NC_143395.1, read as the reverse complement.
CTGCACAGACATCAGAAGGGCTGCTCACATGCTTACAATTACGAATGCACATAAATGTTGGCAGGACTGTGAGCCCAGTCAGGTTTTCTAAGAGCAAGTGACAAGAAGGTAAAATTCAGAAGTTGTGCATTACACAAACTATAACAAGACCCAATACCTAGAAGAACTCACATTCAACATTTTTAAGCAGTATGTACATCTCAAGAACCTAACTGTAATAGTTCAGAGAGGTACATTAAAGATAAAACAGATTCCATCAGTTACATATTTTTCTGGATGGCAGCATCGTCTTTAAAATCAAAGTTCTAGAATCAAGAATGAAAAATTAAAAGTTCTTGGTGAAAACAAAAGGCGTATGTCCTGTTAATCATGCTAGGGGGAACAATCTACTGTAACAGTTACTGTGCAGCCCAATACAACACACATCCCACAGTTCAGAATAGCCATTTAAAATCCCAGCACTTTCCCACTGTCTGGATGACATCCATTCCAGATTCACTGCTCAACTGTTACATTTATAATTCGGCTTCCCCCTGCAGCATTGATTAAATGCACACAAAACACTCTAGGACTACACAAGTAGGAATGCAGTGCAAAACTGCGACTCACCCATAACTGCAGGCAGTAGCCCATCCCAGCTCAAATGCTTTTCTCATCAGAAAACCACCAAAGATCCTATTGAAAACGTTCCGCTCCTTTATTTAGAAACACAAGCACAATCAGCAAATGGACAGAAACACACATATATGCACTATCAGTCTGGGAGTGAATCCTGTCACATTCATCTGCTTTCCTGTTATAATATACATAGCATATATATATAAATTGAGTATCTGTGAGAAGTAAAGCACTATTAAAACATGTACAAAATTAAAATGACTCTGCCTACTTAGTTCAGATAGCCATAACCCACATAACTCAACACATAAAGTAAAGATATAAAAACTAAAAGCCTATCTTCAATGCTTTATGGAGTGATCTCAACCTGTGTCTTTCAGTTTTGCATTTGCATGGCTGGAATTGTACACCTGTTGAGCCCTGCAGCTAAGTGCTAGTAACCTCTGGGCTTACATCACACAAATTCTGTGCCCAGCTCCTGTATGTGCATGCTAATTTGAGAGAGAGGTCATAAAGGATGAAGAGGAGACATTAATAGAACCACTACTGTTCCTGGAGAGAACATTCAAAAGAAAAGAATAGAATAAGACTCCAATGTCTTTGGGTCAGGAACTGCTTCACTGTTTTATAAAGCACAAAGTATATTTCAGAGCACTGTAAAATAATAAGCAGGCATATCGCTTTATTATGAAACTCTAGAAAAAAAGCAAACTAATCACAGCTGCACCTCTGGGCATCTTTACACATGTTCCAGGGAGCAGTTTAATTACAGAGACTCCAAAAACTGCTCTAATTAAAGCACCAGCAGCACCTCATGTATTCAGAGTCCCCGCACTTCAAAATACCAGTGGGAGTACCTCAACTAAAGCTTGTTCATCCAACTTTAATTAAAACACCTCCACTGCCATTTTGAAGCACTGAGACACTGAATACATGAGATGTGGAGGCTGCTATGGCACACCAATTAGCATACTCCAGCAGACTTGATTAACTGAGTCTGCTCTGACACACTGTAAATACAGGGCATCAGAGCAGCACCCCCACATATCTACAGGTACCTTCTGTGACTCCAAGAGCCAAGTTGATCACTGATTTGGGGCTTAGTCTAATTCCCATTAACATTAATGGAAAAATAAGAAGTGTGGCTCAGGCCTGACTTCACCTGCAGTTTGTCAGGCCTGATCCTATACAGTTTCACTGATTAAGAGAACTGCTTTGTTTCTAAGCTGGTACTGAAGTTACTCAAACCTTTATAATTAAGATGTCACTATTAAATCTGTTCAGCATACACTAATGTTCCCAAGTAACAAAATGGGGTTTTTTAAATATTTTTTCCTACTATACCTTGAACAGCATAATTGTTTTTATCTAATCTGGGCTGTGGTTTCGTATTGTTTTGTTTTGTTTTTTTTAAGGGAAAACGCCAGCTTTCTGCATCTTTTCTGCAGTCTACTGCATCTTTTCAAGAGTGTTATTTAAGTATGTTAAGTTTTAAAGAAACTAGTCCATTAAAAATTAACAAACTCTTATTGGAGAGGTGACACTACAAGAAAACACCAACTCTACAGATCATCCTGGTCTCACCTGGGGAAGACTAAGTGTCAAAAGGACCAGTCTAAAAAGACCAAGAAATACATTTAAACCTTTAAATTTACATGATCTTAATGCCAACTGTACTTAAATCTTTAAGTGCAAAAAGGAAGTCCAGGTGTAATGTCTTCAATCCAATGTCAAAATATATTCCCTGATTTATTCATTATGATTTCAGCAATGTATCAGTCCTCTTTGAAATACCTGGGGATGACAGATTTGCAGGCCCTTCAGCTTCGCGTCCTCCATCCACACTGAATTAGGTGGTAGCACACGGCTCCGAAAACTTACTGTCCTGCGGAAACAAAGGAACACAAAAAAATACATTCAGTATCCTAATTTAACAGCGCTCAACAAGCTTCAAATGCAAACTCAAAACTATACTTGTGAACATCTATGTATGCATACATGCACACATACTGGTACTCAAGTGACACTGGAAGTACCAGTGGCAGTACTGCATGCTATTTCTAACAGACCTTAAAACCATAATCAAGTGTGATGTTCTGACTTGTTACTACACAGGGCATAGGCTGAAGTCCTGGTCTTTCAAACACTTCTGCTCAAGTCTACTCCATGTTTGAGCATGTCAGTGGGATAACTGTGATTTCAATGAGATATGTGCATAAGCATTTGTAGCATTAGAGCTAAAGAGGGGCCACTTAAGCATGCCAAAACCCAAACCAACAAAGCAGTGAATGTGAAATACTTACAGCAACCTCATCAAGCCCTTTACCTTTCTTATAGGTTATAATGGGAGACCAGATGCCAAGTCAATCCACTGTATGCTTTCAATTAAATCAGGGCATGGAGAAAGAGTGCCTAAAACACCCTGCTATGGACCCAGTGGCAAAGTCAATCCTCACTCTGGCCTGGTGCCAAAGGCTACTGCCCCCAGTAGACCCAGATGTAAGTGGGCACCAGAGATTTGGGCTAGGAAGTCAAAGGCAACTGGATGTGATGACTCTCTTGTATGCTTCTAGCTATGCTAACTGGTATGCCCTAACCATGCTAAACAGAAAGGCCCTGAGGGTCAGGGAGACTGTTGAGGATTGTTTCTACTTCACTCATACAGCTTGTGTTAGCAAACCTGTCCAGGGCAGGCTCAATGTTTTTGGTCCCACAGACCAGATGAATGGCGTGGGGCCAGTCTGCAGGCCAAATCAGACCTTGTGTACGAAGACTGGGCCGATGCTGTGTCCACATGCCTGGATCAGGCCTACGCATGCTGTTCGCCCAGTCCCACACGCCAGAATCAGGCCCTAGGATCCCACATTGCCTCCTCCTGGCCCCAAGTGCTGGGATCAGAGCCCCATGCTGCCTCTCCACCCAGCCCCACATGCCACCACTCACTTTGCAATCAAGCCCTGTGGACCTGATATAGTGCCCAGGCCCATGGCTCACAGAGCTCCCCGATGTACCCTGGAGAGCCAAGCAGGTCAGCTGACCCAGCACCAGGGGCCAGTTGAGCAGCTATGCTCTAGGGTATTTATCCAGGTATCTACTGATTTTTAATGGAATAAATGGCTAAATCCACTAGAGCTGTGAAACTTGCAGCCACGGAACATTACTCATTTTGAAGAGAAATGCTTTGGCAGCTTCTAGAATTAGTAACAGAAATCCTTTCATATTGTTTCTAGAGACATTTCAGGATTTCCCTGAGCACTGTTCTTGTTAACAAAGTTCAAAATGGCTGTGTGAAGGCTGAATTCTTCTCCTGCTATTCCAGAAAACTTACAAATAGAACCCTAATAAAAATATACGTATAAGAAAATATCTCCCTTACCCATTTCTGTCTTTTCATTGTCTCTCTCGCTTGACTTTCTGTATCTTACTTTCCTGTAGTCTTTCCAGAATCTGTGTTCACTTCAGATTAAACATATTACTAATGATAGAAGAGTTATATATTTCAGCTTTCTCTCTCCCTCCATTACTATTGTTTCAGTTCTACTACAGCTTTCCAATGTTTCCATTTTTTCAGAATATTTGCCCTATCATATTTAATTCTTTCACTCTGGTATTCTTGCCTACATACCTTCCAGCATCAGGTTTTTCCAGTCTTGTCAAAATCTGTAAAAAGAGCTAACATTCACCTGTCCACAAAAAGGTGCTGCCTAAAATACATGTACAATGTAGCAGTTTAGCCAGGGAAGACCTCTTCTCTATAGGATTCTGCCAACTATTAAGGCACAAAACTTATGTGCAGAGCAAATGCCCCAAGAGTCACATCAAGGTTAAAATTAAGAAATAGATGAAGTACATCAAACAGCACTACAAGTGCTTTGTGCTTGTATACATGGTACAACCGACAACATCAAGTGATGTTCAAGTGATGAGATGGACAAATAAAGAATCTCTAATCCTTCTAGTTACCTATCCTTACAAGCATGCACTCAACTGACACATTACCATCCCTTCTTGCAAACACCTAGAATTCTTCTTACTTGCCTCGTATCCAATGTATTAAGGAACATGTTGTGGACAATGTTTCTTTCTTCTGCAGTAGGAGCCATTTTCAGTAAGGATGTAGTGTTGAAATCTGTCCTCTTTATCTTGTTCACTACAGAACACAAAAAATCACAGCATGACAAAAAGAAAAAGTGCTGCTTAGTTTTGAGTTGTTTGAATCCGCTTCTCCCTCCATTTTTTAATTCTTTAGCAGATTAAGAGATTTTTGTATTCAGAGTCTCTTGGACTAAGCCTTACACTACACTGGAAATTAGTGTGTGTGAAATAAAGGAAAAAAAATCTGCCCTATTGAAATCTTTGGGAATTTTGCAACTGACTTCAATGGGGCCAGGATTTCATCCATTCAAGTGCTTTATTTTGAAACGGTCACTTCACAGAAATGCCATTAGAGTGTGTTGGGTTCTTCAGTGAAGCAATGGGCTAGGGAATGCAACTGCAGACCAAGGAATACTAACAAGGGCAAAAGAGCTGAACAGAACAAAGGGCATGTAATAGGGCTGTGTGAAGCTTTGGGTGCTGATTCGAGCTGGAGGAGATTTGGCCTGATTTGGTGGCCGAATCTCCAAATCTGAATTGAACTTGGGAGACTAATAAAAAGGTCCGAATCTATTCAGAAAAGATCCAGAGAACTTCAGAGATTCTGCCAGTCCCCACTTACCGCCGCAGGGAGCTTGACCCAGACTCCGTGCCAGTAAGTAGGGGAGCAGGTGGGGCCAGGACCATGGGGGGACCCTTGCCAGGTGCCAGCCCCCCAAGCACTCCCCCGCCCACTCTCCCAGCCCCGTCAATGGCTGCCCTGCCCGGCCCCAGCTCCGGGCTCTTTAAAAAAAGAGCCCCGCACTCACCAGCTGTTGCAGCAGCCATCAGGGCTTCTGGGGACTCTTGGCAGAGTGCTCCCCATGCAGCATGGGGCATTGGGGATCACATCCCACCCCCTGCCTGGCAGGAGCCAGTGTGTGTAGGGCTTTTTTTTTTTTTAAGACCCCGGACACTGGGGCCAGGTGGGGCAGCCACTGACAGGGCTGGGAGAGCAGGCTGGGGATGGGGCCTATTTCATTCGGAGATGCAGCCAATTCAGTGGTAGCCGAATCTCTGAATTAGATTCCGCCGGAATTGATTCAGAACAGCGATTCAAAATCACCAAATTGAATCACTGTCCCCCAAATCAGCCAAATCCAAAGCAAATACTAGCCGCTTTGCACAGGCCTAGTGTGCAACTCCTCTGCTTCTTGAATCACTGAAACTATAATACTCTAAAATGTACTGAATATGCGATAGATTTCTTTCAAAAGAATAAACACTTCTAAGATGCTTTTGGTGTTTTGTGCGTTTTCACCTTTGAAGGTAAACAAAAAATTAACTTAAAACAAAATGCCCAGAGCTGTTCACCAGAACTTGTGCCTTAAAGCTTAAGTTGTGGTTTTTTACTGTGATGACTTCATAATGCATGCCATCAGAAACAACAGGGATTTGTAATGTATACACGTAATATGAACAATAACCTGCTCTATATCTCACGTCAAGTAGCATGGAAGTGACTTAGGATATAAAGAGACGAGCAAATTGGGCCTCAAACTCACAGAGTCAGAAGGTACCCAATGGATCATCGTGTCCTACCCCCTGCCGCTGACAGATGACCGAGGTCAGATGACCCCAGCCAGGTGACTGTCTAGCCTCCTCTTGAAGACCTCCAAGTTAGGTGATAGTGTCACCTGTCTTGGAAGCCCATTCCAGACTCTGGCCACCCTTACTGTAAAAAATGTCTTCCTAATGTCTAACCTGAATCTACTCTCCACTAGTTTGCACCCACTATTCCTAGTTACTGCCTGGGGCACTCTGATAAACAATGCATCACCAATTCCCTGCTGTCCTCCCCTGATAAACTTATAGGCAGCTACAAGGTTACCCCTCAGCCATCTTTTGTAAAGGCTGAAGAGATCCAGATCTCTCAACCTCCCCTTGTAGGGTCTTTCACAGAGACCACTAATCATGCAAGGAGCCCTCCTCTGAACCCTCTCCAGATTCTCTGCATCTCTCTTGAAGTGCGGCACCCAAAACTGGACACAGTACTCCAACTGCAGCTTGACCAATGCCACACAGAGGGGGAGCATCACCTCCCTCGGTCTGTTGGTCATGCATCTGCTAATACACGACAAGGTGCAATTGGCTTTGTTGATGGCCTCGTTACACTGCCAGCCAGCGTTCATCTTGGGAGTCAACTAGGACTCCAAGATCTCGCTCAGCCTCCAAGCTCCTGAAGAGGCCATCCCCCAACCTGTAGGTATGCTGGGGATTCCTCCTTCCTAGGTGGAGTACCTTGCATTTATCTTTCTTGAAATGAATCCTATTTCGTTTCACCCATTGATCCAATCTGTCCAGGTCTGCCTGTATCTGCTCCCTACTCTCCAGTGTATTAACTTTGTCCCATAACTTGGTATCATCTGCAAACTTGTCCAAATCGCTGATGAAAATATTAAATAACACCGATCCAAGGACCGAACCCTGCAGGACCCCACTGCCCACCTCCTTACAGGCCAAGAACAACCCGTCTACCACCAAAAAAAGCATATTCCCTAACCAGGAATAGAACCCAAGCTGTGAGAGCACCAAATCCTGACCACTAGATCACCAGGGAACCTCAGCACTTAACATGAGACTTGACAACATACTTAACATTACGTATGTTTAAATGCTATCCTGAGAAAGCTTTAAAGACTAGATATTACAGCACAATATTAAATTACATTATGTGCCAAGATTCAAATAAGAGAGACAAGGCAAGATGTAAAAGTTCAGAAAGCACAGAACTAAACATTTGGGTTTTGCTTGTTTGTTTGAATTACAATACATCATGCTTCCTTATTCTCAGACTAAGTTCAACACTCAGTGTACCAGTGTCATATTAAAACAGAAATAATCATATATGGGCCTGAACAACACCCTGCATCTGAACATTTATACATTTGGAGGATGTAAAAGGAGATGTATTTCAAAAATCAGATCCCTCTCCAAGAATTCTATCACACCTGTGAGATGAAAGTAATTTTTTCCCCCAAAATAAATTAATGGCAAATCCTGGTAATAGAATTTCTGAATTCCATTCTTTCCCAGTTAATCACACTACCACAAAGAACACAGACATTATTACTTACATGCTCCTTGCTTGAACACTTCTTCCTCCTTTGGGCCATCAGGAATTAACGGATTAACAAATGCTGGCCTGCAGATGTGAATAATTTTAAAAGTTTACAGGTTTGGTAGATACATAAGGGTAGAGATCAGTAGACATCCCTTTGTTTCTATTAACATACACCCTATGCAAAGAAAAAAAAAAGACACCTTTATAAAACTGAAAGCTACATCTTGTTGGTGCCCTACAGAATATGGAATATCACAGGTTATTGCTCAACAGACGATATAGTAATTAAAGGAGACTCCCTCATATAATCATAATCCTTTTAAGAAGCATTAATGTAACTAAACCCTTCATACAAGAGTTTAAAGAAAACAGGAAACCATTTATAAATGCTGTAATTCAAGCTGTGAATTTATAGTAACAAAATTGACCTTGAGTGGCAGAAAAATTCTGGGAGAAGAAGCATTCATAATCTACACTTTCCAGCCACAACCTTATCAGCAACCAAAGCTGTTTACTGTACATATATATCACTTGCCAAACAAGAAAAAGAAAGTTGACAAGAGTTCTACTCATTTGCTTATTTCTCTCCATACTTCTATTACAGTCTAATTCTAGCAACATCAAGCATTTTTTTGCAAGACAAGTTGCTGATTTATTTTAAGAATCCTCCTCTTCTGTAACTTTTGCAATTCCTTGTTTGCTGCTAATATTATGTTCAGAACATAAAAAACCCAACCACACAGACAACATGTTCTTACCATAACTACCCAAGTAGGTAGCTTATGTGTGGTCCCCATCTTTCCAGGGGTTTGCTGGCTGATAAATGCCTGTGAGATTTCTTTTGTTTAGAATTCACTCTCTTCATCTCTAGCATGACTGAGCCGTTCTACTGACTTCCCAGCCATGGCGCAGAGCCCAGCTTCTCTGTCTGATCTGAGTGGTGGAGTGGTCTTTTTCTTATTTTGCACTCTTTATACTTTGGGAAAGTAGCTGTAGGTTTGGATGGATGATTTAGTGGTTAAGGTCAATTTCTGCTGCAAAGGCATTTGGTTTCATTTTGGGCTCTCTGTGACTCAACTGCCTGTTGATACATAGAGACAGTAATACTTCCTTTGGTAGTGGGATGGTAAGGCTGTAATCTTATTTAAAGACTATAAAGGTCTCAAATACTACACTAGTAAGGATCTGTTTAAGACTGACATTTTATAAACTAGACAACAAACATGAAACAACTGAATTATATGTCAGGGCGCTGATCTATTTTAAGATAAAAACTTAATTCATTTTCATCATTACATACATATTAGTTGTGTAATGGAATTATGAACAGAGAGAGTAAAACAGGGAGGAGATAGGAGCTGTGCTTTAACTCCAACAGCAGTGTTAGTGCTGTATAAATCACAAGTGAAACTGACTTTTACTTTCCCCCTAATGACCAAGCAAAATAAAACGCAGAAGAGTAGAAACAGCAAGATAAGGACATGTAGATTAGTAAATTATTCAGAAAGAATGTTACACATGAGTCCCAGTTACCAATTCATTTCAGACTGACAGATTCCTTCAAAGTATTACTAACGTTTTCCACTATGGCATTAAAAGATGTGTTTATTTTAACAAGTCATCCCTCTACAAGTTAGGCTTCAGCCCTTCTCTCCCTAAATCAGAGAGGGTGACCAACTGTTACTAATGCTTACTGTAGACTGGTGGTGGGATTTTAGCTAACTTTTCCTCCTCCCTGTTAATCAGCCTACTACCCAAATTCCAGAAACCCATTATAGTAAAGAAGCAAATGATACAAAAGCTTCCAAGAACAAAGTATACTATTCTAATAAATATCACTGACTACTTCTACAGTGTCCTTACATTCTCCCAAAAGAGTAAACACAAATATCCCTCTTATTTCTCAACAGAACAAGCCAAGTATATCCTTTATGTATAACTAAAGTAATACAGTTACCTATGTACACAAGAGTTATTTTACAATCACAGCAATCTAGATAAAGCACCACTGCCAACATCTTCTACTTATTAATTACCTTTTGTTTTCTGGATCACGAGCCACCATGACAAAGGTTGCATCTAATACAGGGCTGTAAACACCATCATATTCCTAAGAGACAAGCCAAACAAGTACAATTTTAATCTCTACAATATAGTGCTTGTTTAGCTGGCCATCCAGTTAAGCTGTTACTTGTTTACTCCCACATTATTTCACTCATTTCCAGTCCTCTTCCAAAGAGCCAAAGGCAGAGGAAGTGCACAACCTAACACTATACTTTAACCAAAATTTCAGCATACCTGGTTGGCAATGATACAAGTTACCCTAGCTAGCAGTTGCTTCCTGATTAAAATTTATCACTTGTACTCCCAAAACAACCATGCAAATGCATGCACACACGCCCTTTCTCTTACACACCAACCCACATAGAAAAATGGGAGTTATCATTTATTCTAAAAACATCATGCAAAAAGCCTGTTGCCACTGCAGCCTTGTCTATCTAACTAGCGTCAAGAAAAGAGCGACATACAGAGCAGTAGATTAACCCTTGTCTTCTAAATGTTCAACAGTAGCAAAGTTAGCTTTCACGAGACCAACTAGATAAGAACGCAGTTACTGTGGTCAATAGCATAATGGAAGAAAAGAGTTTATGGAAACTTTAGCCTTGAATGATTTGCCATGTTAGTATATTGTAGTGAAAGGAGTCAAATAATTAAACATTTGTTAATAACAAGTAATGTTAGTAATAAATAAGAGATAATAAATGAATAAATATCTGTTAATTTTTCACTGATTGTTTACTAATAAAAATTGTCCTACTGAGCTAACTAGATTTTTGTAGGCCAACTGTGCTCCTGAGTAAAAATGTCTTATTCCAAAGAACCTCATCCATTTCCAATACGTATTGAACAATTTGTCTTAATAAGCTAAGAAGTCATATTATTTAAATGTTAGAAGATATAAAGCTACGGCATCCCATTTCAATATGAAACATTGACGTTCTATTATTCTGATGTTAAAATACAGAGAAAAAAATTCAGAAAGTGAAGAAGTGTTCACTGAGAAGCAAAGTAAGGTTTGGACACTGTCATACTCCATCTTACCAACCAACCATCCAACTTCTAATAGCACTGGCTACTTCAGTGGAGGACACAAAAAACACTCATAAGAAATAACTCCGGAGAGGAAAGGCAAGTAGTGAAGTATCTTCCCAGTCCTAAGCTGTTGGTAGTTGTCTAGGTCATAAAACTTAGGGGACCCCTAAAATAGTCATCTCATTCAGTTAAATTTAGGTTGCTACTCATATCACCAATAATTGCTTCAGAAATGTCCAAAGTATCTTAGAAGAAAAACAGCTTTCCAATACAGGATAAACTAAAAAAGTTCACAAGAACTCACCTGAAGCATGTGCATCTTTACTTCCATTGATGTCTTCCCAACCCAAGAAACATTGCCAGTGAATTTGATATCACAGTCTGGGTATATGACCTTCTTGCACAAATCTAGGAGACATAAATTAGACTGTAACAGAACAGCTGAAGTTTAGTATTTTTAAATAGCGAGGGTCTCCATTCTCTGTGGTCACTTCAGACTATACAAGCAATGTAAAGCATTCAGGGATAGTCAATGGAAGGCTGGTGCATGGGAATTCCCTGTTGGTAGAGGCAGCTCTCTCACTTGTTAAACCAGCCTTCTTCCCATACTGTAGTAAGGAGGAGCAGGCAGGGGTAGTGATCCAGGGAAAGGAATGACCCAGGAGGCAAGCTAAGAAAAGAAACACTGGCCTGTCAACATGTAGACTAATGATTGACTGATGCAAAATGCAATTAAGAAGCATTTGGAACATAAAATATTCACTTTTTTGGAAAGAGGGTCATGAGAAAAGCAAAACAGTATCTAAGAAATACCACAAGGCATTAAAAATTAGGAGGAAAATAAAGTAATACAAATGGAGGAAAGAAACAAATCAGTTTCTACCCAAATTATATAGGAATTACTAATTACTGCACAATAATAGAAGAAACCAGATCAAATGACTACTTACTAATTTTATCCACCAGTGCTGTAACTATTGATAAAGGAGATCTCTGGTGAGATTCAGGGTTGGTGTGAGTGTAACAAATGAGAACTGTGGAGAGAACATGGGGGTTAAATTATCTGTTCTCCATAATTTTTAATCGAATTGAGCAGTAGAACACCCTTCACAATGTAGTCTTTGTGATGCAGAATGAAAGATAACCATTAAACTCAAATGAAGTCAGAACCAAATCAGAATTTATCCAGAAAGGGTAAAAATGACTGATCTGCTTATAATACTTTATTCAACATAAGTCAGACCATTTTTTTAAATAATTCCCTTTGGTCATGAGTGCTTCTGTACCGCACAGGATTTTTTTTTAGTGACTATGCTGCGTGAACTTAAAATGTTCACTTGTGTGACCAAATATTTGGCTGCATTTAAAACAGGGCTCAATCTAAAAAGAACAACAGAACAGAATGAGAAAGACCTTTCCCCTCCCTGAAAACATGATAAAAAATACGTATAATCTACACTTGTATCCTCCAATGACACCACAACTCTGAAAATTCTTAAATCTGTCATTCAACAATAGCCCAAATGTAATTTAACAAACTATCACTGCCAGCTGGCAAAAAACTAGGAGACTGTCATTCCCTCACATAACCCATTTGCAGGGGATGCTCTAACAGATTACATTTGCACATGTAATGCTTTCCACAAGTATTATCATTCATAATTGGGCATGTATCTTCTCTGGACTGAAACTATTACACTCTGGACAGAACTGAATAAAGATGGATGTTTCAGATTTCAAATATTTTTTCCATTCAGTATCAAGACAAAAATCCAAAGCCTTCTAAGACTTTCAGGAAAATCAAACCCACCCCAGAATAACAAACAGCCCACTAACTGGGGCAGTTCCAGAAGTTTGAGAGAGTGTGGTTCAGGTCTTCTGATTCAGACCAGAGACTTGCATCACATTTTCTCACATGCCCAGGGAAGGCTGCAACCATCAGGTTACTGATTATAACAGGATGGTCATTTTGACCATCCTGAAAAATCTCCGTCTCAAAAAAAGAAAAAAATAAAGCTGTTTCCAATGTTCCAGAAAAAAGTTTTCATCTCATCAAGGTAACATCTTCTGTCAAAAATAAATAAATAATTCCCAACCAGCAATAGAACTAACAAAGAAAGGTTCCTTGGAGTCATAAGTATAAAAATTTCCCCACGCTCGTATTGGCAACCCAGCACTACCTTTCACCTGTAAAGAAAAATTTAAGTAAGTATCTCAAACTCTTTAAAGGCTGTCAGTGAAGAAGTCTAGACAGAAAAAGACATCAGAACATTAGTAGACTTTCAGTGCCAGGTCTGAACGCATAACTTCTTCACCTACACCTTAGCACCATGTCTACCTCTACAGTCCAGGTACCACTATGTAGCTGTTTTGCTCCCTTGCCAAATGACTCATATTTGTCCACACAAGATAAATTCCATGCTTTGCAACCCTACTGCATCCTACTTTTCTTCAGTGTTCTTCCCTACCCTGTCGTTATCAGAATAGGAAAACCATAAAATTTTATGATCTTTTAAAACTCATCTGTCAAATTTTTTAATACTGTGCCCTTCCCTACTCACCCTAATCACTGCCCTCTGTAATTAAAGAGTTTCATATTAAAACATAATTAATGCCATACTAGGTTAGACTAATGGTCCATCTAGCCCAATATCCTGCCCCTCACAGTGTTAAGTAGTAGATACGTTAGCAGGAGAGTACATGTACAGGGCACTTCCTATGTAATCCTTCCCCATTCCTACCCTCCCTGGTTGCAACCACCATTGATTTAGAGATGCATTGTCCGAGATCCTTGACTGTTCTATTTAATAACTATCAGTGGACCTGTCCTCCATGAACTTGTCTAATCCTTTTCTGAACGTGGTTATACTATCAGCTCCTACAATTTTGTGTGGTAATGAGTTCTGCAAGTTAACTGTGCCATGTAGAAAAGTTCTCTCTCTTATTTATTTTAAACCTGCCCCCTGTTAATTTCCATATGTGCCTCTTAGTTCATGTATTCTAATACTGTTCCCTATTCATTTTATCCACACCCCCATAGACCTCTATCATATTCTCCCCCAAGTCTTCTCCCATTTAAAATAAATTTCTCACTAAGGAGCATTTTTCACTAACTAATAAAGCTCCTTCTACTCTTTATTTAATCCCACAGAAACAGGAATTATCAGTTCAAATGAGTCCATTCTGTCTTGTTACTGGTCACTCTTTGAAACAGTAATATCCTGGTCCTAAGAAAAGTGTAACAATTTCATAAACTGACTCAGATTACTTATTGATACAAGAAAATTCTCCTAACCTCAAACAACTGGTGGTTAATTTAAAAGTGCAAGACATCACCTCGCTGAACACAATACTCACTTGAAAGAAAGCAAAGTTGGAGTGACCTCTCTCTCACTCAGCACAATTCTATTGTTATCACAAGATAGACGGCTGCCTACTACCACCCTAAAATGAAAGATTCTCTCTCCTCTAATTTTATTTCCTGCCCAAAAGGACTCCAGATGTTCTCCGTATCTTTAATTTTTCTGTGTTCTTAGACTCAGCAATATCTAAAGACAACAGCTATATCGATTATTTCTGCATATCAGTTTTAAAATGTGCTGCCTTTAAGTTTTGTTGGATAGGTTCACATTCTTGTATTAAGAGAAAAACTGCTTATTTTCCTTATTTCCTGCTCCTTATTCTGTGACACAATGCCTTCCTGGTTCATTTCCACCCTGGTGATCCCTCCAGTGGTCCTTTTATTGCAAATAAATCCTATGCTACAACAGGCAAGGCCTGGTATAGTTTCCAACAGCTCTCCATCTTTGCAGGAACTACGAAATTGACCCTTTCCAAAGAGTACTTTCCTTTGTAGCTTCCCATTCTTACCTAAAACAGTCCACTGTAGGATTGCATTTTGGTATTAATATTTTCCAGCATATTTGTTTAGATCTGATAGAGGCAAGCAGTTGGAACCTTAAGGAGGAAAATTTACCCTCTCTTTACTCCTTGCTATACATCTTTCTCTTCCAAGAAGACTATCAGATTGTCCTAATTTTCCTTTTTGGAAAGGACAACCCATCCTCAAACACAGAACAGGCACTACACTTTATCTAAGCCCTAAAGAGGCTGAGAAGCAATACTACTACATTATTATAAATTCTAATACAATAAAAGTCTTAGTCTGTCTGTCTGTAATGCTCCAGGCCAACTGCGTATGTGCTGCCCTCAGGGCAGGTGGCAACTGGTTGGCCCAGAGCGTTACAGACTGACAGGAGGCAGCCGAGGCGGTTGGGGGCACACCACATTCATTCCCTTCCCCACTGCCTTCCACTCCCTGCCACCTGTTGTCACGAGGTGCGGTGCACCCCCAGACCACAGCCGGCAGGGAGTAGGAGGCAGTGGGAAGGGAGAGTAGGGGAGTGGGCGCAGCACAACACGGCCCTGCAGCTGCATGCTGCACCCCCATCTGCCTGCCTCTCAGAATTAACCACCTCTGCCCAGGGAGGGTAAGTGGGGAGGGAGGTGGGGCGGTGGTTGCAAACAGCTGGACAACAAGTGGGGGAGCAGCACAGGGCGATGGCTATGGCTGCCGCATACAAACTACCACCCCCTTCCCTGGGAGGCAGCAGGAGGTAGGAGGGAGCACAGGGCCAGACGTGGGAGGAGCCACTGGAGGGGGGACACATCCCCCTACTTTGGCTAACCTGCGTCAAGCCCCTGGACAAGCAGCTGGGCTCCGATTTCCCCAGAACCCAACCCAGCCCAGCCAATGCCCCATTCCCAGTGACTGGGCCCCAGCTGCACCAGGTCCTGGGACAATCAGAGCATAGCGGCTCATCCAGGGGCATGGCTCTTGGGAACCAAGGGCAGGGCCCATGGCCCCCAGGTCTGTGCATGGGGCAAGGGTAGGATAAAGGGGTGGGCTGCATTCAGCCTCTGCTCCGTGCTTCGCTGCCACTGCTTTGACAGCAGCATGGCACCCTGCGAGTCCTGCCACTGGGCGGGCTGGGCAGAGGTACATGGTGCCACGCTGCTGTCAAAGCAGCACAGACCAGTGGGCCATGGCCCCCCTCTTGGCTCCCCTATGCCACACCCTCGCTGGGTTCCAACTGCCCCATGACCTGGCCTGGCTGGGGCCCCATTCATGGTGACTGGGGCTCTGGCCAGGCCATGGGACAATCAGAGTCCAGCAGCTCCTTCAGAGGTGTGGTGCAAGGGCAGGGAAACTGGCCTGGAGCCGAAGGGGTGGGGGGGAACCAGGCCCAGATCCAAACTGGCGGGGGGAAGAAGATGGAGCGGGAAAAGGGCCCGGACCTGAAGTGGGGGCTGAGGGTGGACAGGCCTAGACCTGGACCCAAAGTGGGGGGGACAGACGGACACCGGATGTGGGCCTGTGTATCTGCTCGCCTATCATTCTTGACAGGCAGTTTGCTAGTACAGAATATAAACACATAATGTATTACACTATTATAAAATAATTTCTTGCAAACAGCAAAACAGTAAATATTCTTTAAAGGTATGAACATAATTACTTACCTCCTAAGCTGTCGAGATCTTCAAGAATCCTTCCAAACCTATGATAAAATAATTTTACGTAAGAATTGGAGTTCTATATTAATACGAAATCAAGAATTAGTATTTATAAAAGTATGTTACCTTACACTGTCGTGTACATTCAAATATTTCTCTCTTATTTCAGGTTGGCTCCCTAGAGGCAAAATGACCTCTATGTAGCTGTCTTTCATTTTCTTGGGAGGCAGGTCTTCCTGCTTTTGGGCCAGTAAGGTATGTAGAGCTTTCCTTTCTTGCATGGCTTGCACATGGTCTCTGGGAAGAAAAGAAACACTACAAATTGAGGATGTCAGTACACTACACGGTGCAGCCCTACTTATGATATGCTTTACTCTAGATAAGTATAGAAAGCTAAGGGAACAGCTGCAGTCACAAAAGAGTGATTTGAGGAGAAAGACATAAGTCACTAGCACCAAAAGTAAAAGTTTATAACGCAATCTTGAAACAGAATGCAAAATTTTGATTACAAAAACTGCAATAAAATAATAAAGCTATTATCTTTGTACAGAGTTTAAAGAGCACATGTGGTGTGCATGCGTCACCAACCCTGAATGGTGTAATGCAATTACTGAAGTCCTGCACTACCTAGAAGCATTTGATCAACCATAGTTTAACCCAGTAATTAGTGTGCAACTCATATGGCTCAGGGCTACTATCACTTAGCTCATTGTATATATCAAATCTGTCCAGGATAGGTCCAGACTGTGTCTTTCAAATCAGCTTCAAGCAAAGGAACTGTGACTCCATGTCTACTTCATCTTCAACTCCATTCCCAGCAGTTTATTTTCTCCTCCACACCAGTTCACCAAATCTATCCCTTCCATTTAAGGCTCAATAATAGAATTAAAAAAAAAAAAAGAATACCCGTATTTTTTAAGCCTGCAAGATTTCCAGTTTAATGCCAAAGGCCACAGATAGATGTGCATTTAATCTGCTTCAAATTCCAAGCACTTCCATGCTGTACAGATGTGCACCAACTCCTTGCCCCCCATCTCCCAAATCATGTTCTCAAAAAGTCGATGGAACAGCATGCACCAGCAGTGCTCTCTGGCCATGGAGCACAATGGGTCCTCTGGCATCCTGGAGTCCTTTGCTCAGTCTTCTGGCATCCTTTGGTGTTCTGCCACCTCTCCCCAAAAGGGAGTGAAAGGAGAGCAGGACAGACAGTCAATGCATCCACTGTCTGGGTACTGCGGAAGACCAGAATCCAAGAGGCACGCAAGGAATCCTCTCCAGCCCCCTTGCTAAAGAGGAGGATTCTTTGCATGCCTCTTGGTCTCTGGAGCTTACTTATGACAACCAAGAGCACAAGAGAATACTCACTAGCTCTCCACCTCACTCCGCCTCCCACCTCAGGAGCAACCAAACACTGTGGCATACCAGAGGAGTGCTCGGAAAAAAGCAGATGTTTTAGAAAAAGCTTCAGAAAGAAGCACTTTCAACAGATTGTTTCAAAACTGAGGACTATTTCATCATATTTTCCATACCCTTTAAAAAAAAAACAAAACAAAAAAAAAACAAAACAAAAAACCAAACCATTTGTAGCTCTGTTTTCTGGTGGAGGGAAGTATTATTTCTCTGTCATCAAAACAATTTTTGCAAATTTTTAAGAAAAAGTTGTAAGAACTTTTTTTAATGTTTAATCAAGGATTATAAAAAAAAATTCACAGAAAATCTTGAACTTTCATGGCTTCCAAAAATTTGTGAAATATTAATTTATTTTGACCAGCCTATAATACATAGTACCAAACAGAGTAGATACAATTTCCCAGTCTAAAAGGTTTACATGCTACAGCCAGCTGAATGCACTTAGAATATATTACATAGCTAAGTGAATATGTGAGGCTGAGATGATGCAACTCAATACTTTATTTTGCTTTTGTTTGGACATACCTGCTTAGGGTAGGATATCAGGAAAAAAAGTTTCACAGATCATGAAAATTTTAAGAGAGGTTTGAGGTACATCAAAAGCCACAGGTACAAATGCAAAAAGTCCTTACACCCACTCTCAATGAACAATAAAAGTTCAATTATGATATGCCCACCCTATACTAGCTCCATTCAAGTCCACTGCAAAACTCCTAGCCAGTGAATGTCACCCCAGAAACGTAAGAATATATAGTTTCATAAACAGAAATATTTAATGTTAGGCATACGGTAATAACAATCCTCACAACCATATTTTTAGAATGCTGAAATATAAGTCGTCACCCAAATGCCAACTACAAACTCCTAGAAACAAAATTTAGCAGCTAAAAACATTCTTCCATCCTGTTTTCCTGTAACAGAAATCCAAATGTCTGCATATCCCAACAATACAGCTCTCTTAGTTGAGCTCCCATTTCTGAGCATTCACCAGGCTTCAGTGTTTGCCGAGTGGACCCATGTGCTCTTAAGTTTCCCTTGGGCTCAGCAGGCTCCAGCACTTCCTCTCTTTAGTCTCTTGAATACTGTACAGGTACAGCCTCCATCTGTTTCCCCTTCACTGAAGTAGGACTTCATGTCTCCACCGCCCTCAGCTCGCAGGGCCAGTGCAGACCCCCTAGACTTACCAGTAACTTAAGCACAGCCTCTCCCCAAGAGCTCCAGTCCTGTAGGCCTGTGGTTTTACAATTTACTTCCTTAGACCCGTGTGACAAGGGAGGCAGATGACACACAGGCTGCAAACACCATTACTCTTTAGTGCCCACAAAAGGATAAAACAACAAAACAATCATTTCATCAATCCTCCCCTCAGTGTCCTTACCATACTTGAGTGGTCTTTCATATATGAGTCCCCTAGGCTACTCACAATCCCTCCACCTCCTGTATATCTTCTCTGCCATATCAAGGAGTGTCCCTCTGTCTTTGTGCTCTATCCCTCCATCCCTCCTTCTCCCTATAAACAGTTTTACTTTTGCTTTTTCCCCCCCCTTCTTCAGCTAGATGACTGATGAGACTTTTTTTTTTTTTTATATAATAACATCTAGTCCCCTTTGTCAGGTGATGCCGAGCAGCTAATCCAAAACATTGTGGCATTCCTGTGATGAATGGGGGAAAAAAACCTCATCTTGAATTCAAATAGCTAACGTGAAGTGTAAGTTAGATAGAAACACCTGTTGTGCACTCCTAAACAGCAATTTTCCCCTCCCCTTTTAAAGCAGTCGAAGTGTGTTTGTCCATACCCTCAAGAACTTTAACCACTTATTCTGAATTCAAAACCCTTCCATTTGCCTTGCTTCTCCTAGTCATGGTGAGGCATCTTTCCCATAGCTTAATGGACAGCCTCACCAATCTCCATTACTGTGAAGGTGAGTTCTCTCTAGGATAATGACAAAAAAAAGAAAAATACATTTAATGTACACTGTACCTCCAGTTGGTAGAAGCTCCCACTATAGCCCTCAATCTGCTTCGCACTGAAATAAAATCAAAGCAAATCAATCTTAGTTGTGCAAGCAACCAATGTGAGGATGCCCGAGTATAAGAAGTGCAACCTTCATCAACAGGATAGATGATTAAACAAAAACATGCAACTAATGCCTTTAAAGCAAAATTTTGGCAAATGTGAGATGGCTGGCTTCTAAAAGGTGCAGTTTCCATCCCAAGAAATATGAAGATTAAGCAGTCATGCAAATAGACTTGAAACCAAAGTACTGGGGTTAGTGAGAGTGTCACAATAATAGGGTGAGTAATAAGATCTTTTAACCAACTGTGCAGAGCCAGGAATAACAGAAAATGCCTTTAGAAAGTGTATAATGCAAATAAAAAATTAGCTTTAAGATGGTATATGAAACAACTGAAAATGGTGACAGAGAGGGAAAGATAAGGCCATTTCAGCCTCAACATAAATAAATTATGGATACATAATTGAACAGACTAAGAATTCACAGGACGCATACAAGAAACAAAGTAAAGCTAAGAAAAAACAGAAGAGTTGTTATGTTAATCAATCCTTTCTAAAAGTGAGCATGGAGTGTCAACATACTGACTGCAGCAGGCAAAGTCTCATATCTCTTGCTGCAGAAATTCAGCTTTCAGCAGGTAGCAAATCTAGCCCAGTGCTTCTACCATTACTTGCAACAGTGTAAGGTCCTAGTACTGTTTCTGGATCGGCTTTCTTAATTTACAGGAATCACCACAGTCTACTGGTTCTACCCTTTCTTCAGGTGGCACTGTCAAATTGACCATAAGGCTAGCCAAAACCAGTAAGTCGACTCTATCAGTTTTAGTGTGATGAATATATGCTGTTTCTAAGACTCAGAAAACACCTAGCAAGAGCTCATAAAAATCAGACAGATGAAGTAAAGCAGTTCTGACAAATAGCTTTGACCCATCTGCTTTCTTCAGAAGATGGTATTTGTAAGGAAGGATTTTAAAGTGTGAGGAAATAATTAAGAACACAAAGTCAGAGACTCCTCTACTATACTGGAAGTCACTTTTTTCTTTTAATACAAGTTAAATTAGAATCTTTAGACTTAGTTAGGCCTTGCACATTCCAAAACTGAATACTGAAATCAGAACATTCAATTTGCATTAATAACTATCAAAATATTTTAAAACAAAATGTTCAAAATTGATTCTGTATCAACAAACCTTAACCAAAAGAAACTGATGAAAAGTGAATTAAATTGGTTCAGTAAAATAAATCCTAACTGGTAGACCATTTTACCTAGTAGATGGTATACCGCTAAAAGCAATCAAATTCCATTTGAAAATTCTGCACCGTGGTTTGAAAAAATTGTATTTATTTCTAATTTTAAAATGAGTGAGACAATAATCTAGGAAAGATATAACAAATAATTCTATGCACAGGTAGTCTCATTCACTTCTAAATGTGAAGTGAATAATTCAAAAGTCATTGTTAAAACTAACACACACAAACAAACATTTGTAAGACGTGGTCCATAGTACTTGCATTTTAACAACTAAAAATTTAAAAGGAAAGTAAGCATAATGAATTTTACCATAACATGGGAAAAACAAATCCAGTTCAACTTACTTTTTAGAAGCAAACATTTCCTTATTTGTTTAATATATGTAGTTAGCCATGTTAGTCAAAAGTCAATCAGAAGGCAAGGTAAATATGCACTTTTACAGATTAACTGAGAGAGCACGCACATGCATAAGTGCAAGAGCACACAAGCTTTTCATAAAAGAAACTTTTCACAGCATTTGATGAAGTGAACTTGGGTTCAAAAATTCTTGTGCTCTGTATCTCGGTCAGTCTACAAAGATGCATATCTACCCTGCCTCACTTATTTAGTCAATAAACAATTACTCTACTACATTTGCATTCACTTACGTCAGGCCCTCAAAATACATTGAAGATAACACTCCCTAATCTGTCATTTACCTTTCAGTTATATTATATACTGTAATACAGGGGTTATCAACAGGGGGTGCGTGTACACCCAGGGGTACTTAGGTCACAGGGGGTATGCATGGGTGGGCAGGGACAGAGCACGCCCTGGAGCGCAGCAGCAGCAGCCTCTCCCCCAGTGGGTTCGCCTCTTACCCGGGGAAGGGGCAAGGGGAGGGACCTACTGGATGCCACTGGCCCCACGCAGCACACCGCAGCGGCCCCTGCCCCTACCTGTCTGAACAGGCAGGGGGGGCACAGGTGTGGTATATTTTATGGCTGCCCCCAGCAGCGCAAAATTGGCTGGGCACGAAGCCCATCAGCAGCCCCCGGAGCCGTGAGCAGCTATAGGAAAACAGCACAGTGTGACACAGTATCCACCACATGCGAAACCCATCCCCAGCACTGCGTTATGCATACCCCCTGTTGAGATTGTTGCATGACTTGGCCCAGCTAGGGCACAATTAACCATGAATGGGGCCCTGGCCAGGTTGGCTCATGGGACAATCCTCACAATGCAGGAGGGAGAGGGGCAGGGATGACCGATTCCCGCTTCCCCTGCCCCATTCCCCCCTGCACCGTGAGGGGCTCAATCCCCAGCCCCACTCCCTCCCTCACTACAGTAGGGCAGATCAAAGACCCTGCAGTGAGGGAGGGAGCGGTGCCAGGTGGTAGGACAAGCGCAGGCTCAAGGGTGCCCCATCACCTAGCCAGACCGGAGCCCCACTCACCCCAGCCCTACTCCTGCCCTGCTCCGACCCTCACTGGGGGTGGCCGCGATCTGCCCCCCATCCCCACAGACTTACCTGCTAGGGGTGGCAAATGCTCAGCCCACCCTCCCCGCAAATATTTTTTTCTCCCTCCACCTATGCAATGCCTGTCCCAACCCCACCCCCACTCCCTCCCTCACCACAGGGGACCTCAATCTGACTCCTCCCTTAAAAAAAAAATATATATATATAAATGGCTACACAAACTGAAACTTTGAGACCGAAGGGGTACACTTCTTTAAAAAAGGTTGAAAACCTCTACTCTAATATCTTAGGTGTACAAAAGTAAACTGTTGTATTCAATTTGCAATATTTTGTAGCCAAATGGTTCTCAATGGTATGTGGAAACAGAATAATAAAAAATTAGGTCTGGAAGGGACCTCAGGAGGTCATCTAGACCAACCCCCTTGCTCGATCTTAAAAACTGCAAGGATGGAGATTCCACCACCCCTCTGGGTAGCCTGTTCCTGGGTAGTGCTTTACTACCCTCCTTGTAAGAAAGTTCCTCCTAATATCTAACCTGAACTTCCCCTCCTGCAACTTGAGACCATTGCTTTATGTTCTGTCATCTGCCACCACTGCAAATATCCACCACCCTCTTAGTAACCACCCTTCAGGTAGTTGAAGGCTATTAAATCCCCTCTCCATCTTCTCTTCTCCAAACTAAATAAGCCCAGATCCGTCTACCTCCCCTCAGAAGCCATGTGCCCCAGTTCCCAAACCACTTTCACTGCTCTCCACTGAACTCTCTCCAATTTGTTATACTCCACTGGAATGTTAACTGATCAATCACAGAGACGTACCTGGTCACAAAGTGCTAGTTTTTTTTCCTTGTTTCCATTTGAAAAGGCAACCCAAATGATTCCCTCATATTCTTCCCTGTAAGAACACCCTGTATTTGTGATGGATGTAATGAGATCATGAAGGGAAGAAGGGAGTAGCCAGGAGTTAGTTTGTATTAATGTGAGGTCTACACCATAAAGGAAAATTAAACACTCTTGCAGTGGTCTATTTAAAAATGGACTTACAAAAGTTCAGTTTTTGTTACATGTCTGTTGTAAGATTATTCACTCAATCTGGAAAAGTTTTCTTATGTTTCTAAAGCCATTAATGCCACTAAATATAAACAAAAAAATTCAGTGAGTTCCTCAAGTCAAGGCAGCATATTTCAAGCAGCGATAAAAGTGAAACTTGAAAGGTGGTATCAAGAAGTAAGCTTCTAATTTGTTTCTTATGTTTAAACAGACAAAAAGGCACATCTGTCTCTGAGACTAATTTACATATAGGGGAAAAACAGGCCTGGGTAAAAGTGAGGAGTATTTAATCCAATGAGAAGAGAGACTTTTTGAATACCCAAATCCTGATAGTACTGCACTGCAAGATGGGCCCCAAAGTTCAGCAAAACAATCACAGACTGAGATTGTTGCCAAAATTAACTGAGATCAACAAAATCTAGTCTCCAGTTTATAAAGCAAAGGTAAAACTTGCCATTAGTGGCCGTCTTTACATGAGACACTGACTGCACAGTAGCCTGATGCTACTGCACACTAGCATCACGTGGCAACAACTGTGACACAATGCTACTACATAGTAGTATTAGGCTACTGTGCAGTAGTGTCACAAAAAAGGCATCCATTGGTACTACTGCAGAGTAACTCGGGTTACTAGGGCTAGTTACTAGTCATTTACTAGGGCTGTGCAAAACTCAGCAGCTGTTTCATTTCAGAGGGGTAGTAGTAGTAGTAGGGCTACTGCACAGTGAGCATTTCATGTAAATGTGGCCAGTATTAAGTAAAGACAAGCCTACACATGTCTAAATTAGAAAACAATCCCCACCCAAACAAAATCAATGTTGTTCCTTGTTTAAATAGAGCTGTCCACTAGCTTCAGTGGAAGCTGTAGGTACTTTGCATTTCTAAAAAAAAATCCGTATTTCAGAATCTAAATGATGACTTTGAGACTCTAATTTTAGGCAGCCAGTTTGAAAAGTTTAGTTTGATGGTACCCAACCTCTTTGCCCCACAGGCTGGATGGGCTGTACTAGATCCATGAGCTGGATCCAGCCAGCAGCCTTATTCCAGTATGCTGGGCTGGCGCAGCGCAGGCCAGTCCAGGTGGGGAGAAGGTGGAGGGTATTCCACAGCCTACTGCTGATCCGGACATGTTGGGTGCGGGAACTACAGGGGAGGCAGGGACAGGAAGCAGCCTGGCCTGATCCTGATGTGTGGGAGGCAGGCTCAGTGCTGATCTTGTTGCACAGCAGTGGCTCAGGCAGGGCTGCTTCCAATCGTATTTCCTCACTGCCAAAGTTTTCAAACCATGGGGATCCCTGTGGGCCAGATGCCATGGCTCTGTAGGCCAGGGGTCAAGCATCCCTGGTTTAGGCCTTCAAAAGAAACAATGGTTACTTGGTATGTGGTATCTCTTTAAATGACTGATATACCTACATATATCAAGGCCAGAATATTCAAACCACAGAGTCTAAAATAGGGATGGGCAAAATGTGGCCCGGGGGCCGGATGCAGCCTGCCAAGCCACTCTATCTGGCCCACAGGGCCCCCCAAAGATTAAGAAAATTAATATTTATCTGCCCCTGGCTGCCTGTCAAGCGGCCCTCGACGGCTTGCCAAAACTCAGTAAGTGGCCCTCCACCCGGTTTCAAAACACATAAACAGCCAAACTTTTCAATAGTATTAAGTTCATCAGAATCTTTGCATGGTCAAAGCTTTTAAAAAATCTGGCTGCTCTAATAAATTCCTGAATAAGGATAATGCAATTTGTTTCAGGAATCCAGATTGGAAAAAGCTTTGTTTAGGTATTTTTCTGAGCATACTTTAAAGAACAAATCTTGTAGTCCTTACTTATGAAAAGTGCACATAGTTGAGCACTGCAGGATCTTGTGCTTGCTATAAAATTGTTCTTTTTGATCCAAAGAGTTTTAAAATGCAAGTTACCTCTATATGTGGTATGCCAATCAATATATGCCACCATTAGTAGAGTTAATATTTTTAATGAAAGCTGGGAGGACTTATGAAAGTTGACAAAGAAGAATATTAGTTTCTTTTTTGCACAAACACCCTAGCAAGGTGAGACAGTAGCCAGACAGGTTGAATTTTATAATGTAAATACTAAAATGCATGCTGATTACCACAACACACCATTATTCACATGAATAGGTAAGTGCCCTGTGGAATGGAAAAACAAATTAGATTATTAGTGTCAATAATAATAATAGCAACAATAACAACAACATCTAATCACAAGGTTGCCTGGTTATTTTACCCATTCAGCTTCCACTTCACAGTATGTGTGTAGCAACTGTAGACAACCTGTCTTCATTCATTTTCATGGTTGACAGGTAACATATCTGTCAAACTCACCTGAATAATCAACTCCTTCTGTGGTAAAAATAGAGCTATACTGTTCATTTGCCTACTAAAATCATATGTGCAATACTTCCACTGTGTGTTTCAGCTTTTTTTCAGTCACATTGCTAGTGAAAGACCAGGCTGCTGGCAAGCACCAACAATATAATAATTAAGCAGCAATAATGACAACTGTCACTCCCCAGCAGACACTGTGCATGTGTTCATCTTTATGCACATGAATATTTACATGGATCAAGACCTCAATAGATACAAATAGGGAAGATGAGATCAACTAAATGGCTCAGAGGGAAGGAACATAGAATATTTTTTCAGAATGAAAGAGTTTTTACGGTTAGTTGGTTTACCTCTTGTGATAACCTTGCAAGAAGTAAACTTTCTTACAGAAAAACATTTGAATGAAGGAAGGCAATGTGAAAAGAAACTAGTGTGACTGAACATATGGTACCTAGCAGAAGTGATAGAAAAGAGACACCCTGTACCTGCAAAAGAAGGTGGAACTACTTATTCAGAGCCTCCTACAGAGATGCCGAATACATGGGGATCCCGAGAGCCCTGGCCACACTTGGGAAGAGGGCTGTCACCTAAAATGAGTAAAGCTTTCCACATGTCCATCATCTCCTCCCCTCCCCAGCAAAAATAGAAGTCAGCACCTCAGGCCTCAAATCCACATCGTACTTTTTACAGGCAAACAGAATTGCAGGTCTGAAACAGGACCCCATCAATCCGCAAATGTTATCATACAATAACATCTATGACTCCCTATTCCTCAGCAAGTAATCAACAGCAGAGTGCTCTAGTACTTTTACAAGCATGCTACTTTACTAGTTACTACTGTTATAGCTAAATTTAAGCTACAAATCAAAATGAGAAAAGCAGTTGCACTTAACTGAACATGAACTATCCTTACTTCTCTCCTTTAACTCGCTCCTCAAATTACTGTTCATTTAATAATGCAAATCCACAATGTGCAATAAGTCAGTCAGCCATTAGCATAAATGAGTTTCTATTTAAGGTACTTTCCTTCCACACATGCTCATGCTACAGGGATGGTTCCTTCAGACCACATCAACACAGAAAGGGAAAAATGTTCTTCTAAGAAAAAAAAAAAAAAAGTGCTTTTCCAAAGATCAAGGACCAAACAGATACCCTGAATGCATATTTCCATGCTAAACTGATTCAATTTTGCTACTCATTAAATATAAATGCAAAGATTTTAAACAAAGATATTTTCTGCAGCTAATTCTTCAATATTTACAATATAAGTGAAACTAAAGAACAATATTTTTCTTGCCGTACATCCAAGGAGTAGTGTGTATATATTAAGGAGAGAATAATCCCCCTTTGTAACATGATCTTTCTAAAATGCAACCAGTTACATTACCTTCAGACATATCTGGAAGAGACTGGGAACCATTGCTCTGGGAAGTCAATGCCCTGGCCAGAACAGAAGTGGTCTTCTTTACTATACATAATCTGCCAACACAGAATAGTAAAGCATCAATTCAGATTACTGCAGAGAAAAATAAGTAAGAATTCCAGAAAAGTTCACATTATTTTTCTTCAAAAGCCATACAAATACTTAAAACACAGAGTCAGCTGAAATGTAAAATGACATTGGAATCTGTTTGAATAACTATGTAGCAAAAACCAAATTCATTAAAAGCTGTCATGACACCTCGCATTTACTATGCACTGAATTACATGGATGGAAGACAATGGGGAAGTATCATGGCTGGATAGTTGCCATTTAAGCAGGTAAAGTAAAAAAGGATCTAGCACTAAGTAGTCCTCTCCAGTAAATCAGTATCAAAGTTGTTGTAAATCTTTCAAATCCTGGTCTGGAGTTCAATGCTTTGATCACAAAGGAACAGAGAGTTTTTTAGTAAATTGATACATGGTTATTTATTTGTAGAGATGGAATTAGCTATGTTAGTCTGAGTTAAGCAGAAGACAAAGGGGCGACCCTGCCCTGCCTTCTCTTACTTATTTGTGTTTGAAGGCATCCCAGCAATCCTGATCTTCCTGCCACCTGCGCACAAGAAGTACCACACACTTAGGTGGCATGTAGCATCTCATCCCATTCTCATAAATAAATTAAGAGGCTGAGACATAATGTTTACACAGTCCAGTGGGTGGCAAATCAGCTTAGCAGTCACACCCAGAGAGTGGTAGTAGATGGAAGGATGTGGGCAGTGGGGTCCCTCGGGGTTCGGTCCTTGGGCCTGTACTCTTCAGTATCTTCATGAATGACTTGGACAGAGTACACTTCACACCCACATCCAAGTTTGAGCCAATACTAAATTGTTTTCAAATGCAAGTCCTTCTTCATCAGGTCAAAGGGAAGAAGCAGGAACAGCTGTTAAGCTGATGCCTTCACCAGACCTGAAGAAGGCCTTGCCTTCACAAGCTTGTCTAACTTCAGCCCTGACATGTCGCTGGTTCAGTAAAAGACACTGCCCACAAAAGTCCTTGTCTCCACCTTAATAATTCAGCTTTGTGCTTTGTCCAGGATCAGAAAATCAAGTTAAATACTAAAAATGAAAGGATCCAATTATTCAATTTTCATGACCTGAACTGAGTGAAATTCAAAAAAGTAAATACCAGTGTTAATGGTGAACAAAACACTTTTTTCCCCCCTAATTTTAATAATTTAACATAGGACAGGTTTAAAAGAAATGCCTCATACCCAGTGGGGTTAGTTAACCCAGTGCAAAGTGGTGCAAACCAGTATTCAAGATCAGTATTCAAGGCCTGTGGATTTATCACTTCACACAAGAGCTACGAGTCATAAAATGAAACTAGTCAGATGAAAACTGAGAAAACGAGCTGCCTTCTCTTGAAGTGGAAAACCCGTTCCCCGAGAAGTGGCGATGACAATTTAGCCAAATTCAAACAGGGACTGGACAAATCCTTGGAGGAAACATGTAGCTCTTGAGCACGGGAGTTAGCAGCACCACCTCTCAACCAGATCTTCCTCGACTTTAAAAGCTGGAGGTTGCAAGTGTGGCAGAAAGGTGGGGAAGACGGGGAAACCCTGGCCAGACCCAGCTCACTCTCCCTTTCAGCCTCCACTCCCTGCCACCATGGGACCACCGGCCTGTCTGTCATGCCACAGGACCCAGGCAGCTTACACCCACCGGGACAACTTCCAGCCTCCCTTAAGAAGGGAGACTGCCCTTCAATTCAAAGCTGGGCAGAAACCATCTCTGGAGGGTTATTACCCACCTCCCTCCCCTGGCTCTTCCGCAGCCCATCTTTTTATGGCGCCTGCATTACTTGGCACGGGTCTGCACGGGAGGCGCCCGGGAACTGCGCCACACACGACTGCGCGCCTGCGTGGCCCCTCTGCCCGTGCCCTGTGCGCGGCCCACCGCTTATGGCGCCACGAACCACTTAATAAATGTAACGGGGGACAAGGCAGGGTGGAGCTGGGTCTGGCCCGTCCCGCGGGAGCGCAGCACCCCCGGGGGGAGCCCGCTGCACGCCCGGCCCGGCCCCCGCCCTGCAGCACGCACCTGAGGGCCAGCATCCTTCCGCCCCGCGCGGCACTGCACAGCCCCAGGCTTGGCTCGAGCCGCCTCGCGGGCGGCGCCCGGGGACTACGCCCGTGCCAGGCACTCAGTCCTCCAGCACCATAGACTCCCGGCTCCGCCAGCCCAGAGCGCCGCCCGGCCGCTCTGTGCTCCCCCTCTCTGGTCCCAACCATGTGGTGGTTTCCGTCAGATTCTGTCACTGCCCACCCCCCAGCCTAGTGACTGTGGTTCATTCCACCTCGCACCGGCCCTGGGGTTGCGGTTTCTTCCACCTCGCCCCGTACGTATTCTCCTCCCCCCTTGTCCCAGCCCTGTGGTTGCTTCCATCTGATTCCATCCCCCTCCCAGAGTGGCTGTGGTTCCTTCCACCCGTGTGCTCCCATGAGCCACGTGACCCAGTCCCCCAGGGTGTACAGGGACGTCGCCTGTGCAGGGCAGCCGTGGCAGGACATGGCCAGGCAACGGGCGTCCACAGGGGCAGCAACTCTGGGTCCCAGTCCAGCTCCGGGAGACAAAACACCAGGCTTCAGGGACCTGGAGGCTACCCCCAAAGCTGCAGCCCAGTGCCCACAACTGAAAGAAGCCTCAGCCTCCCTTGCTCATCACTCGCCTGGCCTCCCTTTCATTTCTTCTTGGTATGACTGGGCCAGACACAGCTCCATCCTGAGCTGTTCCCCCTGGCCTATGTTACTTTTGCACAGCCCATTTTTTGCATGGCACCATAAGTAGTGGGCTGGGCACAGGAAGACAGGTCACACAGGTGCTCCGTTGTATATCACATGGTACACAAGTGCACCTGTGCATACCCAAACCCCCCCGCCAAGTAACACTGGCGCCAGGCTCCCTCCTGCCCTATACAGGAGACGAAGGTCTTCCGAAGGCACTGCACTGCTATAGGCTGTTTTCTGAAATGTCCGGATGCCTGAGGCTGAAGGTGGGTCCTTATTCCCAGCTCCTTGCTCCCAGTTCCTTTTTCAAAGCTAGTCTTTACACAACTAGAAGTTGTTAGCAATGAATTTGATATATTAAAAGAGAATATCATCAAAAGCATATGTTTACTAATAAAAATGGAAAATAATATCACACATCAGGTATCTAGCCCTGAATAAGCAGCTGAGGTTAAACAGGTGATGGGGCAAAATCCTTTTCAGGTCACCCCGTACCACACATTTCCACCACCAGAGGATTCTTGTGAAGAAAGCTGTGTAGGGCGGTGCCCATCCCCAGGCTCAGTTTTTGTATGCCAGCCTGCCAGCCCCACAGACCTATATGTGCAATGTACGTTGCTCCAGATAAGGAGCTGAGTTTGGGCTGGACGCTGAGTGGTGTTGCAACCAGGCCACAGTTGACATAAGATGAGCTGAAGAGGCCTCTGTGGGTCATTCCAGGGAAGTTTTTTTCACACCTACTGTGAAAAACACGGATTCAATAGTATTCAAGGGGTTTTTTTTTATATATCACTGATTTAGGTGCAAGATATGTGGGGTGACAGTGCCTCTCTTCAGGGTTCAGATTACGCTCTGACTCTTGGGGGCAGTCTGCAGTGGCAGCAGCCAGAAGCCAAAAGAAGCCACTGCTACCCCCGCTGCCTGAGACACAGGGTGGGCTGGGGCTGGGCTCTCATTTCTTAGCTGTGGGCTCAGCTCCCCCTCCTCCCAGAGCTCCACCATAATTCAAACACTGCCTCTCTTCCTGGCACTGGTTAGGCCTCATCTGGAATACTGTGTGCAGTTCTGGGCTCCACATTTTAAAAAGGATGCAGAGAAGTTAGAGGATCTAGAAGCAGGCAACAAAGATAGTCAAGGGCGTGGACGGCAAATCGTATGAGGAGAGGCTAAAGGAGTTAGGCATGTTCAGCTTATAGAAAGTGTGCTTCAGGAGGAACACGATAGCAGCCTTCAAATACTTGAAGGGCTCCTGTAAGTAAGAAGGAAAGCACCTTTTCTACCTTGCTGCAGAAAGGAGGATGCAGACCAGTGGCTTGAAGTTGCAGCAAAGTAAGTTTAGATTGGATATCTGAAAAAACTTCTTCACTGTTAGAATAGTGAGGCAGTGGAATAAACTGTCTGTGGGAGCTGTGGACTCTCCATCCCTGGAGGTGTTCAAGGAGACATTGGACAGCCACTGGTTGGAGATGATCTAGGCCAGGAGTAAGCAACCCCTGGCACAGGTGCCATTTGGCATACAAAGGCATTTTGCTTGGCACACACACCTCAGGCAGACATGGAAGGGACTGGGGCTGTACTACCACAATAAGGATTGGGCCCCCTCACAGCTCCCCCACCATCCACCCCTGGCAGTCCAGCATCTTACAAGTTGAAGTTATGGGTGGTTTTGGCACTCTGCGCAGAAATCTTGCCATCCCCTGATCTAGATATAGCTATGCTCAGGTTCTCTCGAGTATTTCCCAAGTTTCTGGGCTTTGCTGGTTGCCCCCACCCCTCTATGCCCTTCTGCAACATTTGTCAGGGTTTTAAGCCTCCCCAGGGAATTGGGTGTTGGTTACACCCCAGGCTGGGGACTTTGATTGGGGTGTGCCAGTGCTCCTACTAGGACCAAAGTCCAGAGGTTCCTGACTAGAGGGTCGTGCTCCGCCACTCAAGGTCAGACTGATCGCCATATTTGGGGTTAGGGAGGAATTTTACCCCATGATCAGATTGGGATGGACTGTGGAGGGTTTCACCTTCCTCTGTAGAGGGAGCATGGCCCTGTTAAGTCTACACTGACAATATTCTATAGAAGCAGGACACTGGCTGCCATGGTTCCCCTGCTTAACTGTTGCAGGTAGGGTGTTAGGGTCTATGTTGTCTCAGGGTAAAGGGTAGTCTTATGCAGAGTTTAGACTATGGTTTGTATAGGGATGATCCTGCCTCAGGCAGGGGATTGGAGTAGATGACCTCTGGAGGACCCTTCCAGCCTACTTCTCTATGACTTTTTAAATTTGAAGTTTTAAGCATGTGTGTTTAATTCCATTATAAGAACTAGCAGTCATAAAATGAAACTAGTCAAATGAAAACCATGAGAAGGCAACTCTTTTTCTCAAAGTGACAAACTCGTTTCCCCACAGGAAACTTATAGTTTAGTCAGATTTAAACAGAGACTGGAGAAATCCTTGGAGGGAACGTGCAGCTCTTGAGCACGTCAGTTAGCAGCACCACCTCTGAATCAGATCTTAATTCTGAAAAGCTCTGAAAAGGAAAAAAATATATACGTGTATATAACTGAACATAAGTTTGCTATTTCATACACAATAAAGGGTGCATCAGTTCTCATTTCACCTGGAAAAAAGAAACATATTTGTTCCCACACTGGCCATTTAGAGAAAATTAATTATTGTATAACTGAAACATGCTGGGATTGTCATATAGTTTTCCCTCTACGGTACCACTACCTCTGGTAGTTTACCACTTGGTGGTACCACTGCTGAACCAAATATGAGTATTTAAAATTTTGTCAGAAAATATTTAATCCATAAAACCCCCAAATCCTATCTGTTTTAGGCAAGTTCATGAAATATTGCTTTGCTAAATAAACTCAATATGAACCCTAGGCTTTTCCATAAACAAACAGCAAATAAGCACATTCAATCAGAATTATTTTAGCTTTTTATTGAAAACCAGCAAAATAAAAAAGAATAAAGGCAGATTCAGAGGAGAGCACAGAGAGTGACATAAGAGTTTGCGCTGTGCTCAGAAACAGAAGGGCTGCTGATCTCTACAGTTAGGTAGACTGGCAAAAACACTCATACATACAGTGCACAGAAAACAAAGCTAGCATAACTATATAGGCCTCTAAAACCTGCATACCAGAAACATAAGGATAGATGTTAACAGTGGCTCTCATGACAGCCATAAATTCCATTATTCTTCCTGGTTATATAAATCATTGTGAAATCTTGTAGTTTTTGTGGGAGGGACACATTCGCGATTGAGTAAGATGTTAAAATATTCTGTCTAAATGATATTTACTTTATTAAAAAGGAACTCATTAGGATTAAAGCAGGGCCTATAGGAAAGCAAGCAAATGATTCATTTCCGTACACCATGAAAGTTGGCCTGGTAATTTGCAACCAGTAGCACCAAAACACCAATTAGTGGGCAGACAAAGTTTAAACTACTGTGAAACCAGTGGACAAATCCAAAAAAGATGTAGGTCCTTAAACAGGACTTAAGTAGAATTTAGGATTCTCCAATCCAACTTTTTTTTTTTTTTTTTTAAATAAAGTACCTCCGTATTTGGGCTGAAAGTTCCCTATATGCCTGCTACCCGAAAGTGTCCTGGTTTGAGCAGCTTGTAACCGAACTCCTGACTAAGTCTCACGGCAATCTAGAAATGAGAGTGGCACCTAAATCCCTTGAAGTACCTAATCCAGTGGTTCTCAACCTTTTTGGACTTGAGGCACCCTCCATGGATTCAAGGCATCCATAACTGTTGTGAACTGAGTGGCACTCAATTTCAAAAACAAAATTATATATTACGAAACATACATCCTTGCAGAGGGGCTGGGCTTTGGAGTCAAGATATTGTTCAGGCATGCAAAAGCCTGAACCTGCATTTATCTACTTGATGTGGCTGCTTATGTCCTCACACTTCAAGGCACCTTCAAAGAATCTGGCAGTGAGAATCACAAAGGACTTTTATTCAGCACAAAACATGCTTCCTTCTTTCAGAAGGAAGGTGGTAGGGATGTGTTATATAGTAGCCTTATGGTTACAACTCTCGTGCAGCTAGAAACAGGACAGTCTGGAGTTCTCAGGATTATTCCCGTTTTTCATCCAATAACTGTTTACTCAGAAGAAAACAGTCAAGGAAACAGAAACCAGAAACTAAGAACTGCCCTCTTCCGGGTCAGTGCCCTAACCATGGAGTCATTCAACCATGTTTCTTTCTGCTCACTCTTTAACTGTGCTCATGAATCTTCCTCTCTCTGCATGTAATTTGAAGGAGCTTAAGTCCCTTACTGAATCTGACCCCTAGGATCTGTTTATGTTGACAAATAGAGTATGTAGATGACTGAGGACCCAAAGTCTGTGAAGAGTTTGGCCCAAACAATTCCCTCCTATTGAAATGGGTGTTGACCCAAAGGTCCGTTTTCTGTGCCTTAAAAAATAAAGGTATAAAAATCAAGAGCTTAGTTCAGACTTTCAATCTGTTTTTATACCCATTATTCACATCATAGGGTGGTGATTTGTAGGAGAAATCAGGAGTGTAGAATCCAAATGCCCAGATCACAAGTGGATGTACCTGTCTTCCCACAAGAAGCAATTTGCAGAGTTGAAGCCCTAAATTGTGAGTATGAAAAAAGTTAAAACCCAGGAGCTGGTCTTTTCATCTCCAATTTAGGAAAGAGTAGATCATGCTTAATTGTTGTTTTCGTATCAAAGAATTGTCCACAAACAGTACACAGTGCTTCTGCAATATCAATTTAAACAGAGTATTTGAATGCAATGTGAATTTAAAATCCTGGTACAATATGGACTCTGTGATTTACAGTCCTGTCACCAATTCACTGTGGCTATAAATTGCTTGCAAAATTTATGGCAGAGAGGCAATAGAACAACAATTCTCAACCAGGATGCCACGCCACCCTGGGGTATCAGGAGATCCTTCTAAAGGTGTTGTGGAGTACAGCACAATATTAACACTTTTAGGTGTGCAAACACATGATTCACAAGATAAACCCAGAGATTTCAAACAGGAATCCATAGTGTCAAAAGCACATGGACCTGTTGCAGTCTTTTCTGCATTCTTTGCAACAGAAGACTGTCTCTATTACTTTACCGTAGTCAAAGAAGTAGTGAAAGCTAAAAGCTGGGATTTTTCCAGGGGTGCCTTAAGTCTAAAAGATTGAGAACCACTGCTGTAGGTTCATAAGTAAAACAACTGATTCCAATAAAAGGGAAAAATGATTTAGTTAAGGATACGAACAAAGTCCTGAATGCTGTCCAAAGTGTAGTGATGTGTGAAAAAACAAAGAGGTCAGTACTGGCTATAAAGTCAAGACCTTTCATATAGTTCATTCCATTTGGGGTCTTTGAAATAATCAACAAATGAAGAATTCTGCTCCGGCAAAAACTGAGTCAACTCCGCTCGCAGATCAAACACTTCTCAATACAGATCCATGGGAAAGACAGCAAACTTCAGAACGTATAAGGAGGCTGTGGTATTCAGCACCCATTTCTTTACACAAAGCAGCAAAAACACATGAGTTCAAAGGTCTGGCTTTAATGAAATTCATGATTTTTACAACAGAGTAAAACATCATTCAGGTCAGGGCCCAGTTTTTTCAACGTTAGTGCTTCTCTGTGCAAGATGCAGTGAGTTGAAACAACATTTGGTGCTACCTGTTGTATTCTCACTATCAGACCACTTCTACTGCCAGTCACAGCCCTTGCAACATCTGTGCAAATACTGACACAGCTGTAACATGAAAGGCCATTTGTACTTATGTACTGATTAAGGACTTAAAAAAATATCCTCTCCTGTTGTTCATGTTGGCAGTTCAAGACAACAAAAAAACCCTTCAACCAACTTCCTTTTCCAAATATAGCAAACAAATAGTAACAGCTCAGTCTGATTTCCTATGTCTGTAGATTCATCAACCTGAAGAGCATATGCAGAAACTGTTTTCAATCTCTCAAGCAGTTGTGTCTCCATGTCCTCTGCCATTTCTCAAATTCTTCAAGAAACAGTATTGTCCAAAACAGGTATCTTTTTAACTTTAACCGCTTGCCTGTTGCCTAACAGTACTTTACAAATATTCACTACAGCATGTATAATCAAAGATTCTCCAATCGTATGTACTTTATTGCATTTTGCAATTCTGAGTGATATCAGATATATGAGGCCTTCAGCGCACTTTCACTGTCTTTAATTAAAACACTTCCTTCTAACATCTGAAACTTTCAAGCTGCCAGTCAAAAGATTCAATCCATTTTCCATCCAAGCTGGCATGCTTTGTTTCCAAGTGTCTTTTTAATAAAGATGGCTTCATACACTCATTGGAGAGTTCTTCCAAACAAATGACAGTTTGGTTTGGATTATCTTTGGGACTCACATATGTAAAACTGAACTCCAAATAGACATTGCTGAATAAATAAATACAATAAAGTTAATAATTTTAAAATAGTAATTTTTTTTCATTCATTCTGCATACCCTCTATGACCTTTTTAAGTACCCCCTAAGGGTAACGGTACACCCAGTTGACAACCACTGATGTAGTTCAAAGAATGTCCTGTATACTAATCTTAAAGATTTGAGAAGAGAGACACTTTATATTCAGATGCTATAAAACCATGAGATATTGCTGTTTATTTACCTTCACAGCAGTTCAGGAAAGGACATGGAACTTAAAAACACCACTTGTTTTTCTCCCCCTTTTATCAGTAACATTTGCAAAACCTTATGTTTCTATCACATGGGATTTCATTTGGAGGTCCCTGGGATCTTCCATAGGAAAGATGAGAGAATGGAGTTTCTGTAACTGACTCCTACAGCTGAGCCTCCCACCTGCAAAATAGAGCCCATCTCTCCCTTCCGAAAATTAGAGAAAATTCAGAAATGTGTATGGAGGTCAGGACAGAGAATCCCAGCAAACAAAACCATGTGATCCCTCAAACTCTCTAAATCAAATTAATTCTGGACCATGAATATGAATGTATCTTTGGGCCTTTCTAGTATATTTCCTTATACCTCATAATGGAATAATATCATTATCTCTGGAAAAAGGACATAGGGAGAAAACTTGCTTTGTTAGGATACACGTGTTATTATTGTTTTTAGTGGTTCCCATTAATAAGGAACAAGCGGTTCTTTCTTTAATATGGACAGCAGTGAAATTTTATGCAGAATGTTTATGATCCAACAGAGGAAAGCACAGACCAGACTTCTAAGTATTCCAAGCTGAGTAGACCATGTGACAGGGAGAGGGGGTTAGATGGCTGCATCAGTTCTAGGAAGTAGAAACTGCACAACTTACAAAACTGCTGCCATAGTATGATTTCCCAATTATAAGACACTCTATAAACATTCCAAAACATAAATAATTAGGCTAGCTTACACAACTGGAAATGTGCCATTAGTCTGTTACAATTTGAAGATAACTGTTTTACAAGTGAAGAACAACTTTATAGATAGTGTCTGGACAGCAAAAACCACAGGTAAGGAAAATGCAGCTCCTCTGAACAATTAAGAAGGGAGTATAGTACACTTGGGGGAAAAAAACTACTTTGACAGATATAGTTTAATGTTATTTTATGTTTCTTTTCTAAAACAAATATATGGAGGCATGAAGAGTACTGATAATATGAAAGGGATGCCCTCCGCAAATGAGGGTTAAAGAGGTGGATCTTTTTTATCTAAATGTTGCATTAAAATAAGAAAAGAAATGAAAGCATGCAATCCTGGAAGATGGTAATCAGATTTAAAAATTCAAGGATACAGCCAAATGTTAAGTCCCCATGACTCCAGATATCACTACAGTTCTGTTGGTATAACAACAATCACTCTATACCAGGCTTGTCCAACATATGGCCCGCAGGCTGCCACGTGGCCTGCCAAGCCATTCTCTGGCCTGCGGCAGCACTGCCACCATGTAGTGCAGCTGCTGCCAAGCGCGGAGCCACCACCAAGCACGGAGCCACCACAGCAGAGTGCGGAGCCACCGCCGAGAGCGGAATGCAGAGCCACGGTGGCCAGGCAAGGTGGGCAGGGCCGGCCTGCCGGCCCCAGCCAGCAGCGAGGGGAGAGGAGCTGCTTACCTCTGCAGGGCTGGGCTCATCAGTGAGCCAGGTCCTGCCGCCGCTGCCCTGAGAGCTGCGCAGCGTGGGGCTGTCCCAGCCATGCCTAATTAGATGAGCTGGGGACAGGGTGCAGCTTCTTCTCTGGCTCTGCCCCTGTCCCCAGCATGTGGCCAGGGGAGCTGCGGTATGGCCCGTGCCCCGCCCGTGTACATGGTGGACGAAGGCACGAGGTAAGTTCCCACGCAGAGCTGGGGACACCTCAGCGCTGGGTCAGGGCTGCGGGGCATGCGATTGCCAGAGCCGGGCTGGGCGGGAGGCAGGAGGAGCCAGGCGCAGATATCTCTTCCATATCTCTGCAGTATATGTCTACAGTTTCTATTTAATTAACCACAATGACCATGATCAAGTTAGTGAAGAATCTCAAGGATCCTCCAGCAGCATGCAGACCCCCATCCTTAGCCATGCAGGCTACATTTGCAGAACATGAACCACTCCTTCCCACCCCCCCAGGCCTTTCCCCCTTGCACAGCACTGGGAGAGGTGGCTGCCCAGACCCATGCCCTATATACTTAACTGCTTGCAGACCCCATGTAGACTGTGGGTGACATCCTGGACCTTTGTGGGCTACATGTGGCCTGCACGTAGTTAGCTGGGCAACCCTAATGTAGTCCAACCTCCTGCACAGAAAAATTATGTCCTGTTCCTAAGCCATACCAAACATACATACTTTCTGAAAAGCACAACTTCCCTAGGCACATTTCCAGACCCATTTCATTGTCACTTCCTGTAACTTCATTGGTGTCAAAGGTTACATGACATCACTTCCTGATGTGATACCACTTCCTGTGAGGTCTTTGAATATGGCTCGCCAGCCCACTGGGTGATAAAAAGTTCGTGATCCAGCCCCACATTCAAAAAGGTTGGACACCCCGATCTATACCTTTCTCATGAGCTGGTGGGAAGGCTTTCATCCCTGTAACCTCTACATATCCGTAGCATAAATTCTGCTCATTCTGGTCTTGTATATTTGAGCACCAGCCCTAAGTTTGAAGACAAGCCCCACATAAGCCACTGCAGGATGGATGAGGCAATTCACCGGAGGAACTAGGAAGGAACAAAGTCACGAGATCTCTGTTTAGTTAGGACAGTTAGATGGTTCAGACAGGGCCCTCAAAGACATCATGGCTACCGTAGCCTACAGAAATTAGTTACTGTGATACGTAGTAGCAATTTGAAGTTAATCATTCAGCATCAGACTACCATGAAGAGTCAGTCCTGACCCTTCAAAATAGCTGTGAAAGTTTTAACATTTACAAACATAAATAAAATTCAGATTGAGACTCAGTGTACGCAAGTTGATAAAGATACATCTACTTCCAACACATCTGATTTTAACCCAGGAGATATCACTAATCTTTGCATTTATATCAGGCTCTTCACCACAGTACCCAAGCGCTTTTGGTTGGTAAAAACATTTTCTATAATATGGGTGAACTTGGTAGCCGTGTTGGTCTGAGTCAAAAAGACATACAAAAAACTAGAACTCTTGGTTCCAAAATGATACCTTTTATTAGAGCAACTGGAAAATGGAGGTGGTCTGATGGCAGGCAGGGAGGCAAAAAAGCTTCCTTGTTGTTCTGCAATGAAGTTTAAAGTCCAAAATTGGCTAAAGTTCGGCATCTTCCATGTTTCAGGGGTGTACTCTTCCAGGAAAGGAATTCTACCTGATCAACACATCAAAAAGCTACTCAACACAGCTCACAAAGACGCTGTCATGGACCCAGAGGGACAGACTTCCATCTTCAGCTCCCTCTGTGTAAAAATGAAGTTTATTTCCTACCTACGGGGACTTTTTACCATCTACACTTTTCCCAGAGCCTGACAAAGGGACTTTGATCCCAAAAGCTTGCAGAAAAGGACAGTTTTCTTGCCATTTTCCAGTTGGTCTAATAAAAAGTATCATTTTGGAACCAAGAGTTCTAGTTTTTTGTATGTCTTTTCTGTAATATAATTTTTTCACTAGAAAAGTGCCTTGTTTTAGCAGAAATCGGATTAAGTCCTGAACCAAAAAAAAAAAGATGCATTACATCCAATCTTTTTTATACTTTACTGTGTGCATGTAACACTACACCCCATATAAGCAGTAGTAACAGACAGCTTGATCTTACAAGCAGCTGGGCATTATGTCCCTCATTTAGCAATTACTAAATCCTGTGGTCAACTTCAAGCAGGTGAATAGTGCTGTTGAAGCCTTAACCTTTATAAC
The DNA here is from genome assembly GCF_052110815.1 of Crocodylus siamensis. Lineage (NCBI taxonomy): Eukaryota > Metazoa > Chordata > Crocodylia > Crocodylidae > Crocodylus > Crocodylus siamensis. The sequence continues at coordinate 270,079,632 of NC_143395.1, read as the reverse complement.
CCCTTGCCCTGGGAAACACAAACAATTAAACACAGAGACTGCTGCTAATTCTTAAAATTATTTTGATAGATTAATTCAAATTATTCTGTGTTTAGAGCTGGCTGACTGCCCACTCATCAATAAGATGAGGTCTATGATTCAGAGGGGAGGTTAACTGGAGGTCAAGGGAAAATGCATGCCCTGTTTGCCATTAGTTTCGCTTCCAAGCTTTTTGCAATTCAGATGCTAAAAAGCTCTGTTCCTTTTGCTGGATGATAAAATGTATTCCATCAATTCCATAGATCTCACATTTAAGAGATCAGCTGATAATGTGGGTAACATGCCTAACAATGAGGATTACACAGGAATCATTCAAGCAATGTCTTTGTTGGTTTTTATGTTAGTAGACTATCTATCTACACCTTGACCATTCTCAGTTTAATGCAGGCTTCTCACCGCTAAGGCATGCTATCATCTCCACAACAAATAGCCAAAGCAAGTATTCATTAGAGAAATGATGACCTAGTCCCACTGAAGTCAAGGGGAATTTTGCCACTGACTTCAACTGGGCTTGAATTTTCTCCATAGCTTCCCAAATTCTAGAGAGTTAACTTATAACAGACCAATGGCAAAAGCTAATTCAGAAGTCTAGGCTCCTTCTGCCTAATTTACAGGGGAAAAATGAGACTGTTTGGAACCTCTGCTGAACTCAGCAGTTATCAGTTAACTGATTGCACTAGCAAGTCAATTAGCATTATAAAACATGAATTACTGTTATATGGAGGTTTGAGGTGCGACTATTTTTCTGCAAAAAATCCAGAACTCTTGGTTCAGAGATGATACCTTTTATTAGACCAACTAATCTAGCATCTTTCTTTTAATTTTTCTCTCTTCTGCATACCGTATCCTGCAGTGGCCCACAGAATGCTTTCTAATTTTTCAATATTTTTTCCCTCCAGCATACATATGAAAACAAACCCAAATGAGCCATGTTTGCTGGGATAATGCAGTCACCACATTTTGGTGCAAATGGAGAAGTGGGTGCAAAGCTAAATTCTCTAAAATACTGAAGCTAGGGTGGGAAAGAAGTCTAATCAGATTTTAGTTTCTTAAGTCATGAGACTGTTTTGCTCTGGGAAAAAAAAGAAATGAGGTACTTCTCTACATTACCCAACTGCAGTTTCCTGACAGTGTGGTTTCCTGTATGACAAATGAAAAGAAAAAAAAAGCTGAGGGCTTGTGAACATTGAAGTTGTTTTTGTATTAGTGTTCCTCGTGTACAGGATTTCTGGAACGTCATAAGGTTTTCATGAATGTAGTTCTTTAAACAACACCTCACAGTCCCCCAGGTCTTGTACCAACCTTACTAGAAATGCCTGTGGCACTTGATCAGAGAGCGCAACCGGCCGGAGTCTTCCCACAGAACTTCTCCTTTCCGCCTCAAGCACCAAAGAGTTTGCCTGGACCCTGTGGCAGAAACGATGGGTGTGCAGGACTTTTTAAGAGTTGTTGGTTGTAGCCAGGTTGGTCTAAGGACACAGGTAGGCAAGGTTCTTTGGGTAGAGGTGATAGCTTTTATTAGACCAACTAAATAATTGGACAAATTGTTCTTTGCAAGCTGTCAGACACAAACACCCTTCTTCAACCATAGAGTCTGCTGGACTCTCCCCATGCCTGAAGACAACCAGCAGCTTCTCCCTATGCCTGAAGAAGGGCATTTGTGCCCAAAAGCTTGCAAAGAACAAAATTCTCCAATTATTTAGTTGATCTAATAAAAGATATCACACGTACCCAAAGAACCAGAGCTTTAAGTGATTTGAGCACCTGTGGGAGGAGAAGCAGAGATTTCTCTTGCAAACCATCATGGGTACATCACTCCCACCACACGTGAGGGACATGCTGTCCAACTGCAAGACATGCACCGCTTTACACCAGCTCTGGCAGCTCTGGCAACACTGGGGTCAGGTCCCTTCAGCCTGGCTGGAAAGCCAGGACAAGGGCTTGTGCTTTGGAAGCCAGAAGAGTACAGCCAAACCAAGCAAGGACGGGAGAAGCATGCTGGTGGCCTTGGATTAGGATGCCTGGCACGCAGAGGGCCACAGCCCCCACCCCGAGGAAGAACACACAACCACGAGCACTCCCTACTCTGGGCACAGCAGGCGGCATGCCACAAGGCTTGGCCCCTCATGAAGGGAGGGGGAGCGGGTCGCTGCGTGGGAGCGAAGCACCCGCACTCCACTAGGGGGCGCCCGCGCCCCTGGCTCCAACTGAGAGTCACGAGAAGCAGGCTGTTACTGGCAGAGTGAGGTAACCAGGCGGCGGGCGCGCGGCGGTTGGCTGAGAACGCTGGTGCGGGTACGCTCATTGGCTGGCGAGGCGGAGAGGCGGAGCCTGCCACGCTATAAATAAGGGCCGGCGCGGCTTCTTCGATTAAACGTCGCTTCGCTACAGCTCCAGTCGAACGCTTTGGGTCTTGCTGTACACCGCCGCATCGGGTCATGCTCGGAGCCTGACTAGGCGCCCGGGACACGAATGAAGAAACAGCTGCTCCTCCTGTTCACTCACCGGGGACTTGTCAGCCGAGGGGGCCGCAAAGGGAAACGCCGCCGAAAATGGCCTCGTTCTATATCCGCGCCGCGCGTCCGGAGGACTGCCCGGATCTACTGCGCCTCATCAAGGTGTGGGCGGAGAGGCGGGGACTCGCGCGTGCGCAGTGGGAGCTGGGCATCTCCCCCCCTCCGCCCATCCTTTTTGCCTAGCGGGGAAGTCAGTTCGGAGGGAGGATTGCGCATGCGCGAGGGGGTGGAACACCGCGGTGTCCTTGCCTGGGAGCCGAACGCACCTGCGCACTAGCGCGGGCAGAAGCCGACGCTTACCTGACAGGCAAGGGAACGTTGGGGCCTCCCCTACACGTGTCAGGAAAGGCGTGGGGCTTGTGCATGTGAACAGTCTTGTGAGTGTTGACAGCTTCTCTGGTCCCTTCTAGGAACTAGCCAAGTATGAGGACATGGAAGACCAAGTCATACTGACTGAGAAAGGTAAGATGTCCACAGGCATGATCAGCAGCTCCCCTTGGTTGGCATCCCTTGCTGGTGCCTGGCACTAATGCCTGCCCCCTTTGTCCCCTTGCAGATCTCCTGGAGGATGGCTTCGGGGAACACCCGTTCTACCACTGCCTAGTGGCAGAAGTGCCCAAGGAAGCATGGATGCCAGAAGGTGAGCCTTGCTGCTGCCACCGGTCTTAACGTGAGAAACACGCAGGCCGCACGCAGCCTGGGGTAATGCTGCTGATTGTACGTAAGGCTTCCACTGTTAAAACGGGGTAAGAGGAAAAAGGTTTAAGTGTTGAGATGCAACTGTGCAGTTTGCAGTAGCTTTCTAAAGTAATCTGCCAGCCTGCTTTAATTCCATTTCATTAAATGGTTTTCTTGTTTGACCCTAATTTACCTCTTATGTAATCCTGTTGAATCACATTTTTTCTTTAATTTGTCCCCAATCTTCAGGTTACAGTCTCTAGCTTCGCCATGTACATGGCCCTTCCGTGTACATGGATGGGCGGGGAGGTAACTAAAAGATCCGTTACACAATAAAGTAGATGATCATGATATGAGGTAAGGTCTACAGGGACAAGTACTATTCCCAAACCTTTACCAAAAAAAACACGGTAGATCAGAAATCCTGTATGCACTGTCTTCCTATGAGCATGTGCGAAGCACTATGGTAAAAATGTGATTTTTCAATGTTTTAAGTTTTAGGATTGAATGGAATGATGTGGGAAGAGTTGGCTCCTCTTCCAGGCTGAGCTATGGAATTGTTGTTGGTCAAAGTAGATAATAGCTTCCTGTTGCTGAGGATAGAGAGAGACTGATGCTATCAGTGGGAGCACAGAGGAAGCAGTGTTGGAGGTGCCGTTACAGCGACTAATGGCTGTATGAGAGCACTCCAGGCTTCCCGTAGAGCAATTTTTGGAGAAATTGGAAGATGAAGTAGTGCTTTTTAGATTATATTTATTATTAGCTTTATGCTCAGATTCTAAGGAAGCAGAGTTGAGCTCACTATCACCAGATTCTGAACTGCCGTGTCAAACTTAGTCTGATTTGTATTCCAAAGCGGACATACTGATAAATCATTAGGGTATGTATGTATCTGTACCAGAAAACCTTGGTTGTTTGGTGCTTATTTTTAACTGTAACACTGGCTTTGAAGATGCAGGGTATCAGAAGGATAAGTTGTCATTTTTCGAAGGCTGATTCAGATTGCAGGAATTAGTCTTAACTGTAACTTACTGCGCTTATTGTAAACTTCCATTCCTAAACCCAACCTATGATAGTTGCAAATTTAATAGTTGCATGTTACAGAAATGGCCTAGGTATTAAGACATGCATGTAAGACTAATTTTTTTTTGAAGGCAACAAAATTAAGAAGTTTTTTACTAAAGTAATAAAACTTTTTGTTTCAGAACATTGTGTTGTGGGTTTTGCCATGTATTACTTCACTTATGACCCATGGATTGGAAAACTGCTGTATCTTGAAGACTTCTATGTGATGTCTGACTACAGAGGTATGTTCTAATCTATAGCAGTAGATTGGAAAATATATATATATATATATTTTTTTTTTAAATGGTGTGTTTAAGAAGTACACTACTGAAATATTTTGGGGTTTGTTTGTTTTTTTGCTTTTTAGGGCTTGGCATTGGTTCAGAAATTTTGAAGAAGCTGAGTCAGGTATGTTGTGGCTTTTTCATTCTTCCATTAGACCTTTTTAAAGCACCAAACAAGTAATATTGTAATCAATGCTGTTTACTGGTTGTACAGACTACTGCCCTCAAACAGTACTTGGAAATGAGGGATTTAGTGGCATTAGTAGAAACAGTTTTTATAGGATGTATTTTTCTTTTGCTAATCCTAATTCTGACAAGCACAATAGAAAGCAGACAAATCCCAGAGGATAGGATAAAGGAAACCAGCCACACTAAACAGTGGTTGCAGTGTTAAGTGTCATCCATTTCAGCTCTGATTCAAGCTGCAATTTGTTAGTCTATTAGTGGAAGGATAGCCAAGTTCATGTATACAGCAAATGAGATTTGCTCTGTCTCTTAGTCTACTCTGTAATATTTCCATAGGTTGCTGTTAAAAGTCGCTGCAGCAGTATGCACTTCCTAGTGGCAGAATGGAATGAACCTTCCATCAGGTTCTATAAGAGAAGGGGTGCCTCGGATCTGTCGACTGAGGAAGGGTGGAGACTTTTCAGAATTGACAAAGAATACTTGTTGAAAATGGCAGCTGAAGAGTGAAATTGTTCCAGCACGTGACAAATCCTATCCGCGAATTATACTTTGAATAAACTCTTGCCTTATTCTTGCTTTGTACAGTCTGTAGTGAAATAAATAGCACAGATGTTTAAGAGATTTACCAGTGCTGAGAGTAGTAAGATAATAGCTACTGTACCCCAGAGCTGACACAGCTGTAAAGTCCAGTTTCTTGGCTTGTTATCCATCTTTCACTAGTGTGGGCTTGTGATCTTTAAATATACATTGAATAAAACTTCATTCTTGTAAGTGTAATGCAAATGTGTACAGTGTACACACGGGTAGGGTTTGTTTCAACTTCATTTTATAAAAATTATAGTATTTTCATGTTGGTTTTGTGTGTGGGGGGAAAAAAAAATTTAAAAAAATAAAGTAGTTTTCTTCACTATGCTTGGCTGGTGTTACAAGAGGTTTTTAATCAGAGTTCAAAAATCGATCTTCAAAACAGAAATGCAAAACTCTGGAAGTCCAAGAGTTCTGCATTTCTTTTTGTCTCAGACCAACACAGGTACCAAATATAACCCTGATTGTCAAAACATTCCTCTATCTAAATCAGCTAGGTGCAGCCTACCATACCATTTTATTTGTGAGGCCCCTAAAAAATTTAGAAAATTAATACTCATCTGCCCCTGACTGCCTGTCATGTGGCCCTAAAGGGCTTGCCAAAACTCAGTAAGTGGCCCTCTACCTGAAATAATTGCCCACCCCGATCTAAATCCTACCTACCCCAAGAAGGACCAACTCTCCCGTCTCTATTTCTATACGATCAGACCTTCATCCTTTCAGTCCTTGTAGATCCTCCTAAGCAGTAGGGATCTGGTACAATTCAGGTGTTCCACCTACCTTAGATACATTCCCTACTTCTCTGTCACATTTGGTCTTGCAACTAACAGCTTGTAAATTGGGGATAGAGGAACACAGGTGCTCTGTTCCTCTACCCCTCAATAACTACGGTATCTGTGAGACACCCAAGTTCACTTAACTGCCCAAGAAGTATCAGCTCTAATGACTGTTAGTGTTGGGGGGGGGACTCAACATTTCATGATTAACCTCTTCATTTTGGACAAAAAAATTTCGTGCTGGGGGATTGAATATAACACATAGGCCTAGTAATTTAAGAATCACTTCTGAGGAAGGCTTGAAATGGTAATATACATTGATTTAACTAAATTTTTTTTTCACATGGTATCCAACCTCTGGACACAAATCAACAGAAGTTCATAAGGAATCTACCAGAAATCTGACAAAACATAACCCTAGTTGGTGTTAAAGTGTGTACAGATGAATTTGGACTACATCTACAGAAAGACTCAAGTGCAGAAGACCAACAGCATGATTCTCAAAATGCCTCAGTTGCTGCTTAGCTGTAGTGTCTGAAGTTCTGTTTCTGGGCGTAACCAGAAGTACATTAGCCTGAGTAGTGGTCAGCAGCTAGGTGATTGCAGATCCTGACAGTGTATAGGTGTCATCCAAACAGGATTCTTTCACCTTTATACTTCCTGGGTGATGTCAGGTGAGCATTCAGAGAATATTAAACAGATCAAGTTTCACTTAAAAACACCAGGAGGAGATTGCCCCACCCCTTAATGTAACATACAAGTATCATTCAATCTGGCTGTGGAGGGCCTCGCCCATGACTAATTACCAGTTACCCACCACACTAATTACACTGTTTCAGTGGCAGCTGAACAGCTAGTAACTTAACCTCTGTAGCATCCTTATGTCATCTGTTGTGCCACCAGAGCTAGGTCTGGATCTGGCTTGTAAGGAGCTCTATGGTCTGGATCTGGCCCAGGGGACTGAATCAGCTTGATGCCCCTGTCCTAATAAATAACTGTTTAGAGTACTCACTCTGGAAGTAGGTGAAATTCCTCTCTGCATGAGGTTATTCAAAATTATATTACCTCAAGCTAAGCTTTTGGGAGGAAGGTAATACTCAGTTCCTCCTGTTGAAAACATTACACTGTACAAATTGCTTAAATATTTAGTAAGCCAGGAAGGAAAAAAAAGGCTCGACTGAGTCTTTTGCAAAGGGCAGGTCAAATTAATATAGCTCTGCCCTAAGGCCAGTCACTGTGACCTGGCCACCCCCCACCCTTCCCCCCACGCATCACTTCGTGCCGCTTAATTCACCCTGGGCCAGCGCTTCCCAACCCTGGTGGGCTCTCTCACATCTTCATACTGCAACCACTACCAAGACTCAGCCCCCTGGTGAATGCCACTGGTTCCAGTGGCAACGCACAGTGGACAATAGCACAAAAAACAGCTGCAGTAGAGTAGTATAGACTGCTTGGGGGGGAGGAGGGGTCTCTGTTCTGGCCCACACTCGCGGCGTGCCAATCACCCCCACCACAGAAAGCCACCACATGCTGCTGCTCAAGACACAAAAGTGCTGCAACACTGAATATTGCTGTCTCTACATCCTGTGGTTTGCAGCAGCTGTACATTGGCGTTAAAGCTGTATCTAGTAAGATAGGTGAGGTCAGAAGATTAAAACTAGTGTCTGTCCTCATAAGACCAGTGTAAGGACATCTCTGTTTTCAAATTAATTCATTAGGTATTTAGGATACAACCATACAAGTGCTCCTGAACCACTCTCAGAACTGACCCCTGAACTGAAGAAAAATGGCATTGCTGCCTGATTGTTTGGAACTACAGGGAAGTTTACAGAAATGTCTCTACCCATTTTCCTTTGCCAGTATTCACAATCACATTTTCTTGCTACAACACAAAGATTCCCTTCGCTACACAGCAGAAAATGAATCAAGCAGCATATTCTTTGGCTGAGTATAATAATTTCAAACAAACAGCTGAAAGCAAATAACTTTCAGATGTGTGATTATGCCTGCCATCTCATTAGTTAGAGGTTGCTCAAAAATACCCAAACAGCTGAAAAGTTGTCACAGAATTCTAAGCAGCAAATATTCAGAGAGGGTTATCTCAGCGGAGGAGCTGCTCTGCAGTAAAAACAAATTAAGGTCAATACAGAGAGGCCTCTTCTTGTATGATTTTCATACGGCTTGTGGAATCAGCTCAGGAGACAAACAAATTGAAAACATAACAGTAACCAAAGTCATGATTAAGGATTTTCAACTTGCTACGCTTATGCATAAACGTTACATTGACTGACCAAAGCATAAGGAAAAAAAGTCATTTCATTACTAGGGTCACTTGACATTAGGAATTTGTACCAATATAATTGATGCAGTACAACCCTAGGCTTAGGGTATAGTTATATTTATATAAAGGTGCTTTGTACTAACATATCTTAATCCTCTTCCTGTACATCCATAAAAAAATACCAATGTCACTGTGTACACACTGGAACTTGCACTAGTATGACAGTATCAGTGAAATGTCACCATACTCCTAAGCAGTATATAAGTTTTATTCAGTGATTACTCTTTGCATAACAAACATGCAAAGGCTATTTCCAGGTTGACAGTTCCTTTGGTACAACAGTTCTTTTCCTCTCTATTTAAAGAGAAGAACCCTATTCTTGTACTGCAATTATTTTCTTTATAAAAATGAAGCAGCACTTTGGAAACACATAGATCCTTTAAAGATAGCCACAACTTTACTAAATAACTTACATAGGCACTAGTAGATGTAGGTTGAAAAAAAATTTTAGACACCGAACACACGTACAAAACAAATAAACAACCATTGTAAAAGCAATAATGCTCAGTGAAGTACCCATCTCAGTGTGTGTGTTGTGCCTGCAGGTGGTAACTGATCTAAAGCAGACATTTTGCAAGAGGAAATAAATATTCAGGTCTACTAAACAGGTGTTTGTTTGGTCTGAGATTTTCAAAAGAAGCTGAAGGCTGCCAGGGACCTAAATAGCATTGCACAGTGTTACCACAGCCCCACAAGAAAGTATAAAAGTGTCAAAAAACTACCACTCAACTCTGCAAACTAAAGTATGACACACACATACTTTTATACTGCTTCTTCTCATGCTACCCTCTTTATCTGCCTTGTTAAAGGTAACCTGGAAAGGGGTTGCATGTCTTTCATGAGCTTTTTCCATCATATACGAAAAAGCCCCCAGATATGGTTTTTTTTTCTTTACTTGCCTTTATCTGACCTGTCTATCAACCCTGCCTCCTTTTTTCAGGGAGGGGGACAGTCTCCAGAAAGCACACCAAAATACTGGGGTAGAACCTTTTTGACCCCAACTGAAAAGCCTGGGCTTAAACAAGTGTTAACAAAAGCTAAATGTTTCAAAAAGTCTGATAAAAATAATCCTCTCTCAATTGTTCATATTTCACATCCTTGATATGAGTAATATCAATCCCAGTAATTCACAATGTTGTAGGAGGAACGTGGTAGAAAACTCCTAGACCGGGCTTGTCCAACATGCGGCCCGCCAAGGCATTTTCTGTGGCCTGTGGTGCTGCAACGGGAAATGAAAGTAAACACTGTTTACTTTCGTTCCCACCCCTTGTCCCTCCCTCAGCAGCTTCCTAATGGTTGCTGAAGGGCTGGAGAAGGGACAAGGTTCCCATACACACTGCGTCAGCTTGAAGTTGCCAACGTGGTGTGTGCGGGAAAAGGAGTAGCTATGTGCTGCTTGGGACAGGATTAGCCCAGCCAGAGCAGCAGGGGCTAATCCTGCACTTTCCCCCTACCTGAACTGGTCAGTCCCGAGCAGCACACAGCTCCGCTGCCACCTCTGCTGGCTGGTGCCGACCTGGGCGGGTCTGTCCCATCCAGACCAGCATGCATCTGAAGTCAGCTTCCTACGTGCTGCTGGGGATGGGAGGAGGCCGGCCAGGTTGGCACCAGCCAGCAGAAGCGGTGGCGGAGCCATGTGCCACTCAGGACTGACCAGTGCAGGCAGGGTGGAAATGCAGCTGAGCCCCTGCTGCTCCAGCTGGGCTTGTCCCATCCTGAATGCCAAACCCCGTGCTCGCAGCGATGAGGCCACTGGGGCTGCGTGCGTGGGTGGCTGGGCACCATGGTGAGCGGGGCCATGCGGGCAGGTGGGTGAGGGACTGAGGTGCAGCAGTCACCTCGCTCCAGCCCCCCTCAGGCAACGCCGGCTCGTGGGGCTGCGCTGCTTGGGGGATGGAGATGTGGAGCTATTTATTCCTCCCCTTCAGTCTCTGAGGCAGTAGCTGGCTGGATGCAGAATGAGTCCCTCCTGCCCCTGCCCACCAGCAGCTACCATGAACCTTGCAGCAACAGGCAGGTGCAGTAGGGCTACACAGGGCAGGGTCTCTCTGGCCCAGGACAGAGGGTGTTTGAATATGGCTCACCAGCCCACTGGGTGATAAAGTTCATGATCCAGCCCCACATTCAAAAAGGTTGAACATCCCAGTCCTAGACAGTGCAAAAAATGCAAAATTAAATTTAAACTTGTGGGATCTGAATATAACCAACTATAATTCTCTTTTCCAAAAGGGCTAGAAGAGCTAACAATATGACATTGAACTGCTACAGTTTATGAGGAAAGGCAAAGGTAATATCTACTTTTGACTGCAGCGCTACCAATCATATGAAGAGGGACAGGCTCTGTTATGCTTGTCTCTCATGTTTCCATAAGTACAAATGAAAGGGTGACACAAGGCAAACTGCAACAACATGATGTTTAACTCAAATAAAGACATATAAGCATATACAAAAACTAATCATAATATCGCCCTTTCTTGGTTTTCCAGTCTTTAGTGCTTGCCCACAATGCTCTAGATTGTTACTATGGGTGTAACCCGTAGGAAGACTTTAAGTAATTTCACTTAAAACATCACATATTGAGGAAGTAACCCTCATTATTTCAAAGCCCTCACTGTCAATTTTCAAAATGTAAAATACAATTAAAACCTTGCTGAGAAAGCAGACTTGTGTTTACTGTAATTCCTAAGCACAGTATTGTGTTCCTGGGAGATCTGCCATGTTGGAACCCCACCAGATAAATGTTTAGCTGTAGTTCGTGGGGGTAGAAAGAGAATGCCGACCATGCCTAGAAAAGACATATGGGAAGTAATTGCACAATTTAATGTTATGCAGCAGAACATTACGTCTTAGTGGCTATGCAAGTACATGTTTAATATTATATAGCAGAACATTAAACTGCTTCAGTGGCTATGCAAGTACATTATTTACATTTCATTTTCTTTAAACTTGAAAGAAGAAAACTTCTTTAAACTTGAAAGAAGAAAGGATGAAACCTTAGTGTGGTTCTTATAAGTAAACTTGTTACATCATTGTACAATCTGGAGCAAAGTGATCTTTGCACAAACTGGCTTCCAGAAGATAGGCAATATAGGCTCAAAAACACTTTAATCAATTCCCATGAAGACTTTGGCGTGTTCATTTTATGCCAAAGTTCTCCATGATTACCTTGATTTTTTTTTGTTTTAGACAATCCATAAAAGTTAAAACATCATCAATACAAAGTGTTGCTGATGTTCATATACATCAAATATTCAAGTTCTGCAGTTTCACAGTACAAATGCTACAGCTCAGATTTTCTGGGGTAATACCTGATACAGAAAAAAAGATAAGATATAAATTTAGGATGAGATTTTCAAAGGAGACTAAAACAGATACCATAATCTCATTGGATACGTCTGACTATGGCTTTTGAAAAATATCATCCTTAATGGCTACTCATACATAAAAGCCAGACATTTTTTCTGTTATGCAAGACTTTTTAAAGGTTTTTGTTTTTATCTTAATAATGTAATTTGACATTCTCCTGATGCTTTTATTTTTCAAACTCATTCCAAAAGCACTTGATTTTGCAGGTATCCAGGTGACAAAATTAACTATTCCAAACAGGAGATTTTACTACAACTTCAGCTCTCCAGAGAAATATTAATTTTCATTTCTACCTAGGAGAACTTCTACATCTCTTCTCTCTCGTATGCCTGATGAAGGGTGTGTGCACCCAAAAGCTTGCAAATAGATATAATGATTTGTTTGCAAATATCTAGTTGGTCTAATAAAAGATATCACATCTTCCACAAGTTTTGATTCCTTGATTTTGCATGCATGCACATGTGCGGTCTTACACAATCGTATATGCATATCTAGATTTGTTTATGTTGGAAACCAACATCACATGGTCAATGGGAATTGACTACTTACTTGTATTTTGTGCATTTAACCCCTTCCCCCCATCCCACCCCAGTCACTCAACAAGCTCAGACAAATAAAAACAAGTCATATTTTAGACGCCAAACATAACTGATGCTGTTTGTTTTTAAGGAATCACTTTTATAAAGTCAGGTGCTACTGTACATTTCTATTATACTTCTCAACCAACTAAAATGTCAGAAGTTAATGCCAATTTATAAGAAAATCATTATATGTTATGTCTTGGACTTGGTTCCAATCCAACAAAGGACTTCACCACATTCTTAAATTTTAAGCATGTTTGTAAAATGCTTTCATAGATATTAGGGCTGGAAGGGACCTCGGGAGATCATCGAGTCCAGCCCCCTGCCCAAAGGGCAGGAAGTCAGCTGGGCTCATAGGATCCCAGCAAGATGAGCATCCAATTTACTCTTGAAGGTGTTCAGTGTAGGTGCTTGAACCACCTCCGCTGGCAGACAGTTCCAGACCTTGGGGGCTCGGACAGTAAAGAAATTCTTCCTTATGTCCAGCCTGAAACGGTCTTGCAGGAGTTTGTGACCGTTCAACCTCGTCATCCCTTGGGGCGCTCTGGTGAACAAACGTTCCCCCAGATCCTGGTGGTCACCCCTGATAAACTAATAGGTGGCCATCAGATCACCCCTGAGCCTACGCTTTTCCAGGCTAAAGAGTCCCATGGCTCTCAGCCTGTCGTCATAAGATCTGTTTTCCTGACCTCTGATCATGCGCGTGGCTCTCCTCTGGACTCTCTCAAGCTTCTCCACATCCTTTTTGAATTGTGGAGCCCAAAACTGGACGCAGTACTCCAGCTGCAGCCTCACCAAGGCCGAGTACAAGGGGAGAATGACGTCCCGGGATTTGCTCGAGAAGCATCTATGGATGCACGCCAGCATTTTGGTCGCTTTACTAGCCGCAGCATCGCATTGCAGGCTCATGTTCATCTTGTGGTCAATGATGACCCCCAAGTCTCTTTCTTCTGTAGTGCTATCCAACGTAGCACTGCCGAGCCTATAAGGATGCTGCAGGTTTTCCTCCCAAGGTGGAGAACCTTCCATTTTTCGATGTTAAACACCATCAGGTTCTCGTCCACCCATTTGCTGAGCTTGTCCAGGTCAGCCTGGATCACCCGCCTATCTTCTGGCGTGGATGCTTTGCCCCAAAGTTCGGTGTCATCGGCGAACTCGGCCAGTCCACTCCTGACTCCAATGTCCACATCATTAATGAAGATGTTGAACAGGATGGGTCCCAGGACAGAGCCTTGAGGGACCCCACTGGTCACAGGGCACCACGATGAGTGACTGCCATCAATTACAACCCTCTGGGTCCAGCTGGACTGGAACAATTTAGCAAAGTGAGAGGATATGAAATTAGAACAATGTTTAAGTCCCTATTTTATACATGGCTTTTTAAGAGGAGTCCTGGTCAAAAGGAAAATCTCTCTCAGTTTGAGATGCTCCCTTACTACCAAAAGAAGGCTTCAAGTCTGTTCTTATCTTGCTAAAGGAAAATGAACAAGCTGTCCGACTTGGGAGCTTCCGCAGATCAGGTTAAACCTTAAAGAAAAGGATCTGGAGCTCAGACGGGTTTATTTTTCATTGGATGAACCTTAATAAGTGTAGTCAATGGTACAAATTAAGTTAAACAATTATCTGAACTGTGACAAACAATATCTATCAACGTTCAAAATTGCAGTATACTTTCCAGAGAAGAGCCCAGTACCCAAAGCTCCACTGATTTCAGTAAGGCTCCATGAGGAGAAAAGGGATTGCTCAAACAGCTTATTATAGGGCTGGAAAGTATAGCAGCTGCTCTCTGAAGTGATAAACTATTTACGCTACTGGAACTATGACCACAGGGATAGGGAAAGGAAGAGTCAGGGTCTCGCACCATCTCTAACAGTAGACAAAGAGGAACTGAAAAGCTGCTAGAGCAAGTAGAACCCACGTCCTCATTCTCCGATGTAAGGCTCAGTTTCAAAACACATTTCCTAGCCCCTCGTACTTCTCCAAAATGTTTAGCTAGGCAACCAGGACCAGCCTTGGACCCTCTGGTGGCAGTGGCAGTGGCAGAAGGGAGAACCATTAAAATGCAACATCCCAGGGGAAAATGAAAACATAAATTAAATTAGAAATCATTTAAGTAAAAATAAGAGTTCACACTGATAAGTTATGGATCCATTGGAAGTCTTCAAGAAGGGACTGGACAGACCCCTTGCTGGGATCACTTGGTCTCAGTGGGATTCCTGCCCAGAGCAGGGAGGATGGACTCGATCATTCAAGGTCCCTTCTAGCCCTTAATTTCTATGATTCTATGATTCATTGTCATCTCATAATAATTTTTACCTCAGGTATACTGCATAAATCTTAACTAAAGCTTAGCAAGAGCCAAAATTAAAAAAAAATGTTTTTTTAAACAAAAGGTATTTGTCACTGGAAAGCAATAGGCAACATAGCCAGAGAAAGACAGTGAAGGAGTCTAGCCTCAGAGAAATTATGCTCATATGAAGCAAGTTCTATGTAAGAGCATGTTTCTTTCAACAACAAAGCAGTAGCATGTACTGTGAGGTGTAAGTAGTAGTTACAGCACATGCTACTCCTTTGTTGTTGAAAGAAACATGCTCAGATTTACGTAATGGCATATCTTTGAAAGCTGGCAAGCTATCAACTAGGCTGACAAAAGCAAAGTCCATGGTGCCACACAGCTCATAGATCCGACCAACAGCGAAGTGAGGGTGTGTCTAAAAATTTCCAGAGCCAAAAAGATCCTTCAAGTAAACAAATGTCCAAGATTTATGAAAAACAGAAGTAATTCCTCAGCTGCCCTGGCACAGGGGCCATAACACAAAGAGCAAGGAATTGCCCTATTAACATTAGAAGGGGCTCAGGTGCTTAGCAAGGTCAGTTAGAAAAAGCTCTGAGCATGCAACAAGCTTTGTATCTGCATATAGCTTGTTTAACAATCAGAGCCTTAGGCCTTAATGATCTGTCCTCTTTTGATTCTGCCTGGCAGGCTATATCTATATGGCAAGTGGCGTACTCTGCATGTGTCAGGTCCAGAAGTGCAAGCAGCATAGCTGCCTCAGTGCAGTACAGGTCACTTGGGTCAGCAGGGGGCTAACGTGGTCCCAGGGCTAGTGTGCAGCATCTGTGCATGGCACTGCAGTTCATGGGCAACTGGTGCCGCTTTAGTCAGGGGGGGCACATGCCCCCCCAGTGCCCAGTCAGAGACTGGGGGGTGGTCCCCTCACAGCCGATCATGAGACAGCTGATCACAAGATGGCCAATTGCTGCAGCTGCTTCTGGGAGTGCCTGTGGCCACTCCTGGGAACACAACAGCACTCCACTCCCTAGCCAGTGCTTTCAGGGGGGGCACTGGTGCTCCCGCCTGCTTCCCCCCTCCCCTCCCTTCCTCCGCCCATTGCCTAAGCAGCAAGCGCAGCCAGTCAGAGGGTGCACCAGTGCTCTCAGGGGGTGCACATGCACCCCCTACACATCACCACTGCAGCCATGCGCTGTGCAAACCTGCTCCTAATGAGCTCTGTAGGGCTGCATATCTACTGCATGCTCGAATTCCTGTTAAAGCAGTGACATTCGTCCATCAAAAACTGCATCATCATCAAAAACCGCCAAGCCTCCCTCCAACAGGTTCCTCCTGCCCTTACTGCCAGCCATTACCAATTCTCTTCTACTCTCCAGGGTGTTTTGGGAAAATTGTAACTTTATCTATAAACAACAACTCCTAGCTAACTATAGTTCCCAGACACCCTTTTTCTAGGCATGCACAGACCAGTCCCTTTTAATTAGGAGACTGCAAAGGCTGAAGATGAGCAAAAATTACATATCTTTAAAAAAAATTGAACGCCTTGTAAGCTGTAAGGGCAGGGGAGGTGGTAGGTCTAGGTGAGGTGTTTAACACATTTCAATAGGTTTTGTCCATCACTATAAGCAACTCCTAGGCTAGGGACAGAAGTTACACATAAACTGGTTTAAGTGATCAGAAACTAGTTTAAACCTGTAATAGAACAGCTAAGAGTACATAAACCAGTTTAAAATGGCTGGAACTAGCTTAAGAGAAACCTGGTTGAATGTAATATGAAACTTAACTGATTTGGGTCAAACTGTTTTATGAAACTTCTGTCCCAGACCTGGTTGAAGTTAAATTGCAGTCCCTCAGCATCCCAGCATGTTTTCCAGCCCTGAGCTGGGCTGGGGTGTCGACTCCAGAGAGCAGGGCTGGTCCCACCCTTCTACTCCCTGGCTGGAGCAGTGAGGGCTGGCTGACAAGGCAGGAAGGGGAAGGGGGTGCAAGCCCAGCTGGGGATGCAACCCAGTCTGCAAGGTGGGGGGGGGCTGCCTCCACAGGCAAACCCCATCTGGGGCTAGGGAAGTTAAACACCTCTTACTGCTGGCTGCAACTGTAGACTACAAATCTCAGAGGCACCTGGAAGCAAGAAGAGGAAGTGATGAGCAACCTTGCAGAGTGCTGCTGTTGTAAGTCAGGACTGTAAATTCCAGACACCTTGGGGGCAGCAGAAAGAGGAAGTGAACACACAGCCAGAGAGCTAAACTCTAGCACCCCCCAGCTTCTGGCCTGAGCCACTGCAGGCATGTGGCTGCATTTCCTGAATCAAAGGTAAATAAATGTTTGTTCACTTCTGTTTCAATTTCACCTGTGTAGCTTAAACTAACCTGCAAAGACTGAATTGATTCAGTCAGGTTTTTTGACTGTCTGTACCTAGCCCTAATGCTGAAAAAGCCCTCAATGGAAATACTTTGGGTAAAGTAGAGCTATACCTTGAAGTTCTGTTGAGAATGATTGTGCATGGATTGTTTTCAGGTACAGGGCTGAGAACTAGAAGGCATATTGTAAATCACAGCTCTCCAGCTGGCAGCCTGCGGACAACATGCAGCCCCCAAGGGATTACGTTGCAGACCTAAGGCTCCCAGTCTGGGCTCTGCTTCCTTTACTACTCCAGCTGCTGCTGCCACTGCTGGAGTCTCTGGGATCCCCCTTTCCTCCAGCTTATGCATTCTCCCTCCATTCCTGGGGATAGGCCAGGATAAGGCAGTTGAGGGAGCTTGCACCCGGAGAACTTAGGAGCCACAATTCCATGAAGTATGAGAGTGCTGACATGGCGTAGTGGGGCACGGTGTGTATGGCAGGGTAGGTGAATGGCACAGTGTATGGGGGGAGAAGGCAGGGGCACAGGGCAGTTAGGGGGAGGGCACCCGATACAGTGTGATGTGACTAGGCAAGCAGCCATGGGAGCATATGGCCTGTGGCCACTCAGAAGTCAAATACTCATGTTGTAAGTGAAAGGAATGGGTGGCATATAAGATACTAAATATTATATATGAGATCTTAGGTAGAGGAACCAGAAAAAGCTAAGCAGAGGGAAGTGCTGCTGGCTCCAGCAGTTTTAAGACAATGTTTCCTGGAACCCTGGGGTTCCCCGATAGGTCACTGGGGTTCTACAAAGAGACCAGGGGTAATGGCAGGCCAGGAGGCAGCGGGCCATCATTGCCAGGCTGGGCCACCTGGATCTGTGTCAGTCTTAAGGACAAGGGTAGCAGTTTTACAGCAGAAGTGAGACGAAACAGTAGTGTGACTTTAGGAAGTATGAAAAATCACTGGCCTACTCCATAAATCCTTTCCTGCTCTTAAATACTCCAAATACGCAGAGGAAAATTTGAAGTGAAATTAAGATGTATTCAAATCACTTGTGGGAATCTAGTGTCTATCTGTTAGAAAATACTTGAAGAATGTAGCTCTTCTAGTCTAACAGATGATCTATTACTGCACCATCCTTGTACACACTGAGGAAATCTCCAGACTGTGCTTTGTACCAAACTTTAGTCTTCTTAATGTTGAGAGAGAGGCTCAAAGTGCTCTATCAGCCTGCTGTGGACCATGAATGTGCCCCTCCTCCCCAAATTACCACAAAAGGAAAGCACTTCCCCTACTTCGGTAGCCACCTCTCTCGGACAGTGATCATTAACAAGGAGATCCAGCACAGGATCAGGTGTGCAAGTGCCCCCTTTAGGAAATTGCTCGACATGTCATCTCAATCTCTGAAATGACACTAAGATCCAGGTCTACAATGCAAACATCATACCTACTCTCCTCCACATGGTAACCTACTACTGTCATCGCAAGACCCTGGAGAGTTATCCCCAACTTTGCCTCTGTAAAATTCTCTATATCAAACGGGAAGATAAACGCAAAAATACCAGCATCCTTGCTGAAGCCAACATTACTAGCATTGAGTTAGTGACCCTCAAGCACTAACTTTGCTGGACCGGACAGCATGTGTGGATGCCTGACTCTTGACTCTCAAAATAAGTGATCTACTCCTGGCTTAGTAATGGCCTGAGATCTCATTGTAAGGACACATTGAAGGCATACCTCAAGAAAACAGATGCCAATGTTCAGACTTGGGAGGAGCTGGCTGCTGACCAACTCCAATGGCACCACAACCTCAGCCAAGCAGCTTCCCATTTCAAGGTGAAGCGTCTTGCTCTTGAAGCAGAGAAGAGAGCACTAAGGAAGGAAAAGGAGAGGAATCCTGGCCTGAGGCTTACCCTCATCTCCAGAAAGACCTGCAACTTCTGCAGATGGGTCTCTGGCTCAAGGACTGGGGTCTCAAGTTACCTCAAGACCCATCAGTGAGCCATGGTAGAACTCATCCTCAAATCAAGAAATTGAGGATGTCATGGCATATCTCTCTCTGCACACTGGCCTCTCTATAGTAATTAGAAAGGCTACATCTCTTTGAAGTGTACACACACACTATAAAAGGATGCTCAGGACCCAAAGTAAGAGTTCTGGGAAGAGAGAATATATAACTCTTACTTTGGCTCCTGAGCATCCTTTTACCAGACATTGGGTCAGCTCCCTTAGCTCAGGTATCTTCACAGATTGCACAGAGGTTTGTTTACTGAACTCCAGCGTCCATCTTGACAAATTCTCATTTAATTCTTCACAGGAGAGCTGCTGTGCTTACAAAATCATAACGCTATAAACATGAAAACCCCTATGGTATAATTTGGTATCACAACGAAGGCTGACAAACTTCATTATAGTTGAAAAAAACTATGATTGCTGTATCTGGTATTTTGAAATGTTTACTGGCAACATCAGATCCCAATGTAAGTCAGTCAAGCAATTTCCTTCTCATGAGCCTGTCCATTAACTGCTTCATTAGATATGGTTCCAGATGCTTAGAAACAGCAATTTAAAGAATTTATATTTTGTCGTCCAGTAACAACAAGTACTGGGGAGGGGAAAAAACCCCAAGCTTTCCAACAAGTAGATTTTACAGCAGAGTTGGATTTGTATTGTTGTATTTGTTTCCACTGATACTGCCAGAATTAAAAGGGAAAATATAGAGGTCCCATGACTAGAATTCAGTCTATCATCTCCAGCCCCATCCGGGCACTTGATTCGATTGCCAGGGAAGTATCGTCAGGAAAACAGGATGCTGGAGGAACTGGAAAAAAAGGGTACTTGATGAACTTGTCAAAGTTAAAGCAAATTTCCAATAAGTACTTGCCTCTGCATACCCATCTTGACCCACAGCAGAGACTGACTCAGACCGCAGGGTAAAAGTATAAATCTTTACAGCTTGAACTATAGAGCTTGTAGACTCACAAAATGAATTGTGCGCATAAGGGGAAGGCATAATATGCCTACCAATGACTTACATACCTCTTTACTGATTTCTTGTGAAGATATGGACAGTCAGCATCTACAACTACTCTTCCACACCAAAGCTGGTTGTTTTTCAAAGTTTGGAATGATAAGTGAGCTCATCACAAGATGGAAAAAAATATTCTATGGTGAGTATTTCACTGAATGCTTTCTCTGAATGCTTCCCTCCAGAACTGGAATCTTATTTTGATTCTCAGCCCCCATGTCTGTTGCCCTGATTTTAAGAATCAGCAGCCAAAACTCAATTGTGGGCACAGTACATCATCTCTAAAATGACCAATCGCTACACATCCAGTTGATAACTTGGAGACCCTTACTGATGCACAGTAGCAGCATACGACAATTAACAAGCAAGCAAAGGCTCTTACCACACACTGTGTCACAAGGATGCACATAGGAAGATGGACATCTGGCCAGCATGCAATCATCTTCTGCAGGCCTCTTGCTTCAGTTTGTGGTGGTCTCACCTGGAGGAAGTTTCCAAGCAATGAACTCTCTTTGTTCCCTTCAAGTGTCATACCTTTAGCCCATTCATTGTGTACCTAGCTGGTGCTGGTGATCAGGCCCAAATATACCTTGTCCTGCCACTGGATTTCATAGACATAGATTTCATAGACATTAGGGCTGGAAGGGACCTTGGGAGATCGAGTCCAGCCCCCTGCCCAAAGGGCAGGAAGTCAGCTGGGGTCATAGGATCCCAGCAAGATAAGCACCCAATTTACTCTTGAAGGTGTTCAATGTAGGTGCTTGAACCACCTCCGCTGGCAGACTGTTCCAGACCTTGGGGGCTCGGACAATAAAGAAATTCTTCCTTATGTCCAGCCTGAAACGGTCTTGCAGGAGTCTGTAACCGTTCGACCTCGTCATCCCTTGGGGCGCTCTGGTGAACAGATGTTCCCCCAGATCCTGGTGGTCACCCCTGATAAACTTATAGGTGGCCATCAGATCACCCCTGAGCCTGCGCTTTTCCAGGCTAAAGAGTCCCATGTGGAGGTGCTGTCCACATGCATTTCATGCACCAGGTGTCTGATAAGACGCAATCATATAGTTGGAATCTTTCTATCCCTAATTGGGACTTCTAGGTACCAGGACATACTAATCTCTGTAGCTGTGCTTTTATTTTTTTGAATGCATGGGAGATGGGGCTGCTTCTCTTTTCAGGGCTGGTTTTTCCTCCCTACAAAAAACTCTCTGGGAATGTGTGAGAACTGCTTTGTCACAAAGCTGCTCCCCTGCTAGGCTGTGAGAGCCTGATTTTTCTTTCTAGCATGCTAGTTAGCCACACTTGTATTGAATATATATAATAATAAGCAATATGCATTAAATAAGCACTAAAATTCTAAAAATTTTAAATTTAACCCATCAATGGCAGGACATGAACAAGTAACCATGATGAAGGGGCAGTGAACTTCAGGGTAAATCAAGATGTCATCACATCATAACCATTACTGACAAGCTAGAAACAGAAAGTTTATTATAGAGTTGGAAATGGGAAATTCACAGCTGCTTGGCCTAGAAAGGTAAACAGGTTCAGACTTAACATTCTGGAATTGAAAAGTCATTTTGGAAGCATATTTGGAAGGTGCTTTTCTTGTTTTGCTGTAGCAATTCTTTATGGAGTTTTACTGAGACTATTTTATAAAGGGTTTGTGGGTTTTATTGCATTGTCTTCCTCTTACAAAACTTAGTTTTGTTACTTAGGCTTAAGAACCCAAGTCCCTATACTTGCAAAACCCATTAATTGAACTGTGCCAGTAATCAGTAAGAAGCTTAAAAAAAGTATTCTGTCATAGATATCACATGAAAAACAAAATGATGCAGCATAAAAGGGGCTGTGTGTCCAGCTCATTCATGACTTTACCATTCCTAAGCAATGCAACCACCGCAAACTCATGCCAATAAAAGTTACATAACACCATATTGTTTTGTGTTCTATATATAATCTGTTACACACACAAACTTCATGTACACAAGGTCCAATTCTGCTCTTGAGGACTGCCTGTACTGAACTGGGCCAACACTAATAAGCCAAATTATCTAAATCAGAATTTCATGCCTCTGCTCAAGGTCACTGTGGACAGGCATCTTTGAGTGTGCTCTTCTACTATTTGACTGCCATGGAGAAACTCGGTAGAAAATAAACACAAATAAGCTGTATTTTTAACCATGTCATTGCTTATAGAATATGCCCACTGCACCCACTGTAACCATTTCTACTGAAAAAGGTAACAGCCAGTGATTCTTAACCAAGGTGTTGCAGCACCCTGGGGTGCCTGGTGATCCTTTCAAGGGTGCCATACAATGTTAGTACTCTTAGGTGCGCAAACATGAGTCACAAGTTAAACCCAGAAATTTCAAATAGTGCTAAGGGAAACAAGGTTCTTTGGGTGTATCTGATATCTTTTATTAGACCAACTAATTAGTTGTACTCAATCAAGTACAGCTAATTAGTTGGTCTAATAAAATATATCAGATTCACCCAAAAAACCTTGTCTGCCTGTGTCCTTAGCCCAACACAGCTACAACCTACACCCTTGTAAATAGCACTAAGAACATTCTGACCTGCTGGGATCTTTCCAAGTTCTTTGCAACAGATTTTTTTTTCTGTATTTTATTTTCCGTGCTTACTTTTTTTCTGTAATCAAAAAATGAGCGAAAACTAAGAGTTGGCATTTTCTGAGGTGTGTCTTGAGTCTACCCAGGGGTACCTTGAGCCAAAAAAGTTTGAGAACCACTTATATAAGGCAAATGGGGCCTCATACATATATTTTCAAGGACTGTCAAGACATTCTGGTCACAGAGTGATGTTATAGATGCAGTTTCAGGTTTACTCATCCTGTAAGATATTTCTTCCAGCTAGAAAAAAAATGAAAAAAGAAGTTAAGTTCTTGCCTGACCAATGAAAAAAATAAATATAATAACCATCATCACAATACTAATGTGAAGAAGCACTCTGTGCTATGAGCAGGCTAAAACAAAAGAAATATTCACACAAAAAAACCAAAACAAAAAACCCCACACTAAGATCTAGCGTATAGGGTTAGACAGATTTTATGCTCTGCAAACTTGGACATTTCAATGATTATACTGAAGCATGACAGACATAAAGGCACAAAGGATATGCAAGATGACTCTTGCAAACATTGTTATCTATTTTTGTGCTTTGAGCTCAAAGAGTAGGTTTCCTGTAGAAACAAGAACCACGGGGTAGGGGGTAAATAATGCAAACACTAGTGCAGGTGACAAGTCAATGTAAGTTTTTTCACAGGGGAGAGAAATCATGTATTCTCCTTTGTATTGGTTGAAGAGACCTAACAGACAAAGAGGGAAAATCCTGTTCCAACTTACACATAGACCCATTGAAGCAAGAACTGACCAAATTGAGTAATGCATCTGCTACACATCTACACATAAAACAAATAAACCCTGACATGCATGTTCTACTAGGTCAGTGGCTGGCAACCTTTTCAAGCTGTGGGCTGGAACAACCCAACTTTGTTCCGACATGGACAGAGTGGCAGCATATCAATGGAAGGGGCCTTCCCCGCATTCACTCTGGGACCAGACAGCTGGGAACTGTGCCCAGGCTGCCACTTCTCCCAGCCCCTGCTCCTCAGGTGGGTGTGGTGGGGAGCTACACTGGAGCTGAGCATCTGGAAGTTGTGTCCACAATGCTGCCATTTTTACGCTGCAGCTAGGATGTGGAGTGGGGAAGAGAGAGGAGGGTAGATACAGCTTTCAGCTGCCTAGCCCCCGTGCAGGTCCCCATCACTAGAAGCTGTGCCTATGCCAGAACCAGCAGACAGATAATGGAGAGGGTGGAGAGAAGAAGCAGGGTGGAAGTGTGGTTGCAGCTGGAAGTGCCCCAGCCCTGGAGCAGCTCTTTGCTCTCAGCTCTGACACAAGCTCAAAAATAGGCAAAGCCCTTGGGCTTCATGGGCTAGATCCAATGGCTCAACAGCTAGTATCCAGCCCATAGGTTAAACATTGCCAACTCTTGAATTAGATGGTTCATTTACAGTGCCTTTGTCTCAAGTATATAATGAGAGTTAACGGGTCATTGATTTGTTCCATCACAACCCCTAAAGCAGAGCAGATCTGCAGGTGCTGAACCAAATCCAGACTTTCTGCAATTGTTACAGTGAAGGTGCAAAGGGATGGCAACCTAAATCCCTGGTCTAGCAGGGAAAAAACTGCAAAAATGTGCTAGAGAGCCTGGAAGCCTAAGTGAGATACCTGAAAGGTTCAGAGGTGCAGTTAATCCCAGAATTATGACAACATGTACTGGGAGTCCATTTCAGAATGCCCTGGGACTTGTTTGAGGAGTGAAGCATTGTCATGAGCTCTTCCATAGACATTACCACAGTTGAGAGCAGTTAGGGAAACCGCATGGCAACTACCTAGACACTGCGATACACAAACATACACACTGTACATTGGAAGTACAATCTACTTTCATCTTTTGACTGTACCTTAGCCACCTACTTCCCTGTTCTTGCAATGGCAGGATATTAGCAATACTTTAGTCTCCTCTGCTTTCACATAGGGTGTATTTCAATATATTCTTGTTATTTGGGACATTGTTAGTTAGAGCTGTGGATGAGGGTCTAAAGTGGTGATTTGGGGGATTCTTTTACCTGATGTTTGCCTGCAATCCTGGGCACTGAACTTGATGCCTCAGAAGTATAGGAACTATGTTCCCCAAATAATATATTGCATCCCATTTCAGCTTGACAGATCGGAATGCACGCCTCTGCACTGTTTGACCCAACAGAGGAGTCCAGTAACTGTTTTACTAGAAGACGTAAAAGCATATATAAATGGGGTGGAGAACTGACACAAATTAAAGTTTACTGGGGAAAAAAAAAAAAGCAACCAGTCCTATTAGCAGTCTTTCCAGATCACCAGTGGCAGTGATCGAATGTGAAGCTTGTTGCAGGCAGGATAGCGGCTGGGCTAGAGAGAGAACAGGTCAAGCTTTTCAATTTAAATGCAGTTACTCCTCTTGATGCAAGCAATTAGTCAACATTCAAAGACTTGTAGGTAGTCTCAGTTATTTACACCTCCTAACAATCTTGGATGCGGTCCGTTGCATTTACAAAGAGGATCTCCATAAAGTCCTGGTTCCCTCAGTGTCCTAGGAATCAAATAGCAGGTGATTTGTTTCTTTGCTCCCATTTCTAAACCTCTTTCCAACCCATTCCTTAGGGAAAAGCACGTCCTCTTTCAGTTTCCTCGCCCAACTGTTTTACAAATACTTCTCTGACAGTCTTTGGGGCTTCCCTTTTATCCATTTCAGTCTGCCTCTCTGGTATTTCTCATCTCTCTCGCATGTATGCAATTAAATCAATCCTCCATTCTGGTATTTATTAGGCTACTTTTAGGCCATATGACAGAGCTGATACATAGCCTCTCATGCAGTCTAGTCCCTGGATGGTGGTTTTACTCTTTTTTTTTTTTTTTTTTTACTTCAGACAATTAACAGAGTAGCTTTTCTGTTGCCAAGAACTCAGAAAGACAACAGCAGGTCAGAATGGTTTAACACTGTGGATTCCTATATTAAATCTCTGGGTTTATCTTGTGAATCATGTTTGTACAGCTAACAATGCTCTCATTCTGTAGCACCCTGGAGTCCCCTTGAAAGGGTCTCGGAGGTGTGCTATAAACACCCTAGTTGAGAAATCACTGATCTAGCCCTTTCCTCTTGAAGGCTCAGGACAAGTGTATAGTGGCTTCTTAACCTGGCAAGGGAAATACCATGCATCTGTGTCCAAGAAGGCAGTTTTCCTGAAATGCCACCCAGGGGAACTGCTCTCCTGGCACAGTTCAGTACCCGCTAAAGTGCAACGGCTTTACACCCAGTTTATGGAAATGGGATTCTCCTCCATGGCTTGGTCCGAGGGCCTTATGGCTAAGGGCAAGCAAAACAGGGGCATCTGAACCCCAAGCCTCCGGGCTTGGGCCTGCAAGTAGGATGCCTGCCAAAGGTTTTGGAAACATCTGAAGCCCCAGGTGCAGGTGGAAGGCCACTTATGGTTCTGGACACTTGGATTTGGTTTTAATTTTGGCTAATTTGGCTGTGGATAAAAATTAAATTTAAAAAAAAGTCTAGAAGCCTCCAATTTTGGGTGCCTATGATGAGACGCCTGTAAAAGTAGCCTGATTCTCAGAAAATAGGTGTTTAAACACTTCCTTAAAGGACTCTTCATTGTTCAGGTGCCTTTAATGTGAGGCACCTAAAAAACCCCCCCAAAACAAACAAGCAAAAAAAACACTCAGGAAAATCCAGCCAGAGGTTTTCATACATTAGCTTTTATTTGTTCCTGCTTGTCCTGTTACCAAAAGGGGCTGTCACAGGTCTTACTCACTGGCACAGCCTTAATGGAAACAGTAATGTCATAACACTTTTTAATTCAACAGGAAGTCCTTCTCACTGCTCTGGCCTGGCAAAAAATTTACGAGGTTCTGCTGCAGTCTCCAAACATGCACTATACAAAACATCTGGGAGGACTTTCTGGAAAATATGGTATTCCTCCAAAGAATCACCAGAATGGAGTTATCACATTAGGAAAAGGGTATAGGTTGTAGCCAGGCTGATCTAAGGACATAGGCAGACAAGGTTATTTGGATAAATCTGATACCTTTTATTTGAGTTGGTCTAATAAAACTATTCAAGTTGGTCTAATAAAAGATATCAGATTTACCCAAAGAACCTGCCACATTAGTAAAACTCATTAGTAGGTCTACTTAAGTAGGTAAATTAGTAACATACCCAGTTGTTTAAGATTATTAAGCTATCAAAAGAATCAATGCAATGGGATTACATAAGCGTAAAATAAAGAGATAATATGATGATGATAATAATAATAATAATAATAATAATAATAATAATAGTAGTATAGTCAAGGCCCAGTTAAATGCTCTTTCTTCTTTGTCCACAGTAGTGTAAATGAAGATATCTTATTATGGCATATGACATCCATTCTAGTTCAAGGAAAATAAAGCAGATTTCTTGGGGATAAAATCATTATGAAAGAACCTAATTTTGTTTAAAAATTACAGCTCAACACAAAGGTTGTGGCAAGGAATGGAGAGTGGGGGAAAAAGTTAATTTTCCTATAAAAACAATACATTAGTGCTATATTGTACAAATCCTATTATGTACAATAGAAATTTCAATGTGAAGTATCCAACTAAGCTCTAGCTCAATATAGATTACCACTAGATTAAATTCTCACGCTTATAACAAACATGCTAAGGAGAGGACTGCCACCTTCCTGGAAAAACAAAAGCCTACGTAGGGAGGGGAGAAAACTTCTTTAGGTTTAGTTTCCTTCACAGTATCTACCATAGATTGCCGTGTTGGGGGCAGGGTTTCTCTTCCTTCTATGAACAGGCTCAACCCCCGTCCCTTGTAAACAGAGAGCAACACAAGAAGCAGAGGGAATGGACTGGAAGAAGGTGAATGTATGTAAACACTCTGTGCTCTTTTACTGGTTTCCTGTCCAACCTTCTCTTGCTCGATAACAGCACAGCTCGGTGGAGGGCTGGCCCCAGTTACCACTGCCTTAGAGGCGTTAACTTTTTATTATTATTATTATTCTTTTATAAGATGTATTCTCTGCAGCGTGGGAGCACAGTGCTAACATAAGCAGCTGCACTTCCCACTCTACATGCACATTCTGGGGAAACTTCCCCTCCCCCTACATCTGCTATTATATTTAAACGTGCCAAATTTCAGTCGAGGCTAGATTTTTTTTTCAGGCAAGACAGACAACATTGCACAATCTACAGCTTTAAAAGGAAGTCTGTGGCTCTCAGCAACTGGGCTGCTGAGCAGAGGATGAAGAAGAGGAGAGGTGGTAAAGACTCCTGATCATGTAGAAGCAACAAAATGGAGAAACAAGAAAAGAAAATAACTAAACGTGAAGGGGTTTTTTTGTTCTGTTCTCTCTGCATTCCTTCCTCTTTCATTTCCCACTTTTTCTTTTGTTCCCACTCATATCTATGATCTCCCTTCTGCCAATTTATAAAGTCTCTTGCTCATAAGAGCAATATTTAAACCTAAAGAGCCAATTCCTCATGGACAGCCCAGGAGGTGTTTTGTTTACCCCAAATGGCTTTCTTTAAGCTTTTAAGAGTTGGAAAACTGAACGTTAGAAATCACTGGGGGCAAAGGACTCCAGTGATGATGCTTTCAGAACCAGTGTTCTCCTAGTTCTTGCCCCAAGTCCACACATAATGGTGGATGGTAGGGCTTTAGCTAACAGGGCTGGGCACAAGCCTTTCCTGTATAGGTCCTGGGTCCTTTGGGTGCCTGGGAGTCTCGCAGGGCAGGGACAGGCCCCCTTACCCAGTCTATCCTCCTATTCTGTGGGCTCTTATGGCATCAGCACCAAGCTAGTATTTCCTGGATGAATGGAGAGCAAGGGGGAGCTCAGGGAGGAATCTGACACAGGATCTCTCTGGTCAGAGTACTGGAATGGTACATGAAGACTCCAAACCAGACCACTCGATGAGCCCTCCAAGACTAAGCACAGGAGATACTGACTGGGTCACTGCTCCTAACCAATCGCCAAACAATTCTGGCTGGTGCAGTGGGTAGAAGACCTGGGTGGCTCCAGGATTTAGGAAGGTGTTGGAGCAGCAACTTATGCTGCAGGGGTGGCTGCACCCCTACCCTTATCCTAGTCTTCCCCCCTATCCCCCCCCCGCCACACACACCTTGGCAGGCAGACCACATCATAAGAGCAGCAGCAGGAACTTTAAGTCTCTCAAGCAGGTAGAAATCTCCCCCCCCCCCCCGCAACCTCCTCCTTGCTTAGTGTCATGTTCCCTTCCCTCCTCTGCCTGCCACTGGTGCTGTCCCCACCTGACCTGGGGCTGGGGAGCTCCAGAGCCACTCCTGCCCTTCTCCAGCCATACATGGAGCCAGGCATGGTTAGGGATAGCAATGGCAGCTGTGGCTGTAGCAGTGGCCCTTTCCCCCACTCCTGCTCCCAGGCCTACAGGGAACCTGCCCACTGTCACAACTGTAGCTGGCTTAGCCCAGATCCACACAGTCTGGCTGGAGCAGACAGCAGTGGCTTTAGAGCAGAGGTAGGCAACCCCCAGCATGTATGCCAGAGCATGGCACATGAAGGTATTTTGCTTGGCACTCACACTTTGAGGAAGGGGCCAGGGCTGCAGTGCCACAGCAAGGCTAGGCCCCTCATGGCTCCCCTGCCATCCGCCCCGGCACACCATCTTACAAGTCAAAGTTGCAAGTATTCTTGGCACTCTGTCCAAAAACACGTTGCCAACCCCTGCTCTAAAGCTCCCAACACCTACCCCCTGGACAGCTGAAAACAGTGGCAGCAGGGTGGGGGGAATGGCAGGGGAAGGGAGGTGTCACTAAGTATAGAGGGTGAAAGGGGGAGGGCAAGGTGCAGGATTGTTATTTGCTTTGGGGACTTTTAAAAAAAAAGTTCCTGGCTGCTGCTCCTCTGGTGTGGTCCACTGAAAGTGGAGGGATAGCCACACCAGTGAGCTTCTGCAGATTTGCCCCTGGTAGAAGGAATAGGGAGGTTACACTAATCATGCTTACTGGGCCATGGGAAACTGGTGCCACCTTAGTCAGGGGGGCACATGCCCCCCACCAGCAACCAGTCAGTGACAGGGGGGAGATCCCCCATGACCAACCTCACCAACCAGGATGGGGGGAGGGAGCGCTCCCCCTATGCATTACCACTGTACTGGGCCATGGCTAGTCAAGTTGGAGAACATATTCCAGGTAATCTCTATGGCTCTGGGAAAGAAGGGACAGGAGCCACTGCTACTACTCAAAAACCATTCCTTTGTAATAGTAAAATTTAAGGTCTTCTGAAGCTTTAGCATTCGAGTCAGTATTTCCTCTACAAAAGCAAAGGCTAGAAACTTATACAAAAATAGTAGCAAGCCTTATGCAATCAAATTTTGGAACTGCTCCCCCCCCCAACACCAGAGTCATGATAAAAACAGCAAGCAATTGCCACAGTGGGGAACAGACAAGAGAAAGGCTACAGCAGGAGAACTCTGAAGAAAGACAGGCAGGCTTAATTTCCAAAGCTTCTGCAGAGTACTTGTTCTTTAGCCTTAAGCAGACCCATTTCCTCTTTCTTTTGGAAGACCAAATCTGAATCTTCCACACTCATTAACCTGGCTTTCAGTTCCTTCAGGTATGTCTAATGGTCTTTCCAGCCTCCCAGCATGCTGGTTTTTAAGGTGCACCCTCACTGTTATTGCAGTGAAACTAAAACACTGAGTTTTGTGCTGCAGTCACTATTTATAGGACCCATTACATGCTCCCAATTCTTCAAAGTAAAAACAACAGGCAAAGGCCCATAAGCAAAAGGTAAATCCCACAATCCTAATTACTGTGGGAAGCCCTGAATTTACTAACCCTCCTGAAGCACCTTCAAGCTTTTAGAGATGAAAGATATTCCAAAGTGTGAAATATTGACAGAGAAGACTACTGTTATAAGTAAGAATTCTGT
The DNA here is from genome assembly GCF_052110815.1 of Crocodylus siamensis. NCBI lineage: Eukaryota > Metazoa > Chordata > Crocodylia > Crocodylidae > Crocodylus > Crocodylus siamensis. The sequence goes on along the minus strand of NC_143395.1, from coordinate 270,049,017 downwards.
GTATTTTATTATACCCTTGGAATAGGGGCCTAATATCTTTTTTTTCTTAAACTTCCTGCCTCAGTACCTTTTTAATGAGAGATCAGGAGCTAAGACTATTACCACAGTTAATAATAGAGTATTTTACTCTTCTGTAGCACCCATGTCTGAGATTCCCAAAATACTTTAACCAACTCCACTGGCAAGCTAAAGCATTCCCCATATTACAATTTAGAAAAGGAGGCATAAGCTAGATGCTAAAAAAAACAAAACCAAAAATAAACTTTCTTTGTTTGTTTTTTTTACATATTCAACCTTTAAGAAACTGGTCTAGAAGAGGAGTGATAATAACAAAGGAAAATTTCAGATACACCTGACTTACTAGCCTTTCCAATAGCTAAAACTCTCCCACCCCTGCTTTATTTTGTCTATAGGAAATGCTTCATGGTATAAATAGTTGCTGATTTTAGAGTCTTCAGGATTGGTTGTTTGTAAAAGCAACCATACAGCCAACATCTTTTAATGCCTCAGGGATATGTCCTTGCCCAGGTTGTGTTATACAAGAGCTCTTGAGTAATCAGGCAGTGAGGAACTGTTTATGAATTGGCCCTTTTGAACTTGGCTGATGGGGCAAGCAGCTGCACAGAACTATTTATCTGAGACACTAACAACTGATACCTTTTTGCCTTCAGAGAAGAGTGAAGGAATAAACGCATCAGGAAACTGGCACTTAAACACAGACAATAAGCACTTTGCTGGTCAATGGTAGACCAGAACTCTTCAGTAACTTCTCAATAGGTTTCTTCATTGTCTTTAGAGACCATTGAAATAGATCTACCTGTCTGAACTTGAGACGTGGGAGTATTGCACAAACAGGACATTTAACTCAGAGTCTTAGAGACTCATCCTATATGTTACCATTCCACAACTACAGCAGGCTGCAGAAAGTGCATCAAGACTGGAAAGTGAAAGTAAATACCCCATTTCAGGCTCACTTTATTGCTTTTATTAGAAAATGTTAAGTCAGACAATTTGTAAAATGATTATTTTTCTTAAAGGAAAAGCCATCCAGGTTAACAAAAACAAACCACAAAAACCCCCAAATTTCTCTCTAAGGAGGCACAATTCCAAAAAAGTTCAAGAAAATCTTGTGCAGTGTAAAGTAATGAAATACTTTTTGCTTACGAGGCCAAAACAAAATTGTGAACAATGTCTTGAACCAAGTTTACCCTTCTGATTCGTAGCTTGAATCGGAAGGTACAGGTTACATACAACTATGTCATCAGGAAATGACACCCATTCTGGTTTTGTTTCTATATAGCAGGAAGTGAGCTCGACACTCGCTATATTTACAGAAGAGAGACAAAAATATGAGGTTTTCCTTATTTGCACTTTTCCTGGCCTCTGACCTAAGAGGTTAACTATATTTGTGTATGATGGAATTTCATTTAAAACAAAAGAAAATAAAACCTCAAACCAACAGCTGGAGTGGGGGAGAAGACACCAAACATTTCTAGGGACAGTATGAACTGTCCCTACCACATGCTGCTTGCAATGACCATGTGGTATATATTTCAGCCTTTAAAGAATAGGTATCCTAAGTTTGATGACCCTGCATTACCCACAAGTTGTTAGAAGAGAAAAACCCTTACCTTTGTATTCTAAGCATTTCTTTCTAAAACCCCTCTCACCTTCTAAGCAATTTTTCCCCTTCCTCCTATGGTAGAAAAAAAGAGACTGGACCCCAAGTCTTATGGAAACATCAAAATCTGCAGAATGAACATGGCACCGCTCAGGCAGGCCTCACCTCATGCCCTGTCACAGCAATTCTCTCCCAACTACAAGTAAAGCTAAATGTTTAATATAGGCGCCTATCTGTTGACTATGGATTGTCTCATCAAGCCACTAGTTTTTTTGAGACCTACTATTGTATTTTAAGCAGCTTGTCACTCAAATACACATTATTTTGGTGTTTTAAGTTACTCTCTCTTGGAAGCTGTTAGGATGAAGTAATTGTTTTGATAAAACACACGATTCCAAGGTGAAGAAAGCAGGAGAACTGCAAATCAAAGGCACTGGGACTTCAGAAAGGCAGACTTCAAATCAACCCAAATAGCAAGTGAAGTAGAACAGACAGAAGAAAAAAGGGGTCCGAAGACAACACACTGGAAACTCGAATACTGGAGGAAAAATAAGAACTGCAAGAGGCTGATGTGGCTGCGTAAGGCACTTCTTAGTGATCTGAAACAAAATCAAGAGATACATGGAGGCAAAGGAAGGAAGGATGTGGTGATAAGGAAGTATACAAGAAGAACAGAACAAACATACGGGGGACAATAAGGAAAACAAGCAAAAAAAAATTTTCCCCCACCCCAAAGAAGTTAAAGACAGGGAGGAAGTTTTACAAATATGTTAGACAACAGCCCACAGAAACTATGAGTCATCTGCTCAGTAAAGGTGGTGATCTATTCACAGAAGACAAAAATAAGAGCTGTTCAACACTACTTTACTTCCATCTTCAAGGCAGAAAATAATGTTCATCTGACTGCACAATCAACATAAACAAAGGCAAAGGAATGCAGATCATAAGTAAATAGCACAGAACTTATGAACCATGTGGATGAATACAAGTCAGCAGGGCCTGACAATTCACTCTACAGTGCTGTAGGAACTACCTGTCAGTGATACCTGCCAACTCATGGATGATGGCAAAGTCCCAGAAGACTAGAGAAGGGTTATCATACCATCTGTGACATGCCCAGACCCAAAATTTGGTCAGCTACATCTTTAAGGCACATTCCCAGGGTGTTCTCATAGCCTCAAGGGTGCCCTTCAGTCTCAAACTCCTCTCTGCCAACTACTGCCTCAGCTTTACCCAGCTCATCTACATCTTGCCAGCTTTTAGCAGTGATGGTTTTGCCAGCTTAAATAATCATACTTGTCTGGTCATGTGCTCAGAAATTTTAGCTCCTCTCCTTCCATACAAGAGGCCTGCCTGTATAGTCAAATGCTCCAAAATCCCACTTACTGATGCTAACATTATGAACAAAAGATGTTGCTAATAAAAGATAACAAAAAGGTTTAGAATAAAAACATGAATGCCCCTCCATATGTTGAAATAAATAAAAAACAAACAAACAAACAAAAGGAAATATTAGAATAATCTGATCTTACTTGTATTGTGAATAGATTAGAAAGTAGCTGCTGCCTCTGACCTTCTTGTCGGGGCCTTCTGCAAATTCTCACATCAGCCAATTTTACTCATTCCACCACTACCTGAGGGCCTGAAGGCGTTCCTTATGCTCAGAAAAAAATCTGAAGACAAACCCTTGCTCCCACGGCAAGACTGAAGTATGGTTTCTTACCTGGTCATTTACAATCTGGCTCCACTGAAGACTCAGAAGACAGACCCCTTAATCCTCAGAAGGATGACAGTGGCACTCCATGTGCATGGCTGGTATCGGTCCAGTCAGCAGCTACGCAAATTTGGAGGTCATGCTCTAAAGAGTCTCTCAGGTCTCACAGCAGCACCACTTTTATTTCCTTATAAACTGTGGGTCTTGGCTCAACAACAGTGAGAAGACAGTTTGGTGGCAGTGAGGAATTCTCCATGGACAGTTCTTTGTGTGGAGCATCATAATTGTTGGGGGCTGTACTAGTGGCAACAGACAAGATGTTTCAGCTTCAAGGAAGGCTCTAATATGGTTCATATATATTCCCTAGTCAACTTGGTACTGAGAAAGCAGATGGCTTAGTAGCAGACTCAGTTTCATCAATTAGATGGCAGCTGCCAGGTAAAGTGCGTTTCCAGAAGTCTTTCTACACCTTTAAGATGACAGATTTTTTTCTTGGTTTTCACTTGAAGTGTTACAAACAATCCCTTTCAGCACTTTGCTCTGACAATAGAGGGTTTTTTACATCAAAAGTGTTAATGAGTTTGCTACAGTGGCTGGTGTTAACCCTATCGCCAATGTCAGTTTCTTTTAAATACACACACTCTCCTCTTTCTCTTTAGGCCAGCTTCTCTGCTGAATTCTTGACTGTTGGTTGTTTGCAAAGAAGCACTGGATTATGAAGACTAATGGGTTCAGGAGTCTATGGAATAGGATCCAGAAGTTTCAGGCTCATTTTTAGACCTCTCCAGAAAATGGGACTTCAGTTTCTTCATATCTCTTGATTTTCTCTTGCTCCTTATTCTCCATACAAACAGAACACATATATAACCAGGTAGAACAGGCGCACATTGTGTCCATTTTTAGTCATAGGACAGGCAAGTTTTAACACTTGAGAGCTTTCAGTCTTTCTGAGGCCTCTGCGTGGATAATGCTTTGTGGCTGGAAGGGGCAGTAAAATCAGAGACTTATTTAAGCCAGGTTTTAAAAGATGAAGCCGTTATGAACATTAAGAAGTTTTAAGGGTCTGAATGTGGATTAACTACCATTGGAACACCAAAATTATACTGAAGAGGCATGTCCTTGATGCACTAAAGGTTGAATGAAGAGCCTTGGAGTCAACAAGCACTGTTGGCCAGAATAACCCAGTCTTATAAGTTTGGGTGCCCTAGGGCAGTGTTTCTGAACCCATGGCTTACAACCCAGAAGTAGGTCACAAGAATATACAAACGTGTTGTAAGGGAGAGGAGGCGGCGGCAGGCTCCGAAGGACCCCGCCTAGGCGCAACCAAGCGCACCCCGCGTGCTGCGGCTCGAAACACGCGGTGGGAACTTACCCTTTGCAGGTCCAGAAGAGAAGCGCTGGAACGACCCGGACAGGTATAAAAGAAGCACCGGAGCCGTCCCGGAGGGGGGCGGATCCAGAAGGAGCAGGCGGAGTCGTCAACTTCGGTGGGAGCGCCCTTCGGCGGATTCGAGCCGCTTGGAGACGCGGCCAAACCTTTTGGGGTAAGAGGTATCCCCCAGTGGGACTTGAAAACACGGGCTGCCGGCCCAGCCGGGCCGAAGACGGCTAGACGCTGCAGGGAGCGGCTAGGATCCGGCAGGGGTCAGAGACGCTAGAAACTGCAGCAGGGCGTACTCGCAGAGACAGAAGCCGCCGCCTTGCTTCCTTTTTTTTTTAGTGTGGGCGGAGCAGCCCGTTGCAGGGTAGAAGGGAGTTCCCCGCCCTCCGGCAGACAGGGGAGCACCGGGGAAAGCCGGCTGAGGGCTGAAGTCGGTGGCACACCCTAGGTGACCTTGGCCGTGACTTTTCTGTTGGCTTCATCTTATGAGTCTTTACATTACGGACCATCCTAATGAATGACCGGTCCAGCTGGATGGTCACACACCCGGTGGATCGGGCGAGGGTGTAGGGGTGGCGGAGCCCTCATTAACCCAGGACCCCAGGAGTGAAGGAGTCTCCTCTTTGGACCGTACGCGCCGGACCAACTGGACCAATATGAATCAAAGTCGTGGCAGGCAAGACGGATGCGTACGAACGCCCAACCAGTGGCGAGTCACTCCTTGACATCCAGTGGGCGGTCCCGAGGCAGGGAGGCGGTACCAACCGCGGTCCCAGATCTATTCCCCGACACGTGTCATGAAAAAACCCTTGAAAATGGATCAACAAACTGTAAAAATGGGTTCTCCTTTAAAGAAGAAAAATGTGGGGAACTGGCAGAGTTCCAGCTGCAAGAGACTGCTTGGGGTCCCCCATGTACTCCACACACCCACCCCCTGCCCCACACACTAGGGACCGGGGGGGGGCGGGCATGGGTCAGCAGTGAAGGGCACTGGGTTAGAACTGGTCATCGATGTTTACAAATGGGTTCTGGTACAAAAAAAAGGTTGAGAACCACTGCTCTGGGTCATGTCTACACATGCTTTCATGCACATTAAAGCATCACTGAAAGACTGTGCTTTTTTAGTTAATGAGCATTAAAGACAGAATAATGCACACTTTCCTAGTACTTCACAATGGAGGTACTAGATTAAAGTGGGTTAATGCATGTGTAGTGTGCCATGGAAGGCACACTAACTTATACTTAAAAACAGAAACTGGGATATCACTGAAAAGTTGAAGGAACAGATGGGCAAATGCTAAGTTTGGCAGAATAAATCCTATAGATCTGGGATCAGTAAACCACGGTTCACAAGCAGCATATGGCCCCAGGGCAATTTAAATTTTGCTCTAGAACAGAGGTTTTCAGCCTTCTTGGATCATTGTATCCCTGGTGGCTGGCCGTGGAGCAGTGTACCCCTGGCTGCTGAGTGGGGGGAGGAGGGATGCAGCCAGATGCTGAGTAGGGGGCAGGGTGGCACACATGGTGGATACAGAGCAGCAGCAGCCACCACATGCGAGCTTCCCCCGCCCCCTGCGTCCAGCTGGCTGGGCGACGCCTGCATGACAGTGTGGGATAGGGTGTGGTGGCGCTCTTTCCCTGCATGTACCCCCTAGGGCCTTCTCAAGTACCTCCAGGGGTACATGTACCCCCAGTTGACAACTCCTGCTCTAGAAGAAAGTAGTTAAACAAAAACAAAATTCTGCATTTTATTTTTTTTTAAATTTTCTTCAGTTCTTGACTATTATTTATTTTACGAAATCATTTAATGACAAGATATGATTTGAACTGGGGTATTTTTCTTTCCTTTTCATGTCCTTTGACAAAATATTTAGCAGAATTCATAGATTCATTGGAATATGACAGGCTGTGACCCAAGGCACCATGATTCTGGGACACATGCAAAATTGCATCCTGTAGCTATTGGTAGCGTCAAGATTTTGGTTCATGGCCAGAAGGGTAAGAAGTTTGGCCACACTTGGTATAAATCCTATAGACCAAGGTTGGCAACCTAAGGCCCATGGGTCACATTCAGCCTACAAAGAGACTGGATCCAGCCTGGAAAGGTCAGACCTGGTCCACATTGTCCTAAGAGTTTGCCAGTTACCTCTAGGTGCTCCACCCTACATGGAGAGATGCTCTTCCCCATTGCAGCCTCTGCTTACCACTGACTGGAGTGGGTCAGAGGGGAATAGTGGTCCAGGGCACCAGCCAGGTTGCAAGCCCCATGTTAGTAAAAGGTTGTGAACCCCTGTTATAGACAACCAAGCCACTGAATTCTTCCAATGCTGAGTTTACCATATGTCAGATGCCACTGAAAAAGATTTATGTGCTAAATCTGTCTTTCCAACTAATTGAACTGGTAATAATGTTCTGTGGGAACAAACCACATATACACAAGATGCTATTCTCCTGAACCAGAGAAGCAGAAATCTATATTTGTACTGAAGTGGTGTGCACAGAACAAAACAGTTAGTGTTAAGAAGTAGATAGGAACACACTGTGTTGTCTTTTTCTTCCTCTTACTGTCAAAAGAAGCATGACTATGGTTCCTTGCAGCCTGATAAACACCAAAGATTGTTAAGATGAATCTACACAGAATGGTTAACTTTAGTGAGCCAGCAGAGATTTGCCATTTTCACATGAAGATGCTCACACAACTATATCCAGAACAGTTTGCTGTGATACTTTTCTGCCCAGGCAACTACATGTGCTTTGCTGGTACTGAAGAAGTATCCTTGGCCTGAATTCCCAAACAAACTACAATATACATTGCAAATTGTTCCTGCTCAATTTAACATGCCAAACTGGTAATCAAACATTTTTTTGGTCCAATATGTCCTTAGCATTCTAAGAGAATCAGGCAGGAGGAGGATAACTTATGCTAAGTATTGCCCATGATATTTTGCATAGTTGGTGAGAGTTAAATTTGCAAGTATTTAAGTCTCACTAACAAAATCTACATGCTGCAAGTTACTGGTATTTTATAGATCCGCAAAGAATCTCTTATCCTGGGAATGATTCATGTAAGTGGCAGCAAATAATGAAAAGGCTATCTATTGTGCACAGATTTAGAAGTCTTGGAAAACGATTTTGCATTCCCTTTGTTCTACAGTTCTCCCCTTTGCCGGGCTGGAAAAAAGGAAACGGTCACAGGTTATTCTATAGCTGGTTCCCACCAACACAAAATTCTGATCCTCATTGAGCTGTGCATTCAAGCAAAAACAAGAACAAACATAAACAACTCCATTCCCATCCATCTACTAAAAAGGAACTCAGATGCTTCATTATATACCTCCCACTGGCACTGATGAGGCAGAAGATTTGCATGAAAAGGAGGGGAACTCAAGACAAAACACAGGCTTCATTGTAATTGTTTTCATTTGTAAATCTGTTAGCCAAAACTGCATTACAGACACACTACTTACACTTTTTCCCAGAAAAAGAACATGTCAATTGATCTTGAGAATCTCGTTCACCCCCACCTTCAAAAGGAATGTCAGATAAGTTCATATAAAGAAAGTCAAAAAGAAAAAAAAAAGCAAGAAAACTTAATTTATTTTAAATTTCAACTTTAATTGTAAATTATATATAACATGAGATTGAGGAGTTTGGAGATGTGCTACTTGAGGCACTGATCCCACAACGGGATCTCTATATGTGAGAAGACTCTTCAGTCTATATGGATCCTATTGCAGGATTAAGGCCTAAGAATCTCCTGCTGACAAGACTAGGTAGCGTCCATTCAGAGACTCTGTTTCACATAGTGCACTGTCAATTTTCCTGAGGCAGAACATGTTATGTACATTCATAAATTAAAGCATGTTCCTCAGTCTTCCTCCTCTCCAGAAAAATGCTGATCTTGTCTATATCTTCTGTTCACCTATATCCAACAAAGGGAAACCAGAGAGACATGTTAAAGTGAATACAGACAGGCTCATTTTATCCCCAGTATAAAATTACTATTAGAGTTTTGTGGTATGGCAATTTAAGTCAACAATTATTTGAGAAACACATTTACAGTATAGCAATTTACTGATCTGCATTATAGCCATGCTAATTGCACTAGCTAGTGTACAAACCTATACTGCAGGTTCCTGCTCCAGAGCACATGCCAATAATATACATCACAGAGAACTTTGCTCTCAGGACTCAGCAGTGTTGTAAACATAAAAAAAGGGGAGCAGGATAGGGTGGGAAGCACACTCCAAACAATTGTACATTCCCATTAGAATTTAGGTAAATCAGTGAACAATTTTTATTCCTTTTAAATATTTTTCCTGATGTAAATCCAGAACAATTCCACTGACGTCAGTGATATTAGATTAATGCAAAGCCAAATGAAGAGAAGTCAAGTTCACTGTCTTCATAGTAACCACTTTCAAAAAGATTCAGTGGTTAAAAAAAAAATCTGCAATTAATCATTAAAACAGAGTGTGCAGAACTATTCATACAACAGATACACAACAGACTCTCTATGCTACAGAATTAAGCAAAGATAAACTGCTAACTCAATTACTCATTTGAGAATTCTCTAGAGACACTCTGCCACAGAATATACATTTTTAATTTGCATGTTGGATATATGTTGTTGAATATAAAGTAAAGTGGCAACAGTTTCCTGTTACATTGTCACATTACTCAGTTGTTTAAGTTTTAGACTGAAACTTCTGGAGAATTTAATCTGTATAGTTTTCTGCAAAAAATGGAAAAAAAGTTTGTTTGATATATGTGAAAGTCTGATGCACTTTTCAGACCACACGACCCACTTCATCCTTGCAGCAGATGGTAAAATTTATGGGTGCACTGATAGAGATTTTGGGGGCCAATACTGATAGCCCATATTTAAGGAGGTGTATCAGTCGATACTGATCCAATTTCCAATGCAGCTGCCTCCAGCCGGCAAGTCCAGTGGAGTGGAAGGGGTGTGGTGGGGACAGACTGATGTCCCTCACAGTGAGGGAGGGGACAGGGACAGGGGCAGGCACTGCCCAGGTGAGGCGGGGCTCCCACCACTGCTTTCACCCTGGGAGGACATGGGGGGTGGGGAGGAAGAAGCGGTATGTGCCCCCTGGATCTGCATGGAGTGGGGCAGGCTGCAGCTGGAGCTGCATGGGACTCTCCTTGGGAGGGACTGGGCTTGGAGCAGGCGCTGGCAACGCTGGGAGGATGCTGCATCCACCCCAAATTTTACTGCCACTCAGCTCCCAATGCTGCAGCCACCAGCTGCCTGGCGCTGCTCCAATTCTTCCGTCCGCATGGGTGGAGGTAGGACGTTGAGCTAGGGCAGTGCCAGGCAGCTGGTGGCTGTTGCACTGGGGAGTAGTAAGGCAGCAAAATTTGGGGTGGATGCAGCATCCTACCAGTGTCACTGGAACTCACTCCAAGCCCAGCCTCCATTGAGAAGAGCCCCGGCTGCAGCCTGCCCCAAACAGATCTTGGGGTGCAAGCAGTGGTGGGAGCTGCCTCCCCCTGGCTCCAGCCCCCACCTGCCCCTGCCCCTCCCCCCCTCCACATGGGGCATTGTTCTGCACCCCCCGCCCCCCTTCCCTCCCACCACACCAGACTTACCAGTTTGGAGGCAGCTCTCCATGTTGCCAGCTGTGCTCCTTGCTGCCCAAGTGCTGCGCTGTGGCTGCACACAGCACGGACATTTATTGGTTAAATTAATCAGCCCCATCGGGCTGATACAGCAATTTTTCTTTATATCGGTACCGATCCGATGTCGGACTGACGTATCAGTGTACCTCTAGTAAAATTCAAGTGAGATGCCCTCATCCTGGGGACTGTCATAAGCCTGCATAAGCATATATATACTACTCCTTTTTTGGAAGAGAGAAAATTGTATTATACAGTGTCTACAGACATTTAATGTCAAAATTATTCAGGGCTAACTAGACAAATTCAATCCTATTACAAAACAGAGATAAGTGAAAGCTGGATTTTACCTTCAGATTTGTAGCCAGACTCTCTTTTTTATTATTGCTAGGGGCTTTAAAAAAGGGATTAACTTAATAATAATAATAAAAAAACCCCAGTGACTTGCTTAAATATGCATGGAGTTCCCTGTGGTTCAGTGGCAGAATCCGTCTGCTAGGGCTGTGCGAAATTTCACCGGTAGTTTTGTTTCAATGCTGGTTTGACTCATTTCAAGCTCGAAACAGCAAAATTGAAATGAAACACAGAGCTTTGAAACAGCCTTCAAACAAAACAAGGCAAGTTGAAACGTTTTGAGATTTTCGAAACATTTCGAGTTTCGAAGCTCAAGGCAGGCTTGGCCTGCGAGGAAACAGAAACTAAAGTAAGGAGAGGGAGGGAGGAGTGCTCTCATTATTGACTGTGTAGCTGGCCAGTGACTATCATCCTTCCCTGAGGTCCCTTCCAATCCCAGTGCTCTGGGGGAGGGATGGAAAAACTGCATAAAAGGCAGCACTGTTCGAACTCCCCTGCTTTCTGCCTTGGTGTCAGTTGGATGAGGGCACACCTTACCCCCCCCCCACTACACACACACACACACACACACACACCCCATCACCCACACGTGTCATGAATTTTTCCCTAGAACCCAGACTCCCCCTGTACCAATCTCCCTTACAGCTGGCAAGCTTCATGGCCACAGCAGGGCCTACCAGGCCTGCAATTTTCACCCCCTTCTGCCCCAAGACAGACACAGCCCCACAAGCACCCATCACGAGTTTTGCCTGTCCGCAGCTTGAGGTGCGCATTGAGGTGCAGTGTCCCCCAAGCCCCTCCACTTATCTCCTTGAAACTTGGCAGGCTTCGTGACCTCAGAAGAGGCTACCATTCCTGCAAGTTTCATCCAAAATCAGGCCAGAAATTACAAAGTTATAGGCTGTTTCGAGTTTCCCCATTATAGCCTATGGGTGAAACATCAAAACAGTGAAACTTTCGATGAAACAAAATGGAACAGTAGTATCAAATCAAAACTTGAAACAAAACACTGTTTCGTCAAAACGCAAGTCAAAACAGAACAGTGCCATTTCGCACAGCCCTATTGTCTGCCACACAGGAGACTGGGGTTTGATTCCCAGATGCTTATATGACTACAGCTATGAAAGCATTAAATGTCTGGACTTGGTGTGGTCCTTGGATTCTGTCTCAATGGCGTAAAAGGGGGGATGGAAGGTCTGGGCAGCCTCAACTCCTCCATACTTCTGCGTAGGCATATGCATCAAAGGTCTGGGTGACTTCTCACACATATACTGTCATGATCCAGAAGAAATGACAGTTGCCAAAACATGTATATATGCATTCTACCCAGCAGAAATAAACGCGTCTTGCTAGATAACAACATTACTCACCAACCTTTGGGACTACCAAAATCCAAAACAAACATCTGGACTCAAGTATTCTATGGGCATTAATCCAAATATAAATCACAAATCACCACCCCCTCAGCACAGATGGCAATCAAAGCAGCTGAAATTAGGTCTGTTTATATAACCAAAAATCTTGAACACTGGAAGGGCAATTCAGTGCCATCTCTTTCCAGGGCCCCTGGCAGGTGCTATGCTTAAGACCTTATTGACTAGTTAACTGCGTCTTAAGTAATAGTAACCTGGCCACAAGTCCATGCAATTGATGGCATCATAAAACAGGAAATAAGCCACAAAGTTATTTTACATACAAAATATATAACAACCACATTGTGCCTTCAATTGAATGTGTGGCTAGTGCAGATCAACTGATTGGCCTTACAGGGCTCCTGAGGCTGACAGGAGCTGTTCAACACTCTAGTGCACTCCCATGGCTGGGATGCCTTATGAGCCGACTTGGCATACTGTGCCACAGGAGCATCAGCTAGCAGCTTTCTACTTGCTGATGCAGGGGGAGCCCATAATCCCAGGATCCCCTGCACCAGCAACAATGCATGTTTGGGTTTTGATCCCACAATCGTGCCTCCTTCCATGCACATGGTGACAAGTCAGGAGGTACAACAGCTGGGATTCACAGTCAGATCTCACCATGCCTTCAACTGAAAGTGCTCCTCTTGTCGACACACAAGACAATATTTGTGTAGCACTGTGCAGCCTTCCCAATTCACAATACGCAAAATACTACATTTACTCAAATACAAGGTAAGGTTCCCCCCACCTGCAAAGAAAAAAGCGTACTGGCGGTAGAAGCAGGGGGCAGGGACAAAGGAGGAGTACACCTCCCTGACCCAAGCTTGTAGGGATTCGGTGAGGAAGGTTAAAGCAGCACTGGAGAGCCTAAATTAGCTTCTGGGATTAAGGATAAGAAAAAGTCCTTCTTCAAGTATATAGGTAGCAAGAAGAAGTCTCGGGGTAACACTGGACCCCTAAAGGGCAGGGCAGGGCAGTTAGTGATGGATGCGCGAAAGAAGGCAGAACTCTTCAACAAGTTCTTTGCCTCTGTGTTCCTGTCTGCGGACAATGGGGTGCTCTCGGCTGATAGCATAGAGAGGCCCAGGAAGGATGAATGTCCCAACTGTTAGTTCAGATCTTGTTAAGGATTACCTGGAGGGCTTAGATGTGTCCAAGTCGGCAGACCCGGATGACCTTCATCTGCAGGTGCTGAGAGAATTGGCTGGTGTCATTGCGGAGCCATTAGCACGGCTGTTCGAGGACTCCTGGTGCTTGGGCCAAGTCCCTGAGGACTGGAAAAGGGCCAATGTGGTCCCTATTTTCAAGAAGGGAAGGAAGGAAAAGCCTGGCAACTACAGGTCAGTCAGCCTCACTTCTATCCTGGGGAAGGTCTTTGAAAAAATTATCAAGGGCCACATCTGTGAGAGCCCTCCAGAGGAAGTGATGTTGAGGGGTAACCAACATGGGCTCGTGCCAGGCCAATCCTGCCCGACTAACCTGGTCTCTTTCTATGACCAGGTAACAAAGAGCTTAGATGGGAAGGAGGAAGTTGATGTCATCTTCCTGGACTTCCAGAAGGCCTTCGACATAGCGTCCCACCCAATTCTGGTGGGCAAGCTGAGGGACTGCAGCACTGACGAATGCACAGTCACATGGGTGGCAAACTGGCTCCAGGGGTGCACCCAGAGGGTGGTGGTGGACGGGTCAATGTCGACCTGGAAGGGGGTGGGCAGCAGTCCCCCAGGGCTTGGTCCTTGGGCTGGTGCTATTCAACATCTTAATTAGCGACCTGGATGAGGGTGTGGAGAGCACCCTGTTCAAGTTCGCTGATGACACCAAGTTGTGGGGTAAACTAAATACACCGGCAGGCAGGGACCGCATCCAGGCAGACCTGGATAGGTTAGAGAAGTGGGCGGATCTGAACAGGATGCGGTTCAACAAGGACAAGTGCAGGGTGCTGCACCTGGGGAGAGAGAACCAGCATTATGGTTACAGGTTAGGGGCCGACCCTCTTGGCAGCACAGAGGCAGAGAGGGATCTTGGAGTCATGACTGACTCCAGGATGACTATGAGTCGCCAATGCGACGAAGCAATAGGCAGAGCCAACCGCACCCTGTCATGCATCAACAAGGGCATCACTAACAGGTCCAGAGGCCTTGCTCCCCTTCTTTGTGGCACTGGTCAGGCCGCAGCTGGAGTACTCTGTCCAGTTCTGGGCGCCGCACTTCAAGACAGACGTGGAAAACCTGAAGAGGGTCCAGAGGAGGGCCACTCGTATGGTTGGGGGCCTCTGTGGCCAGCCCTATGAGAAGAGGCTGAGGGACCTGAATCTCTTCAGTCTCCGGAAGAGGAGACTGAGGGGGGATCTTGTGGCTACCTACAACCTTATCAGGGGCCACCAGCAGGGACTCGAGGAAAGTCTGTTCACCAGGGCCCCCCTTGGAGTCACTAGGAACAATGGCCACAAACCAAGGGAGGATAGGTTTAAGTTAGATATTAGGAAGAACTACTTCACTGTAAGGGTGGCCAGAACCTGGAATAGGCTTCCCAGGGAGGTAGTGCTCTCACCTTCCCTGGAAATCTTCAAGAGGAGACTGGATAGGCATCTGGCTGGGGTCTTATGACCCCTCCCACTCCCAGTGCTCATGCCTGCCCACAGGAGGGGGTCGGACTCGATCTGTCTAGGTCCCTTCTGACTCATTGATTCTATGATTCTGCCTCCAACCAGCATGGGGAAAGGAGAGGTAGCCCCTTGTCTTACATTGGCATACAAGGAAACCCAATTAAATATACTGTCTATCATTAAACTACCGCCAAAAGCAGCATGTGCTCCGCAACTGAAATCAACTATGAAATGGATTAAATGCAGTCAACACTAAGTATGGCTATATGGTCCATACTGGGGAAACATGATGATTTAAAAAAAAAAATAAAGTTTAGTTTTCAGGGACAAATCAGTTCCAAATTAAGTTCTAAATTCAAGTCTGTGTGGCACTACCACCAGCAAGTATTCTACCTCCCAGACTCACCAGTATATGAGGCTTCAGATACTTCCAAATCCATGGCAGGCATCCTATGTGCAAGCCCCAAGCCCAGAGGCCTTGGAGTTCAGATGCCCCCTAATCTTGCTTGCCCCTTGACAAAAGGCCAAAGCAGCAAGCTAGGGGAAAAGCCAGAAAGCAATCCCCCATCGCCATAAATTGTGTAGCCAAGATCCTCATGTTTGGAGGCATTTGTACATTCTCACAAGAGTCAGTCTGCCCACAGTGCAAGGAACAAGCATTCACCCTCTAGCTACACTTGAGTCATTCAAGACAACTGTGGTAGGTTCCCATCATCACGCGGTTTTTTTAGTTTTTTTTGGTTTTTTGTTTTTTTTGAGGGCGGGGGTTGGAAATATTGCGTCTCAGCCCAAATCAATTCCAAATTCTATCGACTAAGCAGAGCTTAATCATTCAAATCTGTGTGGCGCTACCACTGGCAAGTATCCCACCTCCCAGACTCCTCAGCTTGGTGCTTCAAATACTCTCAAATCCATGGCAGGCATCCTACCTGCAAGCCCCAAGCCTGGAGGCCTTGACATTCAGATGCTGCATAGTCTCACTTACCCCCTGCCAAAAGGCCAAAGGAACAAGGTTGGGAAAAAGCTTGAGAGCAATTCTGAATTGCCATAAATTGCATAATTAAGATCCTGCATTTGGAGGCACTGTAAACATCCTGCCCACCATTTTTTGGATTTTTTTTTTTTTTAAGAAATGTTTTGCGTTCCAAGCCAAATCAAGTCCAAATCCATGAGTCAGTCCAGAACCATAAGTGGACCTACATCCGGCAAACGTCTTCCACCCCTACCAGGGGCTTCAAATATTTCCAAAGTCTTTTGGCAGGCATCCTGTGTGCAGGCCCAAGACCAGAGGCTTGGGGTTCAGATGCCCCCAAGTTTCACCTGCCCTCAGCCATATGGCCACAGAAGCAAGCTAGAGAGATCTCCCATTTACATAAGTCCCAACACCTTGGCAGGTACTAAAGCACGCCAGAAGAACAGTTATCCCTGGGAACGCTTAAAGAAAACTGCCTTCATGGACCCAGATACAGTGTTTCCCCTGCCCACAGTGCAAGAATAGATTAGCAAAGCCCACCTGAATAAGATATATGGCAGTGCACATTGAGTGCAGTCTCTCTCAGCGTTAACTCTTTTTGAAGTCATGGTGAGCCACTACACTGCATATATTTTTACTTCCTTTTTACTCCCACAGCTGAGCTGCACTTATTGCCCCCATTTCCAATTATTCCTGTTTCTTCACCAGCCTTAAATGCCTGGCAAACATCACAAAACAGGACCCCGAACAGTTCACCCAGAATCCCTCCATCAGTTCCTCTTCTCAGCCTGTTGCATATAATTAGTGTGGCTCCACCCTCCATGAGGTGGAACCAGACCAGATTGCTTTGTGCCTCCATCTGCATATAATTTTTTAGAAGATCCCAGGACTCATGATAAGAACAAGAACAACGAAAGGGGCTACCTGACCTCCAGATTTATTTTCCTTACTGTGGCAATGGGAAAGAGACAAATTCAAGGTAAACCTCCAATAATTAGATTCTGGAAAATTTTTTTTTTTTTAAATTCTAAATTTCCCATATATAGAATCTAATTTATGGAGGGGTGGTCATCTTATAAACAAGGTTATATTATATTCAAGTACATGAGGTAATTGCAAATCCTCCCCTTTTTGTTTTTCCTAATGCTTTTGTTCTCCTCTCTCATAATTTATTTCTATTTATGTAGCTATTTAATAAAAGCTAAGTAAGACAATGTTTAATGGATGCCATTAACTTCTATACCTAAGCAGACAGGCAACGTATCTTTAGAATTAAAGTTAACAATAGTAAGTAAATACAAGGATGCACAGTGGTAGATATGGAAGAGTGACTTGGCAAAAAAAGCAGCACATTGTTATTCCAATGGGTGCATTCAATCACATCAGCAAAAACAGTCATTTACACATGAAAAGCTCACCCCAAGGTGAGCCTGAGTTGGCAGTTAAGGGAAAAAAGTTGTTTTATTTGTAAAACTAAGCACATCTAATATAAAACCACCATAAAAAAAAATGAGCATAAATTCCTAGTCATTGTTACAGCATTACTTTTAGTGCAATACAACCATATGTGTGGCAAAGATGAGTCCACTGGAAAATAGATCCAGAACCACCAATCCAAACTGAGAGTTGGACTGCCAACACATCACCAATCCAAACCATCAGCTGTACTGACAAAACCAAAACGTTTTTGCACTGCAAACTGCATTAATGGTAAAAAAAATAACACTCTTCAGCAGTTATACAACACTTTTCAGCCTCCAATCTTAAAAACTGCTTTTACAAATGGGTAGGTATTTTCCCCCATTCCTGGAATATGAGAATCAGAACACTGAATGGCGAAAGGTGAGCTAGCAGCAAAGTCAGAAACAGACCTTAAGTCTCAACTTTACATTCCTTGTTCTGTTCACCAGAAAACACTGTCCTTGCTTTGATTCCTTGCACTAAATTGCTGTGCAGAAATATAATTTTAATTTGCTAATCAAACTAGCTTAAGCAAGATAATTATTGGGCATTCTAAATAAACTGTAATATTCACTATGTCCTCATTTATTTTTCCCTGCCTCTTCATTAATTTGAAATGAAATGCATTTGCTAGTTAGACATGTTCAATCTTGAGCAAAAATTACTCAGCTGCAGTTACCACATATTAATATCAATTTTTTGTCCTTTACCTGTTTTGATAGAAAATCATGGAGCATGTTCTACTTCATGGCTCTTTCTGCATCTGAAGGAGCATGTATTTCCACTGGCTTGTCACCATCTGCATCACTCTAAAAGAAAATGGATATCATTTAAACCAAAACACCTATAGTAACCAGTTCTGTTCTAGCAACCTGCTTCTCAAAAATCTAAAGCAATGAATTCTTGGAAAATAAATCTGACTTGGTAATAGGCATACACAAACGAATGATTGTCAAAGAATTTCTAGGTTTTAGTCTTCCTGTTATTAGTTCAACACTTATCTTTGAAAGAACAGTAGTTCAAAAAGATTCTTTGATTGACCCCTTTTTGCCTACATTCACAACTGAGCCGTAGGATTTCCTACAAATTATAACTGCCATTTTACATTCCCAGACTTGTGTGTTTATGTATACAATAGACCCCTTTTACATGCTACACTTTGAAGAGTTCTCATATCTTCTCTGTAGTAAAAATAAAGGAACTAAAAGATAAAATAAAAGTTTATTAGAGTATTTTGTCCCTTCCCCTGTCAAAACAAAAATGTTCCCTGCAGCATACATGAATGTAGTTTCAAATAAGTTTCGATTCAAGTACTTCCATTAAAATAAAACCAGTCAAGCACTTGCTACTCCAAGTTTCCAAGCGTTAAGCTTTTCATTTATTTTTATTAAAATACTCCTACTTAAATCTATCTGAACGTCTTTCCCACATGATGCGTTGCTACATTTGCTCGGAAGTGCATTTAAGCTGTTTACATTCCCTATAATGTATTCTTTCTGCAGTAGCAAAATGTAACAAGGGACTGCAATTGTCACAGAAAAGATTACTTCATTAACATACCCCACATAAATGCAGCAGCCCAAAACACTCCCTGGGAATCCCCCTGCAGGAGGATTCCTGGGACGCACAGGATTGGGACCCTGAAGCACGGATCAGTGGGATGTCCCTCTGCAAGCAGACTTCTGTAAGTGGGAGAAATCAAAAAGGCACTTTGGGGATTTAAGGAGCCCAATCCTGCATACCCTGGAGATTCCAAGGTTGCATAGGACCTGGCCCCTGAAGCCCTAAGAGCACCTGCTCACGGATGCTAAAGAGTGGGCAGCTCTGGGTTGCCCAAGCTCTCTGGCAATAAAGCAAACAGGCTGCAACAGAAGCAGCACAAATATATACTGCCCATTGTCATGGCTACAATTTGGGGACATTTCTAGCTTGACAACAGGCTTGGATATCTGTTTGCCCAGCCTTTGTACCACCATAACAATTGTTATGGTGGCACAAAGGCAACGTCTGTTTTCAGCAACAGAGATTATGCAGAAATAAGTTAACACAACAGATGTGAAATGGATTTCAGCAGAAATAAATTTCAGCAACAGCAACAGAAATAAATTTCAGTACTGAAGTAGCGTGCATTTTAGCATCTTTTAGACTTAGTTTGAAAAGTACTGCCTCCCTCCAATCAAAATGGATGGCTTTCTGTATTGCTGTTATAGATGCAATTTTATTTAAATATGCAAAATAAGATCCACCAATCCAGAACACTACTACATATTGTTTTTGGAATTTGGAAATTATCAGATTCCTCAGTATACAATACACTTCAAAATTTGTCAATGGAGAGCTTTAGTTTTTCATATGATTTCTATGAGGCTATTTTCAACCACTGCTCAGCCCTCAATAGATTAACTAAAGTGTTGTTCACATAATACCTTGGCATAGTTTGGCCTCTTTTACTTTTTTACTTTTGAAAAGCAAAATGTGCGGATAATCCGAATGAAATTATTGGAACCGATATTGGGAATAAAATAGATATGCTAACCAATAGGACTCAAGGCACTTTTGTATGAAATGTCCTGGCATGAGTGCCGAGCGTGGCGCACACAGCCATTTTGCTTGGCACGCTGTGGCCAACCCCATCTCTGGGTAGCTGCTGCCAGCAACGGAGCCCGAGCTGCTCCCAGAAGGGCTTGCAGCATCCCAGCTGCCTGCTGGAAGCAGCCCGGGATCCCAGCTGGCTGCAGCCGGAAGGCTCCAAACAGCTGTGCCAGGCTCCGGCATCAGCTC
This sequence comes from Crocodylus siamensis, assembly GCF_052110815.1. Taxonomy (NCBI): domain Eukaryota; kingdom Metazoa; phylum Chordata; order Crocodylia; family Crocodylidae; genus Crocodylus; species Crocodylus siamensis. The sequence goes on along the minus strand of NC_143395.1, from coordinate 270,029,075 downwards.
TGCACTGGTGTGTGCATGCATGCGTCAGAGTGGGGGGGGCCTGAGGCAGCGCAGCCCTGGTCTCTCCCCTGCCCCCAGCATGGAGGTGATGTGCAAACAGCTGTTCCAGGCTTTCTGCCTGCTGCTTGCTGCAGCTGCCCAGAGCCTGGGCTGGCTACAAAGCTCTGCCCAGCTGCTGGCTCTGCGGAGCTGCTGCCAGCCAGGATCCCGGGCTGCTCCCAGCAGGCAGCTGGGATACTACAAGCCGTGCTGGGAGAAGCCGGAGCTCCAGCAGCTACCCAGAGCCCAGGCTGTGGGGCAGGGGCACAACCAGGGCATCCTGCCATGTACCCCTTGCCCTTATTTTGTTTTTCTCCCATGCTGGCACTCCAGCACCTTCCAAGGTAGGCATTGTGGTGTTTTTCGGCACTCCGGCCAAAAAATGTTGCCTACCCCTACTCTACACAATGAGCTGGGGCACTGATTCAAGGCAGAGTTCCTCTTACCAAATCAAGCCTACCACACGATGAAGTATTTGAATGGTTGTAGGTGGTTTCATCCAAATACTATGGCTAGTAATGTACTGTACCCTTAAATATCAACCACAGTTCATGAGTGACAAATCTTATGGAATCTAAAACATATATCTCTACAAAAACAATAAAGTGCTTTTGAATCCTTTAAGATGAAGAAGCACCATTTCACTTCAAGGTAATATTGAACCAAAACTGAGTTCACAGACCACATTTGCTCAAAACCTTCAATATATGAGTAGACAGTTAAAAATAAGTCTCAAGCCAGTTTATGCACCAGATGCTGAGGTCCAAAGAAGGGAGACTTTAAATCATTATTTAAAAAAAATCAAAAATAAATAAAAACAAAAAAAATCAGTTTAAAAAGCAAAACACTTGATACCAGAATGGTTCTATACAGAAAGAGGAAGCAGCAATATAGCTAACTGTCAGGATTATACAAAGCTTCCAAAAGTGGGCTTTTTCCAAATGTTTAGCTCAGTTTGCTTACTTTGTTTAAACCGAAGTCACAAAACCTATGACTTCTTTTTTATTTTCTAAAATGGTCTCACACATGGCCAACCCTTTTTCCACTCCAGCATCTCTGCTGAGAAAACCTAATCAGAGCATGGAAATATTCTGATTTTTTGTTTTAGTGGAAAATTCTGAGGCACAGATTCTGTGTCAGTTCTGGTCATCAGACCTGCCATCTTTCAGAAGAAAAAAAATTGAAATAGGAAAAACAGGAAAAGTATTAAAGATTAATAATTTACTTTGTTTTGCTTTTGCTGTTTACAGTATCTCCTGTGGAAGTAAGAAAACAAGATGATGTTACCTAACTTTCCCTTTTCCATTTGATCAACACCAAAAGTGCTGCCCATGTTGGAGGTATTTTTATTAGAGTTTGAAAATGACATAGAAATTGGAGGAGAAAGGCAGAGAGAATTGGAAAGAGATTACACAATTTCATCATTTCTGAAACAGCATTATCACAACTTTTCTGAACAAGAGCAAAACAAGCAGTTTTCAGGAGTGCCAAAGTCCCATTCAAAAGTGACGCAGACATTTAAGAACTTAAGCCCCAATGAATTTAAAGACCTGTATTCCTCAGTGCTTACATCACTTCAGAAATATTAGACTTGCGCAGTTTTGAAAATGTTACCCTATACTTTATGCTGTATATAAAAAAAACTATCGATTTTGTTATGGATTTTTTTCTTCCTCACCCCTCCAAGGTACATACAAACTTTGCCTGAGGATCATGTACAAAAGCCACAGTGAGTTTTGCAGGTTAACCCCCTTCCTGCATTGCCTTACCTGACTAATATTAGGAGGGTAGCTAGGTAGTAAGTCAACATTTGTGACAACATTTCTATCAGTTAGCCCTTAATCACTTGTATTAGATGTCCGGATTTTGTTAGTCTCTGAAAAGTGGCTGTTCAAGACAAGTTTCACAAGCACTTGAAAATATAGAAGATAGTTTTAATACATTGTAAACTGATTAAAAAAGGATGAAATGCTCAACACCTAAAGTTTACTTTGATAGTGTACAAAATGTGTTGTTGACTATAAAGACCTAACCAGTGAGAGGATAACAACATCTCCATATCCACCAGCCTTAGAAGTGCCAGTAATTAATTTGTTTTTGATGGCATTCCCAACGAGCCTGGCTCTGGAAACTGTTTGACCATAAGGAACAGACACTTGCAACAAATCAAACTGATTTTTCAACTCGAAAACATTCTGTTGCTGGCAAATGCTTACTGGAGTATCCAAACAGTCAAATATTTAAAATAAAATACCGTTTATATACAGTATCACCAAATACAGATGGTTTCTATCAAAGCTCAGATTGAAACCAGAAATGAATAAATTACATGGATTTCTCTTTTATTTATTTGCTTAAACAACTGGAAGGATGACAGCCACAAAGATAAGTGCACAGCAAATGCGCAGTGCTAACTGGCATAGAATGAGAAACAGTACAAATACAAGAAAAACAACAAGGACTGAAAAGATGGATCCCTTTAAGGAGACTGTGAAATAGTGTGTTAAGGTGCTTTTAGTACTGACCTATAGCTTTTTATGTTTATTTTAACTGATTCAAAAAGAGTGACAGACTGTATGACTCAGTGTCTGGTGGAAACTGAGGTGTGGCTGAAAGCACAATAAGTCCACATATAACCAAAGGGAAACTGGTTGGGTAGGAAGACAAGACTGAGATTATACTAGAGTTTGTAATTGAAGGAATACATTTGCCATGTTATGCAAGTTTTTAACTGTCTGGCTGAACCAACAGCTGGGTTTAATGAGTGGGTACAAGAATCCATGTTTTTGTCACTTCAGAATAAAACTCCGGAATAAAAAGAACATGGCATCTACATTACAACTTCTCAGTAGCAATGTTAAAGTGAATGGAACAACTGTGTGCAGCAAATGAACTATTGCTACCTAGGAATCAGCACAGAAGACTGGATAATGAAATCCAATAATATGAACAAATGCATCTGGGGAAAAAGCAATCACCAGAACGGGACTCCACTCTTAAAAACTTACAACTGGCTTGTGTTCAGGATGCCCGTGAGAAATGAACACATATGTAGTTGGTGCTATCGTGCCATCCAGGAATCTTAAAACTGACAGATGTGACCAATGGAAAAAGCATTAGAGATTATGGAATTCAGCTAGTAGCAGATAATTCATCATTTTCATGTAGCAGGTTAGACACAATGAGAGGTTCAACTGACGATGTACATTTGTAGGCAGTGTAAGGTAAACTGGTGGCAAAAAGGTAGAAAACAACCGTAGATGGACAATGCGATACATGCAGAACAAAATGACCATCATCTGCAAGACGCTAGCCAAGGACTCTACAAGGTAGGCATCTATGGCTGCAAACCTCTAAATGGAGGTACACATAAGAGGAACCCTAAAAGGCTCCCCAAAAAACAACCAGCAGTGCTAAGGAGCCTTATAAAAACATAAGATGACACTCTTCTATCCCAAAGGCATTGCCATCTAATTTAAGACATGACCAGCATGACTAACCAATCCTGTGATTTCCCCCTGCACCTTTATTACCTGACCTTGAAGCATTTATTCAGTAATCTGATTCATCAGTCAACAGACTACACAATAAAGGAAAAACTGCATACCTGGATCATTAAATCATGCTTGATCTCTAAATAATATTATGGCTTTAAAAGGGAGACCATTCCACTTCCATGTACTTATTTCCCCAATTCTTTGCTGAGGGAGAGAGGAGGGATGGAAATGAAGAGCAGGCAAAAGAAAATGCGGATGCCTTTGGAGCAGAATGAGAGGAAGTGCAGTAGTGTGGTGACACCCCCATTTGGCTGTGCACCACACATGCAGTGAGCTCTCAGAGCTCAACAGCCCGACGTCTGCCCAGAATCCCTGCTTTCAGTCTGCTATTATTTGCTCTTCCCCTCCCCTTCTTGAATTTAGCAGAAAGGGAAAGGACTGCATGAGCAATAACAGCAGCAGCACTACCACCACCACTCAGCCCCTGCTTTCAATCTCAGGGAGCGCATGATGCCATTGATTTTCCCTCCTCCCTGCCCCCCCCTTACTCCTGCTGCTGAATTCAGGGAGGATGAAGGGGAAGAGCAGTAGACTCTAGAGCTACTTGAAAGCAGAGACTTTAGGCAGATCTATGCCTGCCAGTGAGCCCATAAGGCACACAGCATAGAAAGAAATCTGGCAGGGGCTACACTGGCATGCATGCCAGTGCGCTGAGACAGTTCACCAGCATAACTGCATTTAAACTATGGGCTTTGCTGGCACAGCTAATCAGAGCTTAAAGATATTCACAACCCTGAGTGACATAGCTGTGCCAGAAAATGCCTAGTATTGACTTGCCCTAACATGAACCCACCACCGTGGCACAGTCATTTGTTCTTGCATATCCCTTGATCTGAAAGAGTTATCTGGCTTACTGCTCATCTTAAAGCAGAGACTCCAGAATGGGAAACTGGGAAGTTCTCAAGTGACTTGAATCATCCTAAAGAGGGAAAGAGGCCAGATTCTGGTTCTTCTACAGACAAACTAGTTTGCAGAAGGGAACTGCAAAACAAAGGGAAGGGCTGTTTTATTGTCTGGTTTTTATTTTACATAACACAGGACAAAACAGCAGTGAAAATCAATTACATCCATTTTACCATCAGGAAGTATTGCAGCATTAGTACCTTGTTAGGAATATCCTGGAATCCCTACCCTTCCTGAGCAAGTTAAAAAAAAAATATCAAATTAACAGAAGTCAAGAATATCCACCAAATCATTTCCACACCAAGATAATATTAGTAGGCTTCTAACTCAGTTCATGTAAATAGTGACAAGGAAACGCTTATAGCAAATGCATGAAAAGCAAAGCATGGCAACATTTGGTCATACACACAACCTGTTTGTAACTATTGTGCATTATAATCATATGCATCATACTATAAAATTTCCACTATCATAGTATCATAGATTGCATCATGGCTAGGTACAAAATCAAAAAGCCCAAGGCGGAATCGATTGAAGTTATGCAGTTGCGTGTGAGCTGTGTAGTTTTAGATCAGTAGCAAACCAAATGCACATTTCCACTCTCCCCCTCCCCCAAAAGTAAATCTCACACGGGGTTCTGCCATTTTTAAACCAGTCTATGTGAGCCCAGCTTCTGTCCAGTCACTTATACAGTTAAAAGTGTAATGTCTGTACCTGGCCTATAAGCTAGAGTTTAGAATTTCACAGAAAAATCCTTGCTATCATTAGTCAAATAACTGCAAACAGACAAATTATTTAGTAACAGGTTTTGAACACAGGTATACCATGGTTCTTCAAGTACACCTTTAAGTAAGTTTAGCTCAGGTCACCATCCAAGTCTTTTTCCAGTTGTAGTGCTTTGTTGATTATGGTGTGCTTTTTGCAATATGCCTAGAAGTAGGCACAAACAAACAAGTTAGCACAAGGTAACCAACGGCAGGGATTTACAGTGCATCAGCAACTCTCATACAACTGCCAACGTGCATGCTATCACTCTGCAGTAAATGAAAGTTAACCCATGGTACCTTGTCTCAATAAAAGAGGGACAAGCTACCACGGGTTATTCTTCATTTCGTGCAGAATAGAAGTATGCACACTGCAAGGTGGCTAATGCACCATGCGTTTTCTCCCTCATTTGCGCTGGAGCCATACCAGTAAACCTTTTGTAGGATACACCTACCCCAAGACGGTGTTTTCAAAAAAGTCCAGCCTACAATGCATGAGCCTATGCTGTCTCTGAGGAACCAATTTATGAAACTCTTGAAGACAATTAGATCCATCTATAGCATAGTACATTCTAAATCACAATAGTTTAGTTCTGATGGACTGCCTTTCATAGATTTCATGGACATTAGGGCTGGAAGGGACCTTGGGAGATCATCGAGTCCAGCCCCCTGCCCAAAGGGCAGGAAGTCAGCTGGGCTCATAGGATCCCAGCAAGATAAGCATCCAATTTACTCTTGAAGGTGTTCAATGTAGGTGCTTGAACCACCTCCAATGGCAGACTGTTCCAGACCTTGGGGGCTCGGACAGTAAAGAAATTCTTCCTTATGTCCAGCCTGAAACGGTCTTGCAGGAGTTTGTGACCGTTCGACCTCGTCATCCCTTGGGGCGCTCTGGTGAACAGACGTTCCCCCAGATCCTGGTGGTCACCCCTGATAAACTTATAGGTGGCCATCAGATCACCCCTGAGTCTACGCTTTTCCAGGCTAAAGAGTCCCATGGCTCTCAGCCTGTCATCATAAGATCTGTTTTCCTGACCTCTGATCATGCGCGTGGCTCTCCTCTGGACTCTCTCAAGCTTCTCCACATCCTTTTTGAATTGTGGAGCCCAAAACTGGACGCAGTACTCCAGCTGCGGCCTCACCAAGGCCGAGTACAAGGGGAGAATGACGTCCCGGGATTTGCTCGAGAAGCATCTATGGATGCACGCCAGCATTTTGGTCGCTTTACTAGCCGCAGCATCGCATTGCAGGCTCATGTTCATCTTGTGGTCAATGATGACCCCCAAGTCTCTTTCTTCTGTAGTGCTAACCAACATAGCACTGCCGAGCCTATAAGGGTGCTGCAGGTTTTTCCTCCCAAGGTGGAGAACCTTGCATTTTTCGGTGTTAAACACCATCAGGTTCTCGTCTGCCCATTTGCTGAGCTTGTCCAGGTCAGCCTGGATCACCCGCCTATCTTCTGGCGTGGATGCTTTGCCCCAAAGTTTGGTGTCATCGGCGAACTTGGCCAGTCCACTCCTGACTTCAATGTCCACATCGTTAATGAAGATGTTGAACAGTATGGGTCCCAGGACTTACAAGTTAGTTTTATAATGCTGACCAGACATTACCATAGGCTCTCTTTTTAAGAACTGGCTAATACGGTACGTCATTCCATTTTCCAACTTAAAAAAATGTGTTTGTGATTGTTTCACAATGGAACAATGCTACATAGGAATGTCTTTTTCATGGGGGAAGCATGGCAGAGTGGAAATGGCTTTTCTCTCATTTTTTTGGTATGTTTTTTTCAATTTGGGCTGTGTACAGATGTTCATTTCTACTGAAAGAAATTTCTTCTGGTAGAAAAATAGGTTGGGAGCTGCACTACAGTCATTCCTCCAGCCCCATAGCTGACGGTCTTCACAGGGAAGCTCTCTAGGTAGGCAGTACAAGAGGGCTCCTCTCCTGGGCCACTGTCACCCTTAAACAGCCTTAAACTTAATGGCCTGTCCTTTCCCCTGCCTGTCTGTGAAGGGGACAGGCCATTAAGCAGCAGATGGCGGCTGCTGAAAAGCAGAAGCTGCCACAGACCCAGGAGGATTGTAGGCCTGGGAGAAAGCCCCCCAGCCTACTCCTGACTATCAGTTGTCCCCCACAGCAGAATAGCCGCACTCCTTGCACTCCTCTGAGCTGACTCAGAAGAGGGCAGTCTCAGGAAGGCATGGGAGTCTTCCAGGAGAAACACTGTAAGGCAATTTAACCCTGATTGTTCCCAGATTATTTTTCTTCCAGAGTGGCCATTTTGCTCTGAAAAAAAAAACACAACATGAATAGCTGCACGCTTTTGCTTTCTACCAGGAGAGTGGTGATTCTCTCAGCAGAAACTAAACATTTGTATGTGGCTTTAGTCATCTGCACTAAAACATGACATTCCAATTTTTGCAGTCTATCCCTCAAATTTACTTTGAAGCTTTATCTCCCCCCCACACTTCCACATCTTTGGATGCACATTCTGGTGACTGGAAAAACCTGGTAGCTTTTTATTCATATTGTTTTTGCCTTGTTTTCTCCGTGAGTTGAAAGTGCAATGAAATGTTTAACAACAACAACAACAACACCACCACATGCTCCCACATGTTAAAGGACTTTAGATGTCCAAAACACAGGATAGTGTTGCACCAGATGTGTTGTAGCTTCTGATCATCTTGTGCTGTGCCTTCTGCATTCCATTGTATCCTGCTTAAGCCACCTGGCTGGCTAGCAATAATTTCTAACATCAGGGTTAGGGACAGACACTACACATAAACCGATTTAAGTGATCAGCAACTGGTTAAACCTGTAACAGAACAGATGTTAAGTGCACATAAATCAGTTTGAAAATGGCTCAAACTAGTGTGAGAGAAACCTGGTTGAATGTAGTATCAGACTTAACTGATTTGGCTCATTATGCAATGTGTGTCCTGGACCCCTTCCTGGTTTAATTTAAACTAGAGTCTCAGAGCATCCCAGATGCTTTGCAGCCCTGGGCAGGGCTCTCTGCTCCAGTGTAGGGCTGGTCCTGCCCTTCTGCCTGGCTTTCCCCTGCTCCCCACCCCACGCCACTCCCTGCTCAAGCAGGGATTCCCCCTTCCCCTTCCCCACAGCACAAACTGTAGCCAGCATCTGGTATGCCATCTAATGCTAAGAGGTGTCTGTGTAAAGCAGACTGGCAAGTATCCACTTAGGGATTTTTTGGAGCTAATCAACAGGTCAGCTGGTACCGTCCCTCCCTTCCTTCCTTGGAAAAAACTGTTTAAGAAGAGCTTGAACTAATGAGAGAGGTTTTTATTTTCTTGATGGGATGCTAAATGCTGTTATCAACACCCTGCTGGCTCCCTGGGAGGGGGGGGGGGAGGGGGGGGACCTCTCCCCAATCAGAGCATCCTGTGGGGCCTGGCCATGCCCCACCTCAGCTCAGCACTGGAAGTGAAGTAAGGGCTGCTCTAACACCCCTCAGCTTTTAGCCTGAGCTGCTGCAGGCATGTGCCAGCATTTTGTCAGTCCAGCGAGAATGACCGGTTCAGCCTAGCCAAGTTAGACTACCCTGCAAAGATTGAATCAATTCAGACTTGGGCTTTTTGAATGCCTGTCCCTAGCCCAGGAGTTGAGGAGCCAATTAGAAAGGTTTTCTTCTAATGTTTTAAGACTTTACTTTCTCAAGCAAAATAAATTTATGTTGTGGTAACTCACAAGTACAATTTAAAGATTCTGCAAGGAGCAAGAAAAAGAAGAAAACTAATTCAGTGGTCTCTGGGATTTTTTTGTATGATTTGTTTTTCACTGAGATGGCAAGTGCCTGAATAAACTAGATCATAACATGAAAGCTTCAGGATTATTACGTTCCAGCAACACACACGAATTTCCTTTTGAAACTTTGGAACACAAAATAAAAAGCTAAGTTAATTACTGCTTGATGTTACCACTGCACGTTTCTAAAACCTAATGGCATCTATACTTTTTCAGAAGCCTTTGGCACTGTGAGTTTAAATTTTAAGTTAGTTACAGGACCAGTAATACATTTAAAAGTGGAACAGATACCACATATACAGTAGAGGTTTCGTCCCTCACTAAGGAGTCTGCATTTATGTAAGAGAAGTTACAACTTCCTTTATCTGCTTTGAATACCTTCCACTAGAAATATGACGCCATCTCCTACTTGTAGGAAGGGTAATAAAAATTTCTGTTCAGCACAAAAAAAAGAGATCTCAAAAATGTGGATCAGTATCATTCAGTCACTATACATCCCACTTCTTTATATATCCTTAAGCTGACTAAGGCTTAAAAAAATTAAAAACCCACACAATTTTGAATCCTAGCATTTTGAGCTACTTAACATTTTCTCAGAATTTAGAGACTATTTCATTGTCTGCCTTGAAAAAATGGTACAGATTAAAAAGAGAGTTCTGCTGTACTGATTTAAAAAACAAACAAATGAAAGTTGATCATCCCAAATATAAGCTTTGTGACTTTGAAGTGTCAGATATTTTGGAAATTAATTTTCTTACCTTTTCACTTCCTTTTTTTCCAGATTTCTTCTTTTTAGGACTGTCTTTCCAGAGAGATTCTATGGCTATGTATCCTTGCAGACTCCAATCATACAGCCTTGAACCTGTGACCTTTAAAACAAACAAACAAAAAAAACCCAACATATGGGATGGGCTTTTTCTTCTTGTTTCCCTTGAAATACCAGCAGGGTTTGAATTACACTTTGACTCCTGGGAGCGGTCTGCAGTGATGGCAGCTGGAAGGAGCAGCCACCGCTGCCTGAGCTGCTTAGAAAGGTGCGGGGCAGGCCAGGGGTATTAATCTCTTATGGAGGGGGGGCCTCAGCCCTCCCCTGCCCCAAACTCTTCCCATAATTTGAATCCTGAATACCAGTAGTTACAAAAAAGAAAAAAAAAAATCACAAAAGGAGTTGAGTGATGATGTTTTAAACACAAATACACATGCTTCATGCATATTGCAGAAGTATGATATGCACAGTTTAATAAAAAGTGGCAGCAAAAAAACCCCTCATATAAGAGGGGAAAAGTAGTTTTTAAAAATGTGTTAAAAATCCTATCAAAGCAAATTAAACAGAGAAGTGGATTTAGAAAAAACAGGCAATGCTATTAACCACCACTCATATGGTTAAGGAGGACAACATTCGTACTTTGTATTTTCTCTTTCAGGTTTTACCATTTTGTTTTAGTTCTGACTTTAACATATCTTAAAACTCTTATTTTACCATCATTTTTCAGTTCTTTTTTTTTTTCCTTTGGCCAGACATCATCACAAGCAAAACTGCATGGAGCTTTCCAAACAACACCTGTTAGCAAAATTGTGACTGTACTTATCGTATTTTGCTTCAGAAATTCACTATGTAACACCAAGGAGAAGCTTCTCTCTGGTATCAGAATCTGAAAGACTTTGACCAAGACAAGAAAACCATCACCTAACAACCCAAGAAACATAAAACAGTTACCCTTAAAAAAATGCACAGACAGGTTGCTGGATTTTAGCCTCCATAGCTGGACTGGATTTGTGAGGGCACAGGGCTGCAGCCTGGCCGGACCAACATGGAAATGAACTGTCTCCATGGCCCAGCAGGTGGATCCCAGAGCAGGAGGGTAGAGCAAGGCAACAAGACTAGTTGCTGGCCATCAGGTCATGGTAGTGGGTAAGCCATGGCCCAGTGCGCAAACAGCCAGTGGTGGGAGGATGCAAGGGCAGCATAGTGTGTCCCCCCCAATCCTTTACTCTTTGTGCTGCTGGTGCTGCAGCTGGCGCCAGATTGATGGCAGCAGCAGTACTTAGTCTCACTGCCCTGATCCACCCCACTCCGCTGGGACCCACCTGCTGGGCCATGGAGGCACCTCCTGCCTGTGCTGGTTTGGCCAGGCTGCAGCCACATGCGGCACAAATCTAGGGAGGCACATGCCTCCCCATAACCCACTCCTCCCCCTACCCCACATACTCAGCCCCACACACCAGAGGGCTGGGGCCTAGAGGGAGAAGGATGAGAGTGAGGAGCACCAGCAGGGCTGTGGGTCAGGAGTAAGAGGCACCAGCAGGGCCAGGGAGCTGTGTCTTGGCACTAGCCATCAATGTTTACAAATGGGTCCTGGTACAAAAAAGTTGAGAACCACTGCTCTAATCCAACCTCCTGCTTAAAGCAGGATCATCCCCAGCTAGATCATCCCAGCCAAAGCTTTGTCTAGCCAGGTCTTAAAAACCTCCAAGGATGGAGCTTCCACCACCTCTCTCGGTAACCTGTTCCAGTGCTTCACCACCCTCCTAGCGAGAAAGGTTTTCCTGATAGCCAACCTAAATTTCCCTTGCTGCAACTTGAGATCATTGTTCCTTGTTGTCATGTCACCACTGAGTACAGTTTAGAAGTGGCCAGCGGTGTCCCTCAGGGGTCTGTGCTTGGACTGGTGCTTTTCAACATCTTTATCAATGATTTGAACGTAGGGGTGAAAAGCTCATTGGCTAAGTTTGCGGATGACACCAAGTCATGGCTGGGCATAGTCATGCCAGAAGACAGGTTGCAGATATAGGCAGATCTGGACAGGCTGAAGAGTTGGGTGGACTGGAATCAGATGAAGTCCAACACTCAGAAGTGTAAGGTGCTCCATCTAGGCACAAACACTCCCCCCAACATACTTACAGGCTCAGTGATGACAATTTCACTTGCACCACAGCCAAAAGGGACCCGGGGTAGTGATCAACCATCGCATGAACATGAGCTGGCTGTGTGATGCTGTGGCCAGAAGGGCAAACCACATGCTGGCATGCATTAACCATTGCATCTCATGCAAAACTAAGGAAGTGATACTCCCACTGTATTCCGCACTGGTGAGACAGCAGTTGGAGTACTGCATCCAGTTCTGGAAGCCGAACTTCAATAAGGATGTGGAAAAACTTGAGGGGGTCGAGAGAAGAGCTACCCATATGGTCAGGGACTTGCAAAACAAGCCATATGAGGAGAGGCTGTAGGCCTCCTCAGTCTACAGAAGAGAAGGCTAAGAAAGGACTTGGTAGTGGCTTATCACTACATCAGAGGAGTACATCAAGAACTTGGTGAACAGCTGTTCACCAGGGCAGCCCCCCGAGGAAGACCAGGAACAATGGATACAAACTTTTGGAAGGTCGCTTCAGGCTCAATTCCAGGAAAAACTTCAGTCAGGGAGCCCAGGCTGTGGAATAAACTCCCTCCAGTGGTAGTGCAGTCACCTACCCTGGAAATCTTCAAAAGGAGACTGGACAGTCACCTCGCTGGGGTCACTTGACCCCAGTAGTCTTTTCCTGCCTAGTGCAGGGGGACAGGACCTCATGATGTATACAGTCCCTTCCAGCACCTAACAATCTATCAATCTAGCTCCATTCTCTTTGGAACCACCCTTCTGGGAGTTGAAGGCTGCTATCAAATCCCCAAATAGTAGAAGCATTGCCAGCAGATCAGGGGAAGTGACTGTTTCCCACTATTTGGCATTGGTGAGGCCACATCTGGAGTCCTGTGTCCAGTTTCAGGCCCCCCACTACAGAAAGGATGTGGACAAATTGGAAAGAGTCCAGCAGAGGGGGGCCAGAGCAGAGGTCCATTCTCTCTCACCCTTCCCCACTGTTGCTGACAGGCAGGAGACTGATGAGGGAGAGGGGCTAGGGAAAGTTTTCCCTCTTGCCCACCCTCATACTGCTACCGCTGCTGGCAGGGCTGACAAGGCTGCCTTAGCTCCATGACAGCTGGGGGCAGGGCTGCCCAGCTCAGCTGGAGCAGATAAACTGGGGCAGAGGCTAGCCCACCTAACGGTAAGGGGGTTGGGAGGGGTGTCAGCAGCGGGTTGCAATGCATCCTGGAATGCAGGGGAACCGAAACTTAACTTGCATCTTGCGAGGGGGATCTGGGACAGAAGTTCAATGGGCTAATTGGTTTAACCTAAATCTATTCAGTCTAATACTACAGCCATCCAGGTCTATCTTAAACCAGGTTCAGCCATTGCCTAACACTTATACAGGCTTGTGTGAAATGTCTATCCCTAGCCTTAAAGTGCTTCTACTGCATCTAGCATGATAGCATCCTGAACCCTACAAAGGCCTTTAAGATCCACTATGAATTTTATGTACAAACACATGCACCATAAGAGCCCTGGTGAAAAAGTTGTGGGCATGTTCCACCCAAGCCGCAACTAGGAACAATTTTGTCTCTTTGAAGCATTCCAGGACAAAAAACTTTTCAAACTGAGCACAAACCAACCATTCAAATAAATACAATTAGGATACTTAAATGCACGACAGATCAACATCTTGTCTGACAATCTGCAAGTGTCTAACAAACCCATTACTCATGCTCTGAAGAGAAGGAAAAAATGCATCACATAAGAACTTTTCTCCTCATTTGTTAAACTTAAGTTTATACACAATGAGAAGCCACTATAGCATACCACCCAGTCATCATTACCATGAATTCTGTCCTTCAGTTCAGTATGGATTCTGGTCTTAAGACAAAAAACGCCCTACATCAGCATCTTACAGACATCCCTCCTCCCCCACATTTATTATTTCAATGTTACTGTGAAGCACGGAAAGTGGTCTAGATTAATAAATAATCTCAAGAGCAAGTTGTAGGTCCTGACAGACAGAAAATCATATATTGAAAATTAGTTCATGGTGAATACAAATAGATTTGATTACTACATTTTTCTAGTTAGATAACCAAGTGAGACCTCTCTTTGGACAAGCTGGTTTCAAAAACTCATATCTTGCCTACTTATCATGTAAAACGAGTATACATTTTAAATATAAAAATAACTTTGTTGGCAGCTGGCATAAGGAAGTGAACGAACAATAATTGTATCTATGTCTGAAAGTAATAAAAACAAAGATGAAGGGTGGTAGAGTGGGAGCAGGGGAAGGAAGCAAGTTAATCCTCAGAGACCTGGCAATAACAGGGAAATACATCTCCAAAATTTTCACAGTTGCTGCAAGCATAAACTGCCCACATTCTTGTTTAGTTTTTCAAGAACTCACTCTAAATATATTCAAACCAATAATCTGTGTTAGAGGAAATTACATTTTACACTAATGAAAGGTTCTGCTTCATCTGAATATACTGTGTGGTGGCAAAAACTACAAGAAATACAAACGTACCTAGGTAAACAAAATCAACAGAAACAATCCTTTTGATCGATTATGCCAATATTAACAGCAAACAGAACAAGAGGATTGAAAGACAATAGTCCATAGGTCACAGCTGCTGCTTCTTGCTTAACCAGACTCCTTCAGCATACACTTTTTAATCTACACAAAGTGTAGGTCAAATTGGTGGAAAAAAGTGTCAACTGTGATGGACTGCTTGGTCTCTGCACTGTTAAAGGCACAAGCAAGTTATGGAAATACTTTAACAAAATACTGAATTACCAAAACTTTTCCAGCTCATGTTATACCTGACTCTTATACTGTGTTTGCTTGCAGGGTCGGATTAACCCTTTAGTGGGCCCTAGGCAAACAAACTTGTGGGCTCCGGGCCTGGTGAGATCCCCTTCCCCACCCTGGTGCCACTGCCTAGGGGGAGCAGGGTTTGGAGCTGCTGCTAGGAAGCAGCCACTGCCACGGTGAGACCAGCACAGGGGAGGGGAAGGGAAGGTAAAAGAAGGGAGATGGACAGGGCCATCTGCATCACCGCCACAGAGAGAAGTATCAAGCCGCCTCTGCAGCTCAAGGTCCTAGGCATATGCCTAGTTTGCCTATGCATTAATCCAGCACTGTTTGCTTGATATACTTAAAAGGTAAGGTCTTTGAAACAGGGACCACTCAATCTGTGTTTGTACAGTACCTTGCACAAGGAGCCCCCTGGGTTGGCCCTTAGGAGATATCAAAATAAAATTGGACTTAATAATCGCCATGTACAGAGTGCAGTCTTGCATACCATGAAACACCCAAGAAATCCAGAGTTAATGAAATTCAAATTTTGGATGTGTAATGAATGCAGAACTGGGCCTTGTATTTTCACAGCTAAATTTTTCTTTAAGTGAGACAGCTGTCAGAACTTCTAACAGCGAGAAGTAACCACAACCCAAACAAAACTGGAAAGAAGGTTAAATAGTTCATGCAGACAGAAAAACCAAGAAGTTTCCAAATCAAAGGCTGTCCAGTTAAATTATGACATCAACATTCCCAATCCCCCAACACCTCCATTGCATGTAATCTTAAAAGATCAGGTTTTATTAAGTTTTACCACATTCTGGTTTTTTTATTCCTGAAGTGGTCACTGCAAATTTAGAAAACAAAACAAAACACACTAATAAACTGTTCCAGATTTTTCAAACTATTGCTTTCTCCAGACTGTAGAGAAGCATCAACTACAGGCTGAATTTAAATATACAATGACCAAGAATTCCTTATTCATTACTGTTATATTCCAGAACATCAGACAACTTTCTAAGCTCTCCTAGATTCACTGCAACACAGCAAATATATTTAACTCAGCAGTTACTCTTTACTTAAATTAAAAAGCAAGACTGGAAAATTCTCAGAAGATTCTGGAGGACCTTGAAGTGGCCTCACATTCTTGATTCTTTAGCTTGCCAATACCTGTGGTAAGCACAGTAATCTCTAAACGTCATGACAAGTGTTTCCTTCAACCTTACCTGTATATAAAAAACCTTCCCTGTCTCCTAATTGTGTATAAATCTTACACTTATAACATGCATTATGCTTAGGTTTTTGCCATGAACCCCCACGCTGATCTGGAAGATTGTGGGGTGTCTTGCATGACCTATTTTACTGACATGGCAAGTGTAGCTTCTAGATAGGCAACATCAAGCTGCAGCTAGTCTTACTGTCCTTATGTTACAAATTTTTTATATCAAATACCAGAACACGTTTCTTATATGTTATAATAGGGCAGGATTGCATAATACGACCTACAAGTGATAGACAATGAGTTTCTTTGGCATCTAAGGAAAGGCTGTAATCAGCATCTGACATGGGTGTTTACTCATGGAAAGGCCCTCCCGCACAATGATTAATTTACATTTTAAAAGGAAAAACCTTAAATGGAAAAACCTTAGTGTGAGTAAAGCCTAGAAAGAGGCAGAACAATTCCCACTGAGCAAAAATTGAGGGAGACAATACACTGGATTAACAAATCTATGTCTGAAAGGGGTACATATATTCTCCAGGTCCTAATTAGAGCAGAAAAGATTTCTGTTCTGGTAAACACAAACCATTTTGGAGGGAAGAGCAGGAAGTCATATGCATAGTGTAGCCCCCAAAAATCAATAGGTGACTTATGTGAATACCCAGATAAGAAATTATTCTTAAGCCTGCTTTAAGAGCAGGGTACTACTGTCTTCATAAATGAAGCAGGCTGGGTAAAGAAGCTAACAGGAGAATTTGCAGAAGTCGCTGGTAGGAGATTCAGAAAAAGAAGCTGTTTCTGTTAACCTACTGAAGGCATCTAGGGACTGCATTCTTGGATTTAAGGTGTAGGGAAAGAACAGCTTACTGCTCTGATACTTTTTGGTTTGTGTATTCTTATATTTTCATCTGTACTTCAACATATGGTGGTTACTGATTTCTTATGCTGTTTTTTCCCCCGATTAAATCCTTTTTGTTATCTTTTTACCCATTTATCAAGGTGAACTGTGATTCTAGATTACTGCCCACCAAGAATCATCATGGGGGTGGGGGGGACATGCAGGATGGTGGCAGCACGGCAGTGACCTTGGGGTAGGGGCTAAGGTCAGCACCGCGCTGCCACCACCCTTAGCCGTGGCCTCCAAGGAGCCGGGGGCGGGGGACGACGACAGGGGGAGAAGAGGCCAGGAGCACTGGCCTTCCCCCTGCTCCATCCCCTCTGTCCTCACCATCATGATGGCACTCCTCTGTCCCCTTCCACCACTACCCTGCGTCACCACTGCCTCCAAGGAGCAGGGCCGGGGTGACAAGGCCAGCGCTGCTCCATACCCTCCATCATGGCAGCACTCCATTCCTACCATCATTCTCCCCACTCTTCTGTTTGGCTTCCCCCCAACTTTGTCTAAGGAAAGAGGGAAAAATCCATCTTTTCTGAGTACATGACAAGATAAGTGTGTGATCCTTCTAGCTGGCAAAATCCTTTCTGCTAAGGGCTGGCAAGCCCTGGGTGAAACAGGCAAGGCTGAGATGCCAAAGGCCAAGGAGCTAGCACATCTCTGCTCACTAAGCAGCAGACAGCAGGGAGGGGTTTGAGGCAGAAGAGCACCCCAGGCACACGTTTCAAAAGTACATCCATGCCATATCTGAGATAGTGGCATGTCCCAGTTAATGGTTAATATCTCTGTAATATCACTCCTAGTGCAGAGGTGGCTAACCTGAGGCAAGAGTGCCACAAGAGGCACTAGCAGCCTTCATGTGCAGTGCACAGCTGACTGGGGAGGAGGCAGGCAGCACAGTGACAGATAAGGCAGGGACCAGAAACAAGACCAGATCAGGCAGGGGAAGGAAATTGGAGTGGCACTCAGAGAGGGTTTGTTGCTAATTTGTGGCATGCCTACCCAAAAGATTGGCTGCCACTGCCTGAGTGGGAATCTTAATTGAGAAACTGTTGACTTTTTGTATTTATTATATGGTTAGCTGTAGTCAGTTCTGCTTGCTGTCAAGGGACTCAGTTACAACAGCTTTTTGCTCCCAAGGTGCCAGGAAGCATGAAATACAAAGATTACTTAAGGACCTGGCACCCATGAATAACAGTCTTAAAAACATGACGGAAAATTTTTCTATGATAAGAAGTTGATTTGGGTTAATGAACAGTAGATGCTTTTTTCAGACTGACATTGGATATAAAAGTAAGTTAAAATATAGGTCTGTTATTCCATTTATCTTGGAAAACAAAACAGCTGAAAAAACACGAAAGTTCCATCAACTAAAACGAATATTAAAAAACCTGTCTTTGCTGTATCAAAGAATCTAACTGATTTTGACAAGGATTTCAATTTTTCTTGAATTTAGTATATATAAAATGCTCCTAAGAGACAAGAAAAGAACTCCACTCTTGAAGTTACAAGTTTGTACTTAGTACCAAGGAATCTTGGGATATGTGGAAGCAGCATAAGATCATTAAATGAGTCTTTAAGTCTTCTGTTACAGAGACTAACAAGGAAATGAAAGCTGTGTCTTATATAGTCCACAACAATAGGTGGTTCAGCTCTGGCTTTGGCCCAGATCTGAGCAGCCACCTACCCAGAACCAGGGTAGTTGACACAGTGGGAGAGGGAACACAGGGGAGATCATGCAGTGGGGGCAGGGAACACACTGTGGAGATAGCATGAGACAGGGGGCAAGTAGGGGGAAGGCACACAGGGGAGACCTGCAATGTGCAGCTTGGGGAGAGCATGGGGGATATCACACAGCCTACCAACCCCCCCATGATGCCCTACCTCTGGCCCTAGCTCCAGCCCCAGTCACGTACTCTACTCCTTACCTTCAGCTGTCTCTCTTGCAAGGGATGAGGGGGCAACCACAGGTGGAGGGGACACATTGCAGGGGGACAGGGACAGGCACAGGAAGAGAAAGAGGGGCAAGAAGGCAGGCAGTCCAGGCATGGGTCTGGCCCTTCACCACCACTGCTGCTTTCCCTGTCATAGCAGTGCAGGGGAGATGAATTTAAGATTACCTCCTCCCATAATTACATTCTATACATGGATAATTATAAAAAATGTAAAAATTTCTATAAATATAATTAACTGGGGGGGTGGGGGGAGAATGGGATGTAGTCTTAAACTTGAAGTAGTCTTGGATTTGGGTAAATATGGTAATTCAGTTTTGATATTTAGCTGTACCAGTCATCACTTTTTGCTCCCTACAGACAACAACTAACACTATTTTTATTTACAACATACACAGCTGGCATTATGGAAATGCATACCGTTCCCAATCCAGATGACATTACCTCTTCTAGGGACTATACAAACCCAGAATAAAAGACTGCCTTGGAAGTCTGCAAGTTTCGAGCCTGAAACTTTAAGAATATCACATATTCTTGATATTTCAATAGTACCATACATACTTTTAAAACTAGAGGTATTTCTAGAAGATATACAATTTACAGAAGCTTAAATTATGGCGTGATTCTGAAGCAATAATACATCTGTATTTTGGGTGGCGAGGTGTTAGAAACAAACAACTCTTGGGTTAGTGGCAGTATTTTTTATTAGACCAACTAAGTAGTAGCAAAAAAAATTTGTTCTTTGCTTAAGTCTTAGAAATGTATTTGTTGTGCAATGAGAAGTTTGCAAGCATAGTTAATGTGTGGGTAATAAGGCACATTACTAAGCCAGCATGGACTATATGTTGCCTTAGCTAGCCATCTCCTAGTCTATGCTTCCTATCAAAGCAACTTTCAAACTTTAGCAATCTTAATTGTAAGTTTACACACTGATTTGTCAGTAAGAGGTAGCCAATGCACAAACAGGATATCACTGAGCAGAAGAATTACTACCCTGTTCTAGAATGAATATGATGCACACAATTTAGATTAAACCCGAAACATCCCATCCCCCTCCGTTCAGCCCCCCCCCCCAAAAAAAAAAACCCACACAAAACAAGAGAAAGTTTCAGTGCCAATTTTCACACAAGGCATGACTGTTCCTGAAGAATCCCTGTAAAAATCTCCCTAGTCCCAGTCTGTGCTTTCTTTCTTTCACTGCAATACCTCCTACATCTGAGTTGTACAAGCAAAAAGTAGACCACCATAAAGAATCAGAGTATTACCTAAGTTTAGGAGACTGAGGGAGAAGTCCTGCATTAGAGGCCGATTCCTCAAACATAGCACACTGGTGCCTGGAGTAAGTTGCAAAATAAAGGCATTAAAAGAACAGGACAGTCAGCCAACGTATTATGAGACTGGAAACAGATGTTGCCTTTGTCCCACCACCAAGCAAACAGACATCCATGCCATTTTTCACATTACGGTTTAAAAAATGTTTGGCTATGACAGGTGCTATGAGTTTGTATGGCTGTTTTACAGCAGACGACCATTTGCTTTGAGGTGGGAGAGTGTGGAAATCCTGGAGCTGCCTGCATTTTCCAGCTGGATGTACCTCCGGGCAGGTACTTCCAAGGCTTCAGAGGCCTCATTCTGCACACTCAGGAAGACCTGCTTGGCCTTCTTTTGATGAGGCATGTCCCAGGTTGGATTTCCCAAGCACGCACCTCTGCAAGTGTCAGAGCCTTGGGTTTCTCCAGCTGCAGAGACATGCTCCTTGTGTTGTCCTGTAGGATCATGCCCCAGCCACTCCTGGGAGTAGCAAGGGTATGACCCTGCGGGACAATGGGCAACATCCGTTTCGCCTATTGAAACAGATTAGCTATGCCAGGACACATCCCAGCAAAACTCATCTGCTTTGTTTGGCAATGTCTGCTTATACCCTGACTGCTCTACACTGTGATATGCATGTCCAGTTTTAGCAGAAGAGGTGTGAACGAAGGTTCCTGCTTTAGCTTTCTTTTTTTTTCTCTTTCTTTTTTTTTTTTTAAATAAAAGCCAAACATTCTGCCAGCTCTTAAATAAAGATGGAGACTAGCAATTAATTTGAAAGTGTAAGAAATAAGTTTCAAAGAAAAGAGATTTCCCCAAAATTAGAAATATCACCACTGACCTTTGCAATAGCAACAGCCTGCTGTGGATAATAGAGGGATGCACCAATCCCCATAAAACCCACTGGATACACCAGCCTCTTTATTTTTGAACCTGTTCCACAGAAGAAAAGTTCCGTTACAGTATGTATTATCCAGACACTTGGATTGCATTATCATTTAATTGCATATAAATTACCAGAGACTTTGCTGCATTACAGACATTTTACCACATGAGTTAGTCCAGGCCTATCACTTTCCTCAGACACATTACCACATTCAAGTGATATTTTAAAATTTCATTTGGATTTATTTTTATTAGTGCATTTCTGCCATGAAAATTACCCTATAGAACTGGGGGACTGTGATTTAACTTGAACCAGGAAGGGGTCTAGGACAGAAGTTTCATAAACCAGTTTGATCTAAATCAGTTAACCAAGTTTATCTTAAACCTATTTCAGCCATTTTGAAACTGGTTTACGTGCACTGAATGTCTGTTACACATTTAAACCAGTTTCTGATTACTTAAACCAGTTTATGTGCAACTTCTGTTCCTAGCCACGTGTTCATCTAGTCCAACTCCCTGCTTAAAGCAGGACGATCCCTAACTAGATCATCCAAGCCAAGACTTTGTCTAGCCAGGTCTTAAAAACCGCCAAGGATGGAGAGTCCACAACCTTTCTGGGTAACCTGTTAGTGCTTTACTACCCTCTGAGTGAGAAAATTCTTCCTAATATATGATCTAAACCTCCCCTGCTGCAACTTGAGACCATTGCTCATATCATTCAAATATCATCCAAAGTAATTTAGTCTGCTCTGTCTTATCACACACTACTAAAATCTATAGAAATTAGAATATTTTAAAATTCCCTTTCCTTGTAAAGTGTAAATATGCTCTAAGTAATTAAATGAATTACATAGAATTTTTATGCTGCAAAATACATATGAACTTGCTATACTTTAATTACAATTTACTCTTAAGTAGCTTTATGCAAAGATATGAGAACATGAAATAAATCAACTCTGCCAAGAACTGGCAAGGTTCTTTTAAAAGGTAATTTATACAGAAATGCACTTAATTTGCAATTGTTACAAATACCCATTAACTGAAAAGCTAAATGAGATTAAAAGAACATATTTACCTGCAATCATAAAAAACAAGTGGCTTCAAAAAAGCACCTACCTCTAGCAAAAAAGAGTCCAACAATTCCAGCAAACCCAATCACACCGAGTCTCGGATAGAATCCAGCAGGGGGATTTTTGAGAAATTCACAACCCTCTAGCAAGAATTCAAAACACATGTGTTTGCAATAAGGAACAACACCAAAAATAGTGACCATTTCAACTGTCACAACCTTTTAACATCTCCTTGCAAAGGTTTTGAAGTTTTTGCCCTCTTCTCCCGTGATAAGAAAATAAAACTAAACACATAGTGTTATTTTATTATTTGCCAATTCCTATAGGGAGTTTGATTTAGCTTCTAGATTGTTTCTTATATCCTGTATTTTCCTTGGCCCCAGCACTTCGACTAATCTTTGTAAGCAGCTCACTTAGCTCGAGCACTGCTTCACTGAAGTCAGTTCTGGCCACCCTCTCTAAGCAAGAGACCCAGCGGAAATCAGAGATCTAGACAGAGGTGACATGAGTTAAAAACCCAGAAAGCTTTCCATATAGAGAAGGATGTTCAAAAGACTGGTACAGCTTAATTCAGAGAGACCCAGTCCTCCAATAAGCTCTAATGCGTAAACTTTGCACCTGTGAGAAGTCCCACCTGAACTCCTCCGTTAGGTGATACTTCACACTATGAACCATCATACAATTAAAAAAAAACAAAACCATACCTATTTTAGCAAAATATTTCTGAGCAGAGGGGGAGAGAGGGATGAACACAAAAAAGCCGAAAAATAATAAGGAAAAAAACAAAAACTTTGATCAACAAATCCTGAATGACAGTGGACTTTCTGTTGTTTCTGCAGACTGACTTACAGTGGCTGAACTACGGCTGAACTATGAGAAAATCTTTATGGCTCCTGTACAGTCCTGTTTAACAATGTTGCAGACATGCGTCACAAAGCTATTATTACTTTTGCACTGCTTGAAGACAGATGCAAATCTATAGTGTTAATGACTGAAAATGTAACAATGTTGCTCAAAGGAATTCTAACAAACTCTATAGCACAAACAGGAGAAAGAATTGAAATAGCTTTACTTACTTACATGGTACAAAGAACAATACTTATTGAACTTTCATGCCAATAGAAATTTTAAATGATAGACTTGCACTGTGATTCTTGTTGATAGTAAATACAATTTTAAGCCAATTTACCTCTGCCACGTTCAACAGTTTTTTCTACTTTGGGCATTGCTTTAGTGTAAAGATCCTAAACAAAAGAAGAAAACAAACAGAAAATTAGTGAAGTTTACATTATAACTATCAATTGCTAATAAACTTGGAAAAAAAAGTATAATTTCCATTCAGTTCACACACAATACCATACACATTTGGGTCTGTAATATTCAGCTGGAGATTTTTTTTTTTAATGAAAAGAACAATAGATAAAATTAGGCACTGTTTCTGCACTGGTCATGAGCATCAGTAGAAAAAAAAAATGAGAAGAGCTGAAATATTTACATGATATTTACTGTTCTGGATTTATCCAGCCCTCCAAAATGACTCCACTTTTCCCCTTTTCCCTTCACTCACAATTTCTTGCTCACCAACTATTGCATTCCATATTAAAACACAGCATGTGTTTTCAAAATTAAGTTGAATTAAAAAACTGCAGCTATAAGTATTTTGGAAATGGAGCAGAAAATAGTGTATTTACTCAAATCCAAAACAAGGGTTTTTTCCCCCCCTCCATTCAGCATGGAGGCGGGGAGGCCTTTCGTCTTGGATTTGAGGACATAGGGTAGGGGAGTTGCTGCAGCTCCAACTCCAACACTAAGCCCGTCAGGACCAATCAGAGCCAGAAGAGGTACCTGCCCTCCCCCACCCCACTGTCTACTTCCCTCAGCCTATCTCCTCCTGGCATGGAGATTATGCTTCCACCACTGCTGCTGAATGGAACCAGAGCTGTACTGGACAGCAAGCAGAGGGTGGGAGAGGGGGCAGGCAGAGGCTGTGTGAGGCAGCTTGCTCCCCCTGCCTCATACTGCTGTTTTCCCCACTACAGCAGTGGAGGGGGGAGAGGGGGGCAGGAGAAGAAGGGACAACAACCGAATTTAGGATGATCCTCTGATAATTAGATTCTATATATGGAAAACTGTAAAAAAAATTATGTATTTTCTATAAACAGAATCTAATTACTGAGGGTCTTGTCTTGCATTTGAAGTAGTCTTGGATTTGGGCAAATACAATAGGTTTGCTTGGCTGCACATTAGCATCACACTGAGCTTACCTGGGGATCAACAGCAGAAATGTAGGTGCTCCAGTGCCTAAGAGTATTTGTTGGGTTGCAGGGTTAGCAAATCAGTAAGCAAGCACCAGCCCAAGTTAAGATATACAGAACAAACTTGCAACACCACTTGAACTAATTGTTTTTAGCTGCAGTGAAGCGAAAGCAGCAGATCAGGGGTGGCGAACTTGGGGCACAAGGAGCATGAAGCACATCAGATAGAAGACAGGCAGTACAACAGCAGACAGGGCTGGGAGCATTAGGCAGGGCAGCAAGCAGATAGCCGAGCAGCAGCAGACTACGTAGATAAAGTGACAGGAGTGGCACTTGGGGAGGGTGCAGGGCTAATTTGTAGCATGCCTGCTAAAAAGGCTAGCCATCACTACCCTAGATTAAGATAAGAGGCAAGGACAATATGTTTAGAATAACTTATTGACAGCAGTAGTTCAACTAAAATCTCTATTCTGAAGAACATAAAAGTGTGGTAGATGTATATTTATGCTTTATATAAAATTTATGAGGGTTGATTACCATTCAGAAGTCACTACATAAAAATAAGGTACCTCTGCCACCAGTTCCTCTCAATCAAAAACATGGCCAAAGTGGCCATCACTGCTATATTTTGTGTGCAGGTGGATTTCATAGGTACAGTGCTGTTTTGATTATACTTAACATATCAGACTGGGCCGCTAAGGGGAGACAGGTGAAAGAACACTGACTCCAAGATTGCTGACTGGGCTAAGCACTGGGCCCTTACAAGGTTGTAGCACAGTTCTGGGCAAGCACTGGCGCCTAGGTACCTAGGGAACCTTCCTGGCCACAATTCAGGTACCAGTTTTGAGGATCACACTCTAGAACTTAAGCATCTAAATGAGGGGTAGGCAAAATGCGGCTCAGGGCTGGATGTAGCCCGCTAAGCCATTCTATCCTGCCCGCAGGGCCCCTAAAAAATGTAGAAAATTAATATTAATCTGCCCTGAACTGCCTGTCATGTGGCCCTCGATGGCTTTCCGAAACTCAGTAAGCAGCCCTCAGCCCCAAAATAATTGCCTGTCCCTGATCTAAAAACTCTGCTTACCTCCTTTTTTAGGCCTGGGCCCTCAACCTAGTGCTTTCCCAAAGTGCTTTCAGATTTGCCCATTAAAACTCTTCAAGGGAGAGAGGATCATCACCTGACACCATAAACCAGCGGTCAACAACATAAAGGCCACCGACTGGATCCAGGCTATGGGACGGCTGGATCCAGCACGCAGAGCCAGGGGCCTTCAGCAACATGTCAGTAACAAGGGAGCTTTGGTGGGGTTCTGGTTTCGGGACTGGGCAGTGAGGAGCCGTGTCTGCACTGCAGCTGGGGTGGGGGCGAGGTGAAGTTGCAGGAGGGGAAGGCCACGACTATGGTGGTGACAGCGATCATGAGGTTGGCTTGAAGTCCGATAAACACAAGACAGATTGTTTTGGCCTGTGGCTCTGAAAAGTTTCTAACCCCTGCTATTTGTGCTTGAATACATGAACAGATTTCCCACCAGAAGCTTAAGGCTCTCAGATTTCTAAATTTATCATTCAGAACATTTCAAATAATTTAATAAGCCTTTTATAAATAAGCCAGTTATTATTATACATTTGTTTTGACATATAAAGATTTATCTTTAACCAAATAAAAGTCACTAACTCACTCACTTGGACCCAAATTTAGCTTGTTTTTGGGTATGTGTGAAAAATCTAACAGAAAACATAGGAAAAATCTTTCCAGACATCAGTGTTTGGGATAGTTGCATATTATTTTAAATGTTATGAATATTGCAGTAATCTACTTTCTGATCCTTCTTTCCCTGCTAAAGGGTATAAAAGAAAATCTAAACTCAAAGTGGTGGTGAAGTGACAACACATAATTTTTAATTAAAGAACCCCTTAGCCCGGGAAGTCTTCTGCTTCCCGGGGGCCCGCATCCGAGACATTGTGGAGAGGATCCCGCAGCTCCTCCGGCCCACAGACCACTACCCCATGCTCCTTATTCA
The DNA here is from genome assembly GCF_052110815.1 of Crocodylus siamensis. Classification (NCBI taxonomy): domain Eukaryota; kingdom Metazoa; phylum Chordata; order Crocodylia; family Crocodylidae; genus Crocodylus; species Crocodylus siamensis. The sequence continues at coordinate 270,002,784 of NC_143395.1, read as the reverse complement.
CGTGGGCACCAATGACACGGCTCGGAGCACCCCCAGCCAGGTCATGAGGCGCTACAGGGAGTTGGGAGCGGGGCTTAGGAGTTTGGGAGCTCAGGTGGTGTTTTCCTCAATCCTCCCAGTCTCGGGCTATGGGCTGAGGAGGGAGAGGAGGATCCACACGGTGAACCAAAGACTGCGGCGCTGGTGTTATCGGGAAGGCTTTGGCTTCCATGACCACAGCCCGCTCTTTGGAGAGAGAGGCAGCGAGCTGCTGGGAAGAGATGGCTTCCACCTCTCCCCCCTGGGAAGGAGGCTCTTCTCAGCCAGGCTGGCTGACCTGCTCCACCGGGCTTTAAACTAAGCCCGCTGGGGGATGGGGGGACTACTGCCCCTGCTGGCCCGCTGAACGGCCCTTGCAAAGCCAGCGGACCAAGGCACTTAAGGGGGCACTTAAGGGAGCCCACCCCTGCCCCAGCCCTGGCACAATCTGTGGGCAAGGCAAGAGCCCCCAAGGGCACACTTGCCTGCCTGTACACTAATGCCAGGAGCCTGGGCAACAAGCAGGACGAGCTCGTCCTCCTGCTCAGTGCAAAGAAATATGATGTCATTGGGATAACGGAGACCTGGTGGGACTCCACCCATGACTGGACCACGGGTATAGAGGGCTATACCCTATACAGGAGGGATCGTGTTGACAAAAGGGGCGGGGGTGTAGCTCTCTATGTGAAGGAAAGCTACATGTCCCTGCAAGCTGATGTTGGCGACCGGCATGGACAGCTAGAGACCCTCTGGGTAAAAATTCATGGGGAATTCGGCACAGGGGACACAACGGTGGGAGCCTACTACAGACCTCCCACTCAAAGTCCCGAGCTTGACCAGGAGTTCACCCGGGAACTGACTGAGGCTGCTTGCTCCAGGACCTTGGTTGTCATGGGTGACTTCAATTACCCGGACATCTCGTGGGAAGATCACTCAGCTAAATCTGAGCGGGCGCAAAGCTTTCTCTCGTGCGTGGATGACCTCTACCTGACTCAAGAAGTCTATGGGCCAACGAGAAGCAAAGCACTGCTTGACCTGGTACTGGCTATGGGGGACAACCTAATCGGCGACCTAGTGATTGATGGGAAGTTGGGTGACAGCGACCACGAGTTGATCACCTTCACCATCCACCGTAAAGCTGGCAAGTCAGTCAGCAACACCGAAGTCCTTGACTTCAGAAAAGCCGACTTTGACAAGCTCAAGAGGCTAGTTGGTCAGGCCCTTGGGGACCATGACCCCAGGGAGATGGGAGTTCAAGAAGAGTGGTTGCTTCTCAAGGAAGCGATCCTCAGTGCACAAGCTAAATCTATTGCAACACGGAGGAAAGGCAGCAAGAAGGCACAGCAGCCCCCCTGGCTCTCCAGAGACCTAGCGGACCTACTGTGGCTAAAAAGGAAAGCCTACAAAGGATGGAGGACGGGATTCACCTCCAAGGAGGATTACTCCGCGCTGGTCTGGTCCTGCAGGGACCAAACCAGGAAAGCCAAGGCTGCAACTGAACTCCAACTAGCTTCAGGCATCAAGGACAACAAAAAGTCCTTTTTCAGATATGTGGGGAGCCGGAGGAAAAGCAAGGGCAATGTTGGACCCCTGCTAAACCAGATGGGGCAACTGACAACTGACGCCCAGGAAAAAGCCAACCTATTAAATAGGTACTTTGCGTCAGACTTTCATCAGTCACACGGGATGCCCATGCCTGCTATGGGACAGGGAAATCTGGGTGAGGGGGATCCCTTACCCTCCATCAATGCTGACCTCGTGAAGGAACACCTTGAGAAGCTGGATACCTTCAAGTCAGCTGGCCCTCACAACCTGCACCCCAGGGTACTCAAGGAGCTGGCGAGCGTCATAGCCCAGCCCCTGGCACGGATCTTTGAAAACTCCTGGCGCTCTGGTGTAGTGCCAGAAGACTGGAAGAAGGCCAATGTGGTGCCGATCTTCAAGAAAGGGAGGAGAGTGGATCTGGCTAACTACAGGCCCATTAGCCTGACTTCTTTCCTGGGGAAGATCTTAGAAAAGTTTATTAAGGAGGCCATCCTTGATGGACTGGCCCAGGCTAACATTCTAAGGGACAGCCAGCACGGGTTTGTTGCGGGTAGGTCTTGTTTGACCAATCTCATTTCCTTCTATGACCAGGTGACCTATCACCTAGACAAGGGAGAAGAGATTGATGTCATATATTTTGACTTCAAAAAAGCTTTTGATCTGGTATCCCATGATCACCTCTTGGCCAAACTGGCCAGTTGTGGCCTTGGCTCCACCACGATGCGCTGGCTGGGAAATTGGCTTCGTGGTCGGACCCAGAGGGTTGTGATTGATGGCAGTCACTCATCATGGTGCCCTGTAACCAGTGGGGTCCCTCAAGGCTCTGTCCTGGGACCCATCCTGTTCAACATCTTCATTAACAATGTGGACATTGGAGTTAGGAGTGGACTGGCCAAGTTCGCCGATTACACCAAACTTTGGGGCAAAGCATCCATGCCAGAAGATAGGCGGGTGATCCAGGCTGACCTGGACAAGCTCAGCAAATGGGCAGATGAGAACCTCATGGTGTTTAACACCGATAAATGCAAGGTTCTCCACCTTGGGAGGAAAAACCTGCAGCACCCTTATAGGCTCGGCAGTGCTACGTTGGTTAGCACTACAGAAGAAAGAAACTTGGGGGTCATCATTGACCACAAATGAACATGAGCCTGCAATGCGATGCTGCGGCTAGTAAAGCGACCAAAATGCTGGCTTGCATCCATAGATGCTTCTCGAGCAAATCCCGGGACGTCATTCTCCCCTTGTACTCGGCCTTGGTGAGGCCGCAGCTGGAGTACTGCGTCCAGTTTTGGGCTCCACAATTCAAAAAGGATGTGGACAAGCTTGAGAGAGTCCAGAGGAGAGCCACGCGCATGATCAGAGGTCAGGAAAACAGATCTTATGATGACAGGCTGAGAGCCATGGGACTCTTTAGCCTGGAAAAGCGCAGGCTCAGGGGTGATCTGATGGCCACCTATAAGTTTATCAGGGGTGACCACCAGGATCTGGGGGAACGTCTGTTCACCAGAGCGCCCCAAGGGATGACGAGGTCGAACGGTCACAAACTCCTGCAAGACCGTTTCAGGCTGGACATAAGGAAGAATTTCTTTACTGTCCGAGCCCCCAAGGTCTGGAACAGTCTGCCATTGGAGGTGGTTCAAGCACCTACACTGAACACCTTCAAGAGTAAATTGGATGCTTATCTTGTTGGGATCCTATGAGCCCAGCTGACTTCCTGCCCTTTGGGCAGGGGGCTGGACTCGATGATCTCCCGAGGTCCCTTCCAGCCCTAATGTCTATGAAATCTATTTAAAAATTGAGACAGAAGCTAGAATAATAAAACGACAAATCTTCACACCTATATGATTTCTAACTGGGGGCAGGGGGGAAGAAGGCAAAATTGTATAGCTTTTATATAACTGTGGTTACTGGAATAGAAGACAATCTCCCAAATATTATATTCTATATATAGAAAATGTATAAATGTATTATAATTTTCCAAGTATAGAATCTAATTATTGGAGTTCTGCCTTGAATTTGTTCCCCTAGCAATGCTACAGTATGGAAAACAAGTCTGAGGGGTCAGGTAGCCCTTTTGCTCTCTGCTTCTCCCCAGTTTTCCTCCAGCAGTTCCTACCCCCTTGCCTTACTTTCAGACCCTGTTTTCCCTGAGCACATGGAAGTGAGAAGTAAATTTGAAAACGATAGCTTTGAAATAAAAAGTGGCTGTAGCAATTTGCATGTCATATCCACGCATTTAGGTCAGTTGCAGCAATTCAAAAAAGGTAAGTTTTAGCACAGGTAGCCTATAAATTTGGCACGTACTTATCTATGATATTAGTCCGAAACCAAAGGCTCTTGATTTGCCATGTAGTTCTTTGGGCTGGGCCCCACCAGAGTCAGCAGCATTTCAAGCCATGATGGCACCACAATTCAGCATGTGAGTGTACTCCAAATATACCCCACAAAGGATCCATGTGCTAATAAGCCCCCACTCATGATTGGAACTGGGTTTTCTTATCCTGAGTTCCGGGATGCTCCAAAAATATATATGCAGATGAGGCACAGGGCAACTTGGCCTATGACAGGCTGAGAGACAGGGTGACAAAGGAACTCTTCATGAACTGTTTGGGACCCTGTTTCATGATGTTTGCCATGCAGTTAAGGTTGGTGAAGAAATACAAATCATTGGAAATGGGAAAGGCATAGCTCAGCTGTGGGAGTGAAGAGGAATGAAAAGCCTTTGCAATGCTGTGGCACATGACAACTTGGAAAAAACCTGCAGTGAGGAGAAATGCACTTAATGGGCACAACTATGGGCACTTACACACATGCAGAGAGCCTACTATGACACACTGGAAATCCAGTGTGTCAGAGCAGACTTGGTTAATCGAGTCTACTGGAGCACATAAACTGACACGCTTTGGCAGCCTCACCCGTCATGCATATCAGTGGTGCAGCGCACCTCTGCACTGAGAAAATGGTGGCAATGCAATCTGAACTAAAACACATTTGATGTGCTTTAGTTCAAAGCACACCACCACCATTTTCTCAGCTCAGAGGCATGTTGCTCTGCTGATACACATGCTCCTGACATGGTGCCGAGCACTTTTAATTAGCGTGGCTCACTAATTAAGAAGCACCCGGAGGTGTGTCAGAAGCACGTGTTAAAGTGCCCAAAATATCTTATTCAAATGGACTTCACCAATCTGTCCTTGTGGTAGTATCCCAGCCATGGATTTGGGGGTATCTGAAGACTCAGGCTAAAGAGGCTGGGAGGCAGGATACTTGCCAGTGGTAGTACCACACAGACTTGTACAACTGAGCTGTGCTCAGCTGACAGAATTCAAAACTGATTTGGCTGAGACACAAAATTAAAAAATAAAATAAAAAAAAAATTTAGCAGGTTCCCATCAGTATGTTTGCCTGGCAAGGGAAATTCCATGATCCACTCGGCCAATCAAATCTAGTGACCCTGGGCAGGCTGACTCCTGTGAGCTTCCCCAAATGTACAAAACTCAATTGCACAATGTTGTGGTAATAGGGGACTGCATTCTTGCTTTCCCCGTGGCTTGCTCTTCAGCCTTTTGGCTAGGAGCAAGCAAGAATAGGAAGTATCCGAACCCCAAGGTCTCCAGGCTTCAGGCTTGCATTTAGGTTCCCTGCCATGGATTTGGGGACTACCAAAGGGAAACAGGATACTTGCCCAGTGGTACAGCCACACAAACTCAAACGATTGAGCTCTGCTCAGTCAAAATTTGGAACCTGCCTATTGGATTTGCCCAGTCAAACTCAGAACCAATTTGGCCCTTGAAACAAACTTTAAAAAAAAAAACAACACAAAAAAAGTTTATTTGCCCAATGTGGGCCATGTGTTTTATAGTCATGCTCAGTGTTGGCTGCATTTAGTCAACTTCATAATTGGCTTCTAATGCTGAATACATGCTGCTTTTGGCAGAAGTTTGATGATATTAGTGATATTTTCTTATATTTTCCCTCCGTGCCATCTTGTATTCCAGTAAATATGGTAAATACAAAATTTAATTTTTTGTTAAATAAATCATCCAAAGTGTCAAAGGGAAAAAAAAAAGACTTGACTTTTTGTTTCCAGAAACACCTATGACTAAAGCAATTACAATTTTGTACAGTTTCTTTTAAGCAACTTATTTAATAGCAAGAAAAGTTTTAACATGCTACCAAAACAAAATTCTAGCTCAGCCAACCACTGGGCAATAGTCACTACCTCCCATATAGCATGAAGCTGTTATACCTGACACCTGGATGTATAGGGCTCCATAAAATGCCGTAGATGTGAAATTCCCTCCTCCAGTTGAGTTTGTGGGTCCTCCACATATTTAGATTCATGAGCTGGGGAGGAGTAGAGTGAAAGCTGTGAATATTAGCAAACAAAAGGTTAACAAAGTAGAATTGTCCAAGTAGGCCTTCAGTCTAGGGACAGAACAATTTGAGTGCCTACAGAACAAAATGTGAGGAACTAAGTGAACTATATATTACAGAAACATTTCTAATGATCATTCTGTTTACCAGTCCTGACGCTAGCTAGTCCAAGTCACATGTTTAGGCAGAGTATTACATTCTTGATGTCAAAAGAACAGTGTAACAGAAGTGTTTTCTGCTTCATCAGCAGTGCTAGTTCTCAGTATTTGTATTAAACACTAGGATATGGAAACAGCAATTAATCATTTTCTATACATATATAAATTAAAAATTCTAAGCAGTTCTTAACTCTAAACTAATATCTTAGATGCAGGCTGTGTATCTTGTTACTCAACAGCATTTTAGATTTAAGAAAAACTGTTGAATGTCACATTTTTAACTGCAGTAGTAACAGATGGTAACAATCACATACTGTATTTTTTATTTGATGCTGTCATTCTTAACATCAGGCAAGGCATATGTCTCTACTGTAACATTTACAATGTGAAGAATTTATCCTTAAACTTACTACGCTACTAAGAAAGCAAGATGTTTTTGATAATATCTTTTATTAGGCCAACTATGCAGTTGGGAGAGTTGCCTAAAAACTTGCTGGAATTAAGATCTCCTCTGATCTCTCTCTCAACCACACAACTGGCCCATAAAAGATATTCATTAAAAAATCTTATTTCTTCCATATTCTCTGGACCACAGCGCTTACAGCATCACTATTCTACCAAACAACCCTCAGACTCAGAAGATAACACAATAGTATAGAAAACACAAACAATCCAATACATAACCTTAAATACAAGCTACAAAATTTTGGGATAGTCTATAAGGTATATTCTATTCAGTATATTCTTGTTATATTCTATAAGAATACAGATGCTTAAAATTATCATCAGCATGTTTTCTGATCCATGTTTTAAAATGCTGATAAAGTAATGATAAACAGGAACGATTACATTTTCTGAGTGACATGGAACATAAATATTCACTATAAATTCAGTTCCTCATTAGTACTTTCAAAGGTTATTTTGTGATGAAAATTGTTCAGGCTCAAGTTACTTAAAAAGAATTCTACTTTCAACAAGACTAAAAAGCCATTCTGCTTTCACAAATAAAATAGGTGACTTATAAAAAAAATAACTTATCAGTCCAAATGTTTGTAAAAAAATGCAACAGTATATGCAAGAAGCTGGACTTTTGATTTGAAATACGCATTGTACAGGCTGGAGTAGAATTGTTTATTTTTACAAGTAAGCAGTTACAGCAATAATTATCAATAAATCTCTGGGCTGGAGCTGAAGTCTTACAGACTTCAGGGGCTTTCAGGGTTCACCGAGATTTACTGTATAACTATAATATGCAGGGACCTACTTAAGTGGCAGACAGACAAAAGAATTTTCGCACCTTGGTCGCAGCACAAAAAGTTGATTTCACAGGCATTTCCCAGCAACCCCACCCTTGCTGCTGATTGGCAGAGAAGCCCCAAGGAGGAGAAGGAACAAGGGGGCAGCCACCTTCTTGACTGCTGGCTGCCCTTTGTTGGGCTCCACGCCCTTTTGCCAATTGGCAGAGAAGCCCCAGGGTGAGGTGGGGAAAGAGGGACAAGGGGGCAGCAGACATCTTGCCTGCTGGCTGCCCTTCATGCCACCTTGGCAGCCAGCAACTTCCCCTCCCGGGTGGGCTGGGGAGCCAGCCTATTATTTAACTTTTGTTTTTTTAGTTGATTTCACAGACAGTTCCAGATTTTACAGTTTCTACAAAATCTGCTAAATTAAATAGTAGGGATGCAAATGGTTAAATGTTTAAGCAATAAGTGCAGTGATAACCGGTTATAGCTTACCAGTTCTCTTTTAGCATGGGACAGGGCACTGTTCAGCAGGGAAGGAAATCTATGCAGTGCCCCAGCAGGAACAGAAAGGCAGTAAGGTAGGTGGGAGGGAGGAAGGAACAAAGAGGAGGGGAGGTGGGAGGGGAACCAGTACCTATAGCTAGGGTCTGTGGACCCCAGTGCAGCTGCCTGCAACCTCCCTGATGTCTGCCACCAGCAGCCCAGACTCCAGGCAGGCCCCTGTCATCCACCATGGAGCCCAGACTGCTCACAGCAAGCGAAAAGGAAACTGAAAGAGGTTGCACAGCTGTCCACAAAGCCGAGTTATTAGGTACAAGTCCCCCTTCCCCCTACTTGGCTGTCCACAAGGAAAGCAGCTCAGCTCCCTCACTGGGGAGCATGGAAGTCAGAGACCACCTGCCACAGGCCACAAGGGACCCAGTCCTGAATCCTGCTGTAGGCTGCGAGGGGCCTGGCAGGGGCAAGGTGGAGGTAAAGGTACATGAGGCAGCTCCCCTAGGCCTGTGACTCGGCCCCACAGTATACCACATCCACCCACCCCATCTGCACCAGAGCCCAGGCCCAGAGAAGACTCACCCATCTGCCCAGTTTGTCATGAGACTCAGCCCTGAGGAGCCACTGAGTCCCCACTGCACCTCGTGGGGCTGGAAGCACCCTGCTGGTACCAGGTCAAGCAGGGGTACCCTGCAGGCTGGGCTGGAATAGCCCCATGTGGGCCAGGCCAGGGGTTGCCATACCAACTAGTTGTTTAACCAGTATAATTACAACAGGTTAAATGAATATTTTTTAAATCAGTATTTACATCCCTATGAAGTAGGTCCCTAATCATATGCACTGCTTTTAGTAAGGCAACTATCAAGATGTATGAGTAAGTAAGGTAACCACAGATTGTTATTAACATAACTCATGACTGCCTTACTCTGCACCCTGCTTCCTTTATCACTCAGTTTTGTTAGTAGATAGGTCTTGATCTTGCAATGTAATTCTGCATTAAAGAAAGAGAGCCAGACTGTACAAGAAGGCTGAAAACTTTATATAGCAGAGACTGAGGCTCCTGGCAAGACATTCAGGATCTGATCGCAATGGGATCTGATCTGTGAACCCAACAATTGTGGAACATGCATGGCAGGAAATGTAGCTATGGGATCAGGGATCCAATTCAAATTGCATCCTATTGCCAGTGCAAGGGGATCCTGGGATCTCCCTGGACTAGCAACCTGGAGCCACAGTACTCCTATTGCTCCAAGCACTGGTTAGCTAAATTGGTGCTCCCAGCCATGGAAATGCAGCAGAGCCTTTGAAGGGCTCTGGTGAGCAACATTGCCTGGGAGGGCAAGTCAACTGACTGGTACTCCAAACCCCAGGGATTCACTAGCTTTGAAGGGCCCCAATACACTCCTGCAGCTGGGAGCACCATTTAGCTCAATTTAAGGAGTGGTGGGAAACAGCCAAATTACTGCACTGTATAACATTTTGTGGATTATTCCATTTTATCACACCATTACTTGCTTGAATGTGTAGTCAGGTTACTACTTAAGATGGGATTAATTGGTTAATCATGTCTTAAAAAGTCTGCTAGGGGCCTGAGTTTCAACTGTGAATGAATGATCGACCAACCTACCCACTCACCCACTATTTTCAAACAGACAGCTTTTTGCTTTTGCTGCTTGATTTGAGCATGGAAATGAAAGCCAACAGAATGTGTCATATAGGTAACAGTATGCCCTCTGGCCAAAAAACAAGAAAAGACATTAGGAATATTAGAATGTGGTTTTCTTCCCCCTGTGATAAAAAAACTGCCTATTTTATGAAGAATACAGAATTGAGGTTTTCATATATAAAAAATAATTTTGCATGTGGAAAAAAAAAAATCAGAAGCTGTTACACAGCAAAATAAAAGCAGAGCATGTGACTTTTTCTAGTGTTAGGAGGGAAAAAAAACCATAGCAATTTTAGTTTAGCTGTTTCTTTTTTCTCGTAATAAAAAAAGGTCTTTTTTCCCTTTCATAAAAAAAGTGACCTCCATCTATCCGACACATTCTACTTAATCTGCTTTTCAAACTTTACACCAAAATTAGCAGAGCATCACAGTTCCAACCAGAATAGCAAGGACTCACCTCATCAACTTTTAGCAACTCCTTTTTAGGTCTTTTCCTCTCGGGGGATGAAGCATACACCTGTAGAGAGAGCAGGCTCAGGCTGGCAGGGGCAGCCCCCAGTTGAATTACCTAGAAAAACCACAAAAAGAGTAAACAATTTTATGGACTCCGGTAGAAACACATTTAAACTCTTTTCTCCACAGCTCTTTGTATGGATGCAGATGTAAATCTAAAGTCATGACAAGGTTCAAGTTAACACTCCTTCTCATGAGGGGAAGTGCAATAAAGAATATACTAAACTGAAAAAGCTACAATGAAAACAGAAACATGTAATGTAGAATTGACAGAGACATAACAGGAAAGAATGCATATTCTCCCATCTTTACCTCACAAGATGTTCTACCCTTTCTCATCTAAATTGAGAATTATGCCCTTATTTGCGGTTAGAGATATTACATTCCTAAATTCACACTCTGCCTCATTTCACTGAGGTGCCTACCCCACAGTGTTAGGGACAGACAGCAATTCAGTTTCCTCTGAAAAACAGAGAACTGAGAATTTGGGCCCAACATCCCACCAGTGTCCATCACTTTCACATGGGAGTCTTAAATTACAGTGCTACAGAGGGAACACCGGTAACCTCAAGTAAGAAGGAAAAATGATGCTGCTTTTGAACACTTACTGGTTCTGATCATAAAAACCAGACCACTACATGGATGACACATCATCCTTCTCATTTTAAGGGTCTGGGCTGAAATGCATCTTCTTTGTAGACTGAGGAGAATGAAGTGTTTAATACCAAAAAGAATGCAACCCTAGGTACTCAAGATGACTGACTTCAATACACTACAGCAAGGAACACAATTTTCCAATAGATACTTGTTACACTGAAAACAGGTATAATATAGAAAATACAGTTAAAACATATTAGAACAGTAAGGTGGTAGAATAAACTCCCCAGGAAAATTTTGAAATCTCCTTCACAGGAGGTTTTCAAGAGGAGGCTGGGGTTGGTCAGGGATGATTTAGGATTAGCATTCCTGATGGGGTTTGGGCCAGATGATCCTCAAGGTCTTCTCCAACCTTATGTTTCTCTGAGTCCTTCATTACTCTTGGAAGACAACGATATGGAACTCAGAGTTGCACTGGTCTGAATAAAAACATTCTGTTGTACCATCTTAGTTAAACCAGTAATAACGCAATTTAATAACTGTGACAGACAGTTGTTAAATTGTTAGACATTTAATGACCACGCGATCAGACTACATTTATTGCACACACTGCATTGTTTACAAACCAAATAATTACAGAGATGGAGTGCTACTGAGGACTCTAAGTTTGAAGGATTTTTAACAAAAATTTGTGCTGTTTTTTAATTTAGATTTCAGATAAAGAATCAAACTGTTATATGCAATGCCCACAGTGGGAACTGTATAAGTCTCACAACCTTCTTTTCTCTGCCATGTGATCAGAACTGGCTGACAGTACCAAATTAGGATACAATCAGTTCAGCAGAGGGGAGAGAGAGCAAGGCAGATTGGGAAGAGATGCTGAACAGGAAACAAGCTGTGTGCTGAAAGACTCTTTCCTACATTTGTTCATCTCTCATAAACTAGAGTTGCAGCATACTAAAATGAATGCCATCCACAAGACAGGGCTCTTTAAGAGGAAGACGTGCATAATGAACCTATAGGTGAACCTTGCCCACTGAATTTTGTTATCCTCTAATGCAAGACAAGGATTTTTTTTAAGTGATCTCTTTTTATTTGACCCAGAGTGAGGTTGAGAGAAAGTTGGACAAGCTTTCAAACATAAGGTATTCTGACCCAATGAAGAATGCTTTGCATTCAAAAGCTTGTCTAACTCTATCCCAACCATGCAATTGATCTAATAAGAGAGATCGCCATCTGGTGGTATTTTATTTAAATCATGGAAATGTGGATTTGGGGTTACTTTTTTTTTAAACCGAAAATTGGGGATTTTTTTTAATCAGAGAAAACCTGGATATCACCCACAAAAAAAATCTTGTCTCTCTCATAATTCTTGGACCATGACAACTACAACTTCATTCCAACACTACCTGTACCCTAATATATCAAAAAACGCAAATTGGTGAAAGTTTCTAATAATACTCACTTCTGTGCCAAGAAACATCACATGTGAATGAGCTTGTGGGTTTTTACAAAGTTGTTAAGAATTTAAAATTGGAGAAGGCTAAAAAAATAGTTGCTCAAAATAAAAATGGTGTCTTGGTCATTACTGCTGCGTACTGCAGTTCAGTATAAAACAATGCATTAGTTAGAACCATTAACTATTTGAGACCAAGCCAAGATATGGCTAACTTTGAATTAAAAAAAATGTTGCTTGAACTGACAATAAGTCTTTACATATACTGAGGCCTTGATAAAGAATGCAAATGAAGATGCCCAATGCTAACAGGATACAGACCTTTGTTTTCTCTGGGCTGCTCAGATTGTAGGTTTACTTCACTGCAAATCTATCCTGCAATTGAGCAGGCAAAAAGTCCAAAACACACTTTCATTTTCCAAATACACTTTAAATGTTTATAATGTCAAGAATAAAAACTCTGCTGACTAGGATTTTCCCCTATTACTTCAATGAACAGTTTAAATAATATTAACTAAGTTTCACATAAAATAGTAAGTATTAAACTATAAGCAGTTTAGTAGCTTGTACCTACTAAACACGGACTCCACAAACATTCACATATGAGACTCCAGGAATAATCTTCTAGGGACAAGTGAAGAATTGTGTGCCAAATAATTTCTCCATGTAAAATAGAAACATGCTAAAAACAAGTTTGTGTGTCAATGTGTGGGCCGTTTCTTTAAGTCTGCAATCCAATCTACTCCATTACAAAACCATCATTTTAAAAAATGTTTTGTCACATTCATGTTCTGATAGATAATCTCTGTATACTAAAAGGAATTGATCTGCTATGCTGTGTTAAGCAGCAGCAAAGTTAAAAAAGAATCAAAACAAAATTTGAATTCAGGTAGCTTTGTTACTAATTTTACTGGAGAATGTTTTCCTAGTAAAAATACATTCCAGACTCTCTCTCACCACACAAAAAATAAAAATCTAGAACAAAAATAGGTTTAATACACACAACACATGCACGTTATAAGGCCTTTAAACAAACTCTAATACAGCAATGGAAACAAAAGCACTACTTCTTATACTGGTAAGAAACTATGTAACTGTCACCAATGGGTTATGTCTAACATACTATATAATCAGTACTTACCATCACAGGAAAAATTTCATTTAAGTTTCCCAAAATGTTAATATTTTTTAGGGATACATAAAGACTGGAGCTGGCGCACAGGGCTGGTTGGGGTCAAGGTGGTCCAGGGCAGGCACTCGTGAAGTGCTAATGCTGGACATGCCCTGTGTGCTGATTCTGGCGCTTGGGGCCTATCTGTGGGTCTTATCCAGCCCACAGACTGGTCCAGTGCCCCTCACTCAACCCTCGGGGCCAGACAAGTTTGATCCCTGCTATACCCCAATAGATTTTATATGCAGATTAAAAAAAAAAAAATCTCACCAGTGATTTAAAGTCGTTATACACATTATAGAAAACATGAATTATTTTAAAATGTGACTAATTCTTTTAGGATCTCAGTTCATTATAGACAAAAACAAATCAATTCTCAAATTAAAAATATATTCTCATGGAACTGTCTCTTCTTCGTTCCACAGCTGTTCAAATGGATACCAAAAAAGGACTAAAGGGAGAAGTTCTCTCTAGGCAATCATTTGTGTTTGAATAGCTGAAAAGAATGACCAACAAAACAAAACAGAGTTCAGTTTTATCTACAGACAACAGGGTAGCTGGCAAACTATTAATAAACCAGTGAGAAAAAGAACAAAATATTTCATCTTCCATTATCTCATTTTATCTTCCTCCTCTTCTCAAAATAACTACCATATTTACTTGATTCCAAGAAGATGTTTTTCCTCCCATTTAACATGGGAGGGAGGGAGGGAAGCTCCCCATCTTGGAATAGTCTAAGGTGGGGGCCAGGCAGCTGCTAGAGCTCCAACAACCTCAGGTGTGTACCCCCCTCAGTCTCCTCCTCTTCTGCAGCCTTTGACCCCCTTGCAGCATTGCCCCCCCCATCCCTCTACTGCAAAAACTCTGCCTTCCACCACACCATATCCCCATTATTCCAGCTCCAGCCCTGCACCCAGGGGGCGGCATTTTCTCTGGCCCCAGTCAAACCCTGCAGCAGTGGTCTACAGGGCCAGTCTGGGGCTGAAGTAAACACAGGCTCCATGTCCTGGGTTGCAGTGGGGATAGAGCTGGAGTGATAAGTGTGTGCGTGTAGCAGGGGAGAAGACGCAAGACTGCAGGGGAGCAGGTAGTGGGCAGGCCAAGTGGTGGGGGTGGTCAGGCAGCAGAAGGCAAGATGTGGGGGGACAAGAGGCATGGGTCAAGCCCCCTTGCTAGCTCTACCCATCTCCTGCCCATTCACTGCCTGCCCTCCTATCACCCTTCCTACTGCTCTGCCACTGCTTTCTTTGCTGCAACAGTGGGGGTGACAAATTTCAGATGACCCTCCAATAATCAGATTCTGTACATGGTAAATTATAACAAGTTCATAAAATTTTGATGTATAGACTCTAATTATTGGGGGAAAGATAATCTTAAATTCAAGGTTATCTTGGATTCAGGTAAACCTGGTATTTAAGAACTCATACAGAAGAATTAATGCTATTGTTCCTCAAGATTAATAGAAAAAAAAAAAAAAAAAAGGGAAAAAAGGAGGTAAGGGATTAACTGAAGTGTTCTCTGAGATTTCCTATATCTAAACTACCTAGATGATTAAAAGGGTTTATTGTTGCTACTGATACTTTGTCATAAATGGAAAAACAAAGCACTTTCATAATGAAAGGCAGTCGCCATCCCAGTACACACAGCAGCTTCTATTCTCGCCTACACCCTGGGGCTCTCCCAATTCAATAGAGTACAAAATGTCAACAATAAATAGACAGGCATTCCCTATGTCTGAGCCTTGAAGTTGGTCGATCCTGCCCACCACAATAAGCCTACCCTTGATGACAATATTGAGATAGCAATAACATGGCAATACAGATAGTAGGTAGGAAGCCCTATAATAACTAAAGTCTCACACAAAGCCTTGATTTCAAGAGTCTGCACCTTCAGCAACCAGTAGTACAAGAAAAACCCAACCAAAACAAAAATCTGAGTTCAATTCCTACTTAATAGAATACTATGCAAGGACCTATTATAAGAGCAGGTTCCATATTAGACCAAAAATACTCTAATCTGCTTCTAAGCCTTCAAATATGAAAGAACAATGAAAGTGCGAAAATGAAATTCCTCTTTCCTAACTGTCCTTTTTCATTTGACAAAGCTCCTATTTTAATTATGGTAAAACCAGTAGTGCTGCTTAAACCTGGTAAAATCTAGACTGCCTAGGGAAACTGGAAATATCCATCACTGGAGGTGTTCAAGAGGCTGGGCAGGCATTGGTCAGGGATGATCTAGGCGTTCCTCTGCCTGTTCTACCACAGCAGGGGCGGGCAATTATTTTGGGCAGAGGGCTACTTACTGAATTTTGGCAAGCCATCAAGGGCTGTATGACAGGCAGCACAGGGCAGATAAATATTAATTTAATTTTTTGGGGCCCCATGGGCCAGACAGAATGGTCTGGTGGGCTGCATCTGGCCCACAGGCCACATTTAGCCCACCCCTGTACCACGGGTATTTCCCGTTCCTCTGGGGTTTGCTGGTTGCTGCATGGGGGCAAGGAGGGATTTTTTTTCTACTCCTGCCACCCAATATTTCTGAGGAAAATGTAGTGTTGGTTGCAGCCAAGGCTAGGGATTTTGAGGAGGGTGTGCCAGTGCTCCTGCTAGGACCTGAACCTGGAGGTTCCTGGCTAGAGGGTCTTGTGCCTCCACTCAGGATCAGACTGATTGTAATATTTTAGGTTGGCATGAACTGGGGGGGGGGTTGCCTTTCTCTGTAGTAGGGGGAGATGTGGCTTTCTTCCTGGGACTTATCAGGCAGATTTTAAGAACTTACCAGCAAGATGTCAGCTGCCATGATACCCCTGCCCACCCCCGCAAACCTCCCCAGAAGATTAGGGTGTTACCTGTGTAGTTCTGTTAGGTTAAATGGTGTTGCTACAGGTTACCTTTTAAACATTTTAAATCTGTGAAATATTATGCTGTCATAAAGTTAAAAGTTTCAGAGCAGTCACAGGTTACTGCTTAATGTCATCTCAGACTTCCACAACTGTGACTTGCCACCAGAGGGCCTGGTGAGCATTGGGCACAGATAAGGGCCAAGACCAGGGGCGGGCAATTATTTTGGGCAGAGGGTAGCTTACTGAGTTTCGGCAAGCCATCGAGGACCACATGACAGGCAGCCCAGGGCAGATTAAAATATTAATTTTCTAAATTTTTTAGGGGGCCTGGGGGCCAGATAGAATGGCCTGGCAGGCCGCATTTTGCCCACCCCTAGCCAAGACTATTCCTGCCCTGAGGTGGAAGGTGTGTGCATGGGTGGGTGGCAAAGGCCAGGACTCTTTTCTGCCTTTGAAGCTTGCCTGTTCCTTGCCTCCATCCTTAGCAGCAGAAGCCAAGACAAAGTCAAGAGCGGGAGGAGACAAATCTTGACAATATGTTGGGGTAACAGGAGAACATAAAGAAAAAAGGAGTGAAAAAATAATTTAAAAAATTAAAGGGCCAAAATCTTACAGATATCGATGAATTTGGATTGGGTGGGGATGAGGCTGAGGGGGAGAAGAGGAGAGCTGACATAGGGGCAGCCAAGGTCCTGCTGGCTGGAATGGAAAAGTTGTGTCGCTGGGAAAGAACAGGAACAGCCAAGACACAAGGTTGAGAACCAGCATGCCTAGTGTATGGCATAGATCAGAGTGGAGCTGAGAAACAGAGTTTGTGGGCCCAAGAAAACAGGAGCGATAAAGCAGCTAGCCAGCAGCAACGGGGGGACGGGGGGGGGGGCGGTGAGAGCAGGGCAGCTGTGCCTCATTTTCCCCATGCCAGCCATGGAATCAGCTTCACCTTGGTCTGCTTAAAACTCTTGAATGTTATATAAAGTGTTTCTATGTAATTATTTTAAAGCATTTTTATTTAAAAGATTGTCATGTGGATAGGCCAATAAAAAGTAATCAGATTGTTTAGTTCTGAAGAAAAAGAGTATAGAGCAAGGGTTGAGAAAGCAAACAATAGGTGATATAGGAAAGACAAATTTGGTGCTTTCCATAAAACAAGAACAAAGTTACAGTCAGGTGAAACTGAACACACAAAATGATTTAATGCATCAAGCAACTAGCCTGTTAAAGTTTTCTCCTAGGTAAGTTGTTTTGTTTTTAAAAACCTCATGAAAACAAAAAGTTACATTAAACAGAAAAAGGTCTTGTATGTAAAAAAGCTTTATGATTGCTCAGAGCTCCAGTATGAAACTAGCAAGGGGTCTGCCCAAAGTCTCTGGGTTAGGATCAGATGAGACAGCAGCAAGGGTAATGTTGTGGTGGGGGTCTGCTATAGGCCACCAGACCTGGAGGAAGTAGTAGATGAGGCTCTCTTCAGACAACTAGTGGAAATTTCCCAGCCACAGGCCCTGGTTCTTATGGGGGATTTCAATAACTCTGACATCTGCTGGGAAGGGAATCCAGGAAGTTTTTAAGCGAGTGTTGGGGCCAACTCTCTTGTACAAATGTTGGAGAGACCAACTAGAGGCCATACTCTTCATCATCTGCTGCTCAAACAGGCAAGAATTGGTGGGGAAAGTAGTAGTGGACAGCAATGTGGGCAACAGCAACCACGAGAAGATCCTGAGAAAAGGAAGAATGGAGAGCAGCA
The DNA here is from genome assembly GCF_052110815.1 of Crocodylus siamensis. Lineage (NCBI taxonomy): Eukaryota > Metazoa > Chordata > Crocodylia > Crocodylidae > Crocodylus > Crocodylus siamensis. Next base: position 269,984,964 of record NC_143395.1, on the reverse strand, counting down.
AAATAAGGACCCAGCACTTCAAAAAAAGCAGACTTTGACTTGCTCAGGGAACTCATGGGCAGGATCCTCCGGGAAGCCATTCTGAGGGGGGAGAGGAGTCCAGGAGAGCCAGCTGTACTTGAAAGATTTACTGAGAGTGCAAGAACAAACCATCCTGATGTGCAGGAAGACTAGCAAGAATGGCAGCAGACCAGCTTGGCTTAGTAAGGAACTCTCTAGTAAGCTATATCACAAAAAGAAAGTTTATAAGAGTGGAAACTTGGACAAACAACTAGGGAGGAGTATGAGTATTGCTCAGGCATGCAGGGATGAAGTCTTGAAGGCCAAAGCACAATTGGAATTGCAGCCAGCAAAGGATGTAAAAAGTAACAAGGATTTCTACAAGTACATCAGCAACAAGAGGAAGTTTAAGGAAAATGGGGGAGGACTGGAAAAGCGTAAATATAGTGCTCATCTTTAAGAAAGGGAAGAAGGAGGATCCAGGGAATTACAGATCAGTCAGACTCACTTCAGTCCCTGGAAAAATCATGGAGCAGATCCTCAAGGAATCCATTTCTAAGCACTTGGAGGAAAAGGTGATTAGGAACAGTCAGCATGGATCCACCACATTGCCTTCTATAATGAGATGACTGGTTCTGTGGATGTGGGAAGACCAAGGGCTGGGGGGGGGGGGGCGTAGTAAATACACTAGAGGATTGGGTGAGGATTCAGAGAGACCTAGACAAATCGGAGGATTGAACCAAAAGAAATCTCATGAGGTCCAATAAGGACAAGTGCAATGTCCTGAAATTAGGATGGAACAATCCCATGCACTGGTACAGGCTGGGGACCAATTGGCTAAGCAGCAGTTCTGCAGAAAAGGGCTTGGCAATTACAGTGGACAGTCAAAGATGAGCCAGCAGCATGCCCTTGTTGCCAAAAAAGCTAATGGCATACTGGGCTGCATTTGGTAGGAACACTGCCAGCAGATTGAAGGAACTGATTATTCCCCTCTGCTCAGCACTGGCGAGGACGCATCTGGAGTCCTGTGTCCAGTTTTGCACCCCCCGCTACAGAGAGGGTGTGGACAAATTGGAGAGAGTCCAACAGAAGGCAACAAAAACGGTGAGGGGGCTGGGGCACATGGAGAGACTGAGAGGGGATTTAATAGCAGCCTTCAACTATTTGAGGGGGGCTCAAAAGAGGATGGAGTTAGACCAGGGGTTTTCAACCTGGGGGTACTTTGAAAGGCCCCAGGGGGTATGCAGCAGCAGTGTGGAGAAGCCGGCAGCACTTCCATTTTCACTGCTGTGTGCTGTACAGGGCTCCCTGCTGGGGACCACCCCCTTGCTCCTCTACTGGCAGTAAGGGTTCTGCCTGCTTCTTGACTGGCCACTGGAGGTACCCCAACCAATAAAGATTGAAAACCCCTGAGCTAGACTGTTCTCAGTGGTGACAGTTGGCACAGAACGAGGAGCAATGGTCTCAAGTTGCAACAAGAGAAGTTTAGATTAGATATTAGGAAAAGCTCTCACTAGGAGAGTAGCAAAACACTGGGACATGTTACTCAGAGAGGTGATGGAAGCTGAATCCTTGGTTTTTAAAGCCTGGCTTGACAAAGCCTTGGCTGGGATGACCTAGTTGGGGATGGTCCTGCTTTGGGCACAGGGTTAGATTATATCTCCAGAGGTCCTTTCCAAACGTCAATTTCTATGATTCAATCCAACCCACAGGACCCTCAGCTCCCTGGTCAGCACACCATGGATGGCACAACCTCGCAGGTTGATTCTGGACTGTGCTGGGGTCGAGCACCCAATTTAAAGCCTTACAGAAAACAAAAACAAAAACAACCCGATTCTCCCTGCCGCCCCTCAACCCGAGCAAGGGCCGCACACCCAACACGCAGCGCTGGATCTGCAAGCTCACACACCTGCCCTGGGCAGCCACCAGGTCAGGGCTGCGGAGCTTGGCAGGGGCTGTGGCGCCGCCTGCGGGCAGAAGCTGCCGGGCCCCAGGAATGTACCGCCCCCACCTTGCAGCGCGCAGGCGCACACAACGCCACATCCTCCCGACCGCCTTTACTGCCACGCGGGGGAGCGGCGAGAACCCACAGCACCACAGTAGGGGGCAGAAGGGGAGAGCCCTCCAGCAGGCCAGGAAAGAACGGGACCCACACGCGACCCCCACCTCACGCCTGTGGTGCGAGAGGGAGAGGAGGGGAGAGCCGCTCTTATACCCCGCAGGAGCAGGAGGAGGCGGCGGCGGCCGGTCCTCACCTTGAACATGATGTTAGCGGCAGCGCCCCGCCTTCCAGAGCCGCGCGTCGCCGGGCTATGACGCTACACGCCAGCGCCCTACGGAAGCGCGCGCAGGCAGGAGGGGGCGGGGCGATGCCGTCCGCGCGTCGCGGTCTCCAGGCAGCCGGGGGGGCGAGGCCTACGGGTGTCCCAAAGCGACGCGCGTGGGTGCGTGAGTGACGCGTGTGTCCTCGCAGGGCGGCGCTGGCGCTGGCGGAGAGGGCGGCCCGCACGGTGCAGCGGGCCTGGTGGCGCTACCTGGCGCGGCGGCTGTTCCGGCTCCTCACCCGCGCCGTGCGGGCCGCGGTAGGTCAGAGCTGGCGGGGGGGGGGCGGCCACGCCCATGCTCCCTCCCCTCCCGCTGTGAGGGGCGGTAACGGCTGGCGCGATGGAAGGCGCTGAAGATGCCAGCAGGCACCTGCTGACGTGCTGAGGGGCGGAGCCGGCCCCGAGCGCGCCCTTGGTCGGGGTTCCAAGGACTGGAGGGTGGCTGGTCCTGTCCCGGACAAAGCTCGTGGGCTACAGCCTTTTATTACACCAACTAAAGAGTAGTAAAAGGAAAAAAAAATCTTTGCAAGCTTTCAGGTCCAGACCCCCTTGGTCAGTGTGAGGAGAATTAAGATTGTGGAGCTGTTATACTCATCAGGCTGACGAAACCCTGCAAAGAAAGACATTATTTTTGCTACTGCTTGGTTGGTGTAATAAGAGATTGCCTCTAGCGCAAGAATTTTTTCTGCTTTTTCCTTAGCTCAACACAGCTACAACGTAAGTGCCCTGGGAAAGGCCTGCCCGTCTTCTGCTGCCTTTTTCTTTCTTCTGCCTCTGGTATGCCAGCCCTGCAGCCCCAGAGGCTAGTGCAGGCAGTAGGGGAGCTCCCACTTTGATGTGGAACATCCTATGGGGCAGGGGCACAGACTGGGGGACAAAAGGAGGGGGCAGATCACAGGTAAATAAATGTCAGCACTGTGGTAACATATGCTCCCCCACACACCAGAGGAAGGGCCCCCAAAAAAGCCCCAAAAGAGTGCTCAAAAAGCAGCCAGCAGGTGCCCCCGACCCTGAGTCCAGCTCCTTCAGTCCATAGTCCTGGCTGACTGGGCCAGTGAGATCTCCAGCTCCACTCTGCACTCCTGCGTAGGGCTAACAACGTTACCAGGTCTTAATTATGAAAATATCTTATTGGAAGCTCAAAATTATCATATTTCCTGAAAAACTATCATACACTAAAAAAACATGCAAGTAAGTATGCAAAAATATGCAGATAACTTTATTTACTTTATATTCCTCACTATAAGTAGCCAGTGAGAACTGGGTCATCAAAGTTGAAACATTTCTTTATTTCCAGGCAAAGACATGACAAAGTGCTGACAGCAAGCCCAAAAGCCAGTTAAGACTCCCTGGGAGTAACTTGGGTTTTGCATATGCTGCATCAATCAACTGCCTCAAAAATTATCATACATTTTGAACACAGACTCTTCCCCTGACTCCAGCCTCAAGTTTCCCTTTCCTTTTCCCCTTGACCCCCAGCCCTTGTGGGTTTCTGGGAGTTGGAGTCCAAATTAGCAGACATCACCGTTGTGCAGACTACCTGCTGTTCCACCTGCTGTTAGGCACATTACAGTCACATGACACCAGCTTCACTTAACACCTTTTCCCATCTTTACCTTGTCTTACACCTGCTGGACTGGTGACTGGCTTTCACACAGCTTGCCATAACCATAATGTTCTTATCTGTGGGATTTTATTTTGCTGATGCAGCAGCAGCTCTGCAGAAAAGGACCTGGGGTTGACAGTGGACAACAGGCCAAATATGAGCCAACAGTGCGCCCTTGTTGCCAAGAAGGCTAACAGCATCCTGGACTGCATTGATAGGAGTGTTATCAGCAGATTGGGGGAAGTGATTATTCCCTTCTATTCAGCACTGTGTCCAGTTTTGGACTCTTCACTAGAGAAAGGATGTGGACAAAATTGGAGCGAGTCCATCAGAAGGCAATGGAAATGATTAGAGGGCTGAGTAACATGACTTAGAAAGAGAGGCTGAGGGAACTGGTCTTATTTAGTCTGGAGAAGGGAAGACTGAGGACGGATTTAACAACAGCCTTCAAGTACCTGAATGGGGGTTACAAGGAGGATGGACTTGCCCAGGGGTGGGCAAAATCTGGCCCATGGGCCAGATCAGGCCATGGCAGACTCCACTTCCCAGTAGCCCCTGCCCATGTCACTGCAGCCGGTTTCCATAGAGACTCCAGCAGCGTGAGGCCATGACAGCATGGGATCAGAGTTTTCTTGGAGACCAACCCAAGCAGTGCTGGCGGGGCACGCGTCTAGGCAGGGAGCTGCTCTGGGGCCAGGATCTTGTGGCAGTGACAGCACAGCCCAGAGCTGGGGCAGAGCTGCAATATGCTGCCCACATTCCCCAAGCAGGGGCGTGTGGGCAGCGAATCACAGCTCTGCCCTGGCAGGGCATGCGGGCAACAGATCATAGCTTTGCTCTGTCCTGATTCTGGAACACTGTCACTGCTGCAAAATCCTGGACCCAGAGCAGCTCCCTGCCCAGCCACATACCCTGCCAGCACTGCTTGGGCCAGTTTCCATGGAAACGGTGGGACCTGTGCCATCACAGCCCCGCTGCTTCTGAGGTCCCCATGGAAATCAGCCACAGTGACACAGGCAGGGGCTGCTGGGAAATGGAGTCTGGCCGGATCCACCATTTTGGCCACTACTAAACTAAGCTGTTCTCAATGGTGGCAGATGACAGAACAAGGAGTAATGTTCTCAAATTTCAGCAAGGGAAGTTTAAGTTAGAAGTTAGAAAAAACTCTCATCAAGAGTGTAGTAAAACACTCAAACTGAATATCCCAGGGAAGTTGTAGAACCTGTAGAAAATTGGGTTTTTAAGACCCAGTTAGACAAAGCCTTGGTTGGGATAAGATAGTTGGGGATGGTCATGCTTTGAGCAGGGGTTAGACTAGAGGAGGTCCTTTCCAGCCCTCATTTTCTATGGTTCTATACAGCAGTCACTGGAATTTGACTCTGGGTACCTCTCAGCCATCTGGCTATACCAGGAAGGGCTAAGTTAAGAAAAATGCCGTCCTTCAGAGGAAGACAGGCACTTGCCGGAGAAGGGCCCTGGGCCCCAAGAGGCCAGGTTGTCAGCCCCCATTGCTCTAGAGTGAAACAGAGCTGTGCTGGAACTGTCACAGCTGCACCATTGCTCTCAGAAACAAGCTCCAGAGCCAGACAAGGCTCCTTGTTTTCTGCTTCTTTCTAGTCCTTCATCCATATCTGTTACACTAAACAGAACACTTCCCCTTTTGGCCCCCCACTGTGTTGTTGCTCCAATAGGCGGAGGAAAAGGTTGTAGTATACAGGGAACAGATTGAAGAGAGATGCAGAGGGAAGGGGATGAGAATCATGATAGCTGTAGCAGAGATTGGAAAACTAGAAAGAGAGAGACGGTGATGAACACCTAATCCAGCTTGAGTAATTCTTATGAACAAAAGGAGGGACTAAAATAGCACATGAGATGTATTGCCTTATGTTTCCATAAAACACATCTAAAATGATCAAGTGAATATTAAAATCTTTGAAAATGAAGAGGGAAGGCAAAAACATACATGTAAATAGATTAAAAAGACTGCCATGGTTCCCCCCTTTTACCTGTGACACGTGAATCCAAATGACCACTCTGAACTCCCCTGTGACACAAGGATCTGAACTGTGTGACAGCAGGAACCCATACTGTTCAAATGTATTGAAAAACATCTGCATATCTTTCAGGAGTGTTGTGTTACACATGAAATTGTGAAAAGGGTGAGCCCTCTGGAAGCTGAACTTATAAAAGATCCTAGTATGCAGTACAAAGTTAGATTCAGGTAAGTAGATACACTTTATTTACTTCAATCCAGTGTCTCGTGTGACCAGCTACAGGCCTCTGAGAGAGGAGTTAGATAACTTGTCTAACTGGGGACAGTATTGTTAAAACAGTGGTTGGTTTTATGCATCTCAGATAGTTGCACACACCCAACATACACTTTAGAAAGTGTAGCTCTTTTTTCTTTTAACGTTTCCCATCATTCTCCCTAGCCTTCCACTTTTTTTACCTAAAGCCTTGAGTTGAATTTTTTTCCATCCCAAGTTAAGTCCTGAGATTCTTCAGTAGAGCCTAGGATGTTGGACTTCCAGTTTACTTGGATGGTGTTACATTTAATGCAGACCCCTGTGCCTCCAGTATAAAAGATCCATAAATACGTTTTATTCTTTAGCTTGTGCTTCCTTGGTATTTAGAGCTTTGTTGGAGACTTGGTTTCAGGCCAAGCCACACAAAAGGAGGTTCCCTTTCAGTTTAATCCATAATACATTTGCTTGTCATACTGTCAGTTAATTAACATTTTTGTTTATTTCTTCAGATTTGCAGGCCATGAGTTTCCACCTTTCATTGTTTTTAAGATTTTTCACCACACTGAAGGCCGAGGCAGCAAATACATCAGTGGGAAAAGAATAATAAGTCCATCGAGTGAGGCAAGTTATTGAATGCCTACATATGATCATTTTCTGTTCAGCTTCTTCCTTCTGAACTTTTGTTCGGTAAACAGTCTGATCCTCTTACTTATCCTTGAAAATTGAAAAACATGCATCTCCACATCAAACAAAGATCTGTTGAGTTCAATAAACACCATTACATTTCATTTAGCAAAGAAGCTGTTTTTTTCAGCTTAATACACAAACATTTTGAACATCTTTGTCTGAATTATTGTGTGGATTAATCAGTCACCTATTTATACATCTTTAAAACAGATCTTCCCCTCTACCATCTGAGTTCACAGAATTGGTCCAAATAGATTAGGATTTTGTGGTATTCTCGGATTGAATTTTGGGGAACTCAAGATCACAGGGCCCAAAATATTCTTTTAATTCACTTTCACGGGAGTTGGGTTCAGTTGACAGAGAAATTGTTGCATAGAGAATGGTTAGTCTCTCTGAGACCATCTGCTGATTGAATCTGAAATCACTATTGGCCCCAGAGCAGGCTGCTTATCTCAGCTTCCAATTAGAAGCAGTTCTGCAATGGGGACTAGTAAACAAAAGGAAGAGAGGGTTTCAGGACAGAGTGGTTACATGCCATCATTCATGAAATCCTAAACTGTCTTAACTGGTCCATTGGCACCAGTGTAATAATTCCATGTCCAAATTAGTGAAAAATTCATATAATGTTTTATGGTTCTATTATGCCCTCAGTGCTGCTAAGTATTGCACCGAATGAGTGATAATAGTGATGGTATTTTACTGTGCAGTGTGATATGTCAAAAATGTTAAATGGTCTGATCCTGCTGATCTTACTACATGCTCAGGTGAGTTTATAATTAATGGGCTCATACCTCTTCTTATTTCAAGTAAAGGAAAAGAAAATATTGCTTTATCACTAGTGTCTTATTGACTAAACCTGTCTTGTTTCTGTGAACTAGAACTCTGTAAGAAATTTTTTCCCTTTGTGTTTGCATTTAGATTTGAGTCACTATTTTCTTCTGTTTTCATCACTTTGGTTATTGCAGTTTCTCAACATCCTTAGCGGAAAGGAGGGCACGAACAGTGAAAGTACATCCTGTTTATAATCAGTTTCACTTTTTTTCTAGGAGGTTTAGAAATAATCCCCCTAAAGTAAGCCATTTCTGCCTTGGGAAGGCAGTAGTCAGTTGGGAGGGAAAACACAGTAGGTCTCTGCTCCACAGCACTGGAGCAGGGACTGTCTGGTTTTCTGGTGCAGTACTACAGATTCCAGCTGTATTATTTCCTCTCTGTAACTTTTGAAGCCCTTTCTTGGTTGCTTTCCACACAAGCCATTTCACCTTCTTAGATACAATGTGTGTAGACTTAAGATGCAAGACTGAGCAAAGCACATTGAAAATGGGAAATTCCACTCAACCTACATTCATTATCTACACATATTCATTTTACATGTTTGTAAAACAAACATTTAGAAGTTGAAAGACTGCCTGCATGCACAAAGTAATGAAAATCAAAACTTAGACCCTGGGATACATTCCAATTTAAAGTTTTTAATCCAAAACACTACACTGTAAAGCTGTTTGAAAAAGTAGGTGAGTAGACCATGAACCCTGGATGCTGCCTAAGGGGGAGAGAGCACAGATCCAGAATGGAGCTGAAGGTGGAGGCGGACTTTCCTTTCAACCTCCCCCCACACACACATCTTCCCTGCGGCAGGGAGGGAAGAACAGCAGCAGCTGGAAGTTCACTACTGCACAAGGAGATGTTTCCTCCTCTTTTTACTGCTAAAATTGGCATTTAAATGCCTGCTCAACACAGCAGCAGCCAAAAAAAAAAGAAGGTAGCATCTCCCCCTGCAGACCTCTGGCCACTGCTCCTGCACCAACCACCACTAGCACCCAGGGTACAACCTGGCCAGTTACAGCTGTTTGCAACTTTTACTAAAAATGTTTACTGAGAGAGGTATGTGTTTCTCTGCACTCTAGAGAACAAATCCCCAGTTGGTGAACATTGGCAAAACTCTGTCATCTTCTGCAACAATTTGCCTATTGCCAGAAAACAGCTCAATTCATTCTATGCAGACTAACTTAAAAAAAACAAAACCCTTAGGCAGAGACTACATCTAGAAAATTTGAATCAAGGGATGAAAGTTTTCAACAAATCCAGCATCTGAAGAAGATCCTGATCACAATTTACTGCACATTCCAGCTATAACAATATCATGGAGGGCAAGGCAAATGGAAAATCTTACACAAAATAAGGGTTATTTTGTGGCTGAATAATTTTGCCTTTTTCATCCAAAAGGCAAATCCTAGATTTCTTCATTATAACAACTTAGTGGTTTTTCATCTTTTTAGATTCAAGATACCCCTCCATAAGTATTTGAATTTTGTAGCCCCGGTTGAGAACCACTTGTTTCAGTGAGTCTTAATCAGAGTGATGCCACCACCATAGCTCAGTGAAACTGCGCTCTTGTAGAATCATATCAGGAAATGGCTACAGCCAATTTATCTGTGTTTCTTGCTTCCTCAGGCTGCAGCACTGCCACCAAGTGAATCTACCCCACATGCTTCTGTTTCCAGAAGGAACGTGTAGGGCTAGATTGGAAAGGGTTGCAGAAAGAGCAGGCAGAACCACCCACAGGCCACAGTGGTAGTGCCTGCACTGCAGCATCTCTAAAAGCTTCATGGCAACTTGGTTGAGAACCATTGCAATAAGTTTATACATCTGTGAGCAAACCAACTGGTGGTACCAATGAGTTACTTTCTGATCTAAATGAACTGGTTTACTGTTGTGTTGAATCTTTAGTCTTTCTGTGAACTCTCCATACACTGAGCAGAAGCCTTTTCCATTAGAGAAAGGGGGTTGTCCAAAGGATAATAGTTTGCCCTGAATCCAAATACAATGACTCCACTCAGAATGTGTGTATGGCATTCTAGCAACTTTGTGTTTCCTACTTTATTATAGGCAGCAACTGATGCTTGTAAACTGATGGGATGTCGAAGATATTATGAGCAAATGATACAAGATAAACTTCAGTACCAAAAACACAAGATAACAGATGAAATAGATGTTGCTACAGTGAAGGATTACATGCAAGTAAGAAATGTTTTTGGATTTTTTTTTACAGCTTCTGGTAATAAAAGAAGCATCCTTAAGTAAGAAAGATTATGATGTAATTTAAAATGCCAGTAATTTTATTTTAGTAGTCAGCCACTTATTTATGGGCTTAATATCTCTCTGCTTTATACCATATGCATTCATTTATATCAGTGCAAAGAGTGTGTAAAACCTTGAATGATTGTTTTTAATGTTCTGCTAATGTTTTACATCCAGTTTGTACAGTTGTAAATAAGTCTGCAAATTTCAAGGCTGTGGAGAATCCCATTGTAGGATATTTTTTCTCGTGCCTGAAAGCTGCAGAGATGTTATTGGAGAGGCATAGAGTATTGGTAGGGCAATGGGAAAAGTATAAGGAAAACCTGAAAAACCCACAATATTAGTGTTGTTTGTACTTTGAATGGCTCTGATTCTCCTCTGTACATACTTATGCATAGTGAACTATCCTGTTAATACTGATTAACAGTGGTAAAAATGCAAGGAGAATCATGTCCAACAGAATGAAACCTCTCTGGTTATTCCCTATTAAAAAAAAGTAGGACCAAATTCTGAGGGACTTACCAGCCCAGCTATAGAAAAGGGAGGAGGCAGAGATGTCTATAGATCTACCTCAAATTTTAGCTTCGTATGTTACAAGAAGAGTGAAGGAAAGTCAAGTTAGAATAACTGCTCAGATTCAAAGTGATTTAAATTGGAGCATTAAAAGTATGATGAAATCTTTTATAAAGAAAATTTAAGAGCCTCCCAATCCAAATAAATAATTTTCACATGGATGTTGATTCTATAAATTGTAAAAGTTTGTTTACTTTGTGCCATTGTAGTATGTTAGTAACCTGGATGAGACCCCTGCACACTTTGGTGGTAGGGAAAACTACTGGAGAAGGTTATCTCTGGAAAATTTTCCCCGAACAATGATAATGTATGACATAGTGGAGTATGCACAGTCTGGGTCACTGTCTGACCGACTTAAGAAAGAACTGAAACTTCTGCTGTTGAGACCACAAAATGAAGAGGTGCTGTATGAACAACTCATGTCTGTTTCTCAAGTCAGGTAAGAATTTACAACAAGTTTCATTTTTAATTTGCCTGTGTATACTCTGCATTTTATTTCAAGACCCTCAGAACTGTTTAATGAATGTTTACCAGAACACTGTGAAAGAAGTATAGTTATGCTCATTTTATAGCTTGATAAAATGGCACAGAGGAATTTAAGTGACTCAGAAGTGACTAACATAAATATTTCAGTATTTTAGTCCTGTTTTTTAAGCTTTAGCACTAAGCTTTAGGGTGGAATTTCTTTTTTTTTTTAATATGTTCCATCCTTTTTTCCACCTAAAATACCAGCTTTGCGTCATAACTTCCATTCCATCAATCCTGTGTGTTGCCTGGGATTTTAGGTTTCATTGTTTCAGTTTTTCAATAGAATAAGGTATGTCATTTGGGAGATCATTCAGATACTTTATATACAACTTTTCTAGGCTCCCCTCACCATGTAGTACTTCAGCATCAGCCTCTTCAATTAGATCTTATTGGACCTCTTCACTAGCCAAGACATCAGGCCGTCGCTCTTCTCAAGCTCTACAGAAGATCACAAAAATGAAGAAAGTTTACATGCTTGAGAAGAAAAAAGAGGTATGATTAAAACATTGGAAAAGCACTATTTTTAAGGGAAGAACTCTACTATCTCTGTGCAAGTAGGGTATTCAATGGCTAGCAGTTTAGGGGTAGCAGGTGGTGTAGCAGGAACTTGCTTAGCTTGTGCTTGGAGTCAACCATTTTTAGAGTTTACCTTCTGCCACATATTATCAAAAAGAGGTAGTTAGCTATGTTAATCTGGGTATATATGTACCCTCATAGAATAAATAAGGTATATATCTAGAGCACAAGCTTTTGTGAACCTGAGTTCACTTCATCCTATGCTGTGAAAGGATATATAAGAAGAATATAAGGAGAGAGAAAGAAACTGGTATACAATTTTAACACAGTTGTATTCTAATTTCTGTCTCCTTATACCCTGCTTTCTGCACATCCTTTCACAGCATCGGATGAAGTGAACTTGGGTTAACAAAAGCTCTCACTATGTATCTTATTTAGTTAGTCTATAAATGTTCATATCTACCCTGCCTTCTTATATTATCAAAGCCACCATGTCAGGTGTTTTCACAATATTGCTCTCTTTGGGCATGTCAACACTAATTTAATGTGCAGTAAAGCATCACCATCTATACATGTGCAGCAATTACTGCACAGTAGTTTAGTATAAAGCACTGTTTGCTACTACTGACAGATACAGGTACTAGCCAATGCAACTTTACATTAATGTGCTGGAACTCATGTATAGATGCTGGCAAATTGCTCCAGGGTAGCCCTGGCAGCAGGAGGCCACTACTGCTACTCCCCTAGGGGTAGTGGAGGAGCTGACCCTGGCCCCCTGGAGCTCCTGTCCTGGCCCACTGAAGCCCAGGCCTAACCCTCTCCCCCAACCCCAAGTCTGCCTCCAGAGCTCCTGCAAGCCCAAAGCTGGTACACAGGCAGATGTGGAGCTTGGAGCTCCCCTTTGTGGCTGCAGGGGGGTAGAGCAGGGCAGGAGCAGCCCTAGACTAGGCTGCTCCTGTCAGCTTTAATTTGCTCTTAACCCAGACACACGTGAAGCTGCACGCCCACATGCAGTTTAACGCACCTAAATTTTCTGCACAGAAAATGCAGGTGCATTAATTGCACATGTAATTGCCCATTCTGAGTGGACAGTTACATAAACTAACATTCAGCCTCCAAACTTACTTTCAGGAGTTTAATTCATCTTTTTATTTTATACTAGATTAAAAATATCTCTAATAGGGGTGTGCGAAGTGGGCCGTATTAGATATGGATTTGGATTCAGCCTGAGTCAGTGACAGCAATTCGATTCAGATCACTTTCCCTGATTCAGTTGTCGAATCTGAATCTGAAGATTTAATGCTGATTCAGAGAATGACTGATTCAGACACAGACACAGCTGTAAATGTTTTTTTCTACGTACCAGCAGGGTACCAGCAAGCTTCTGAACGCTGCAATGCTGGGGTGGATGGAACATTCCACAGGAGTGCAGGGGGCAACAAACCTGGAAGTGGATTAAAAGTACTTCTGGTCCACTTCCGAGTCCACCGGGGAGCATGCTGGGGGTGGGGGGTGCCCCCACGCTCCCCCAGTTCAGTGATCAGCTGTGGGGGGACCCCAGGTGCTCCCCCCAACCCAGGAGGCACCAATTGCTGAGCCAGGGGAGCACAGAGGGGCCCCCCTGTGTGCTCCCTGGTGGACTGGAAGTGCTTCTGGTTCACTTCTGAGTATGCTGGGGAGCCCCCCCATGCTTCTGTGGGACACTCCATGCGTCCCAGCATTGCAGCACTCATGAGTTGCCTACTACCTAGGGGTATGTAGAAAAAAAACATTTAAAGCTGTGTCTGTGTCTACATTTCCAATTCTTTCCGAATTGATTCGGAGGGTTCCAATTCAAGTTGGAGAGATTAAAGGGTCCTCTGATTAAATTTGGATTCGGAGATTCGGCCACCAAATCAGGCTGTCCCCAGTGGCTGCAGCCAACTCCGAGCTGGTAAGTACTAGGGGCGGGGGAGGAGGGGCTGCGGGAGTGTGGTGGGGACCATGGGGGAACCCCTGCCAGCCCCCACGAACCCCACCCCTAGTACCCCTGCCAGCCCCCAGCCCCCCCGACCCCTGCCTGCGTCCCCCAGACCCCCTTATGGCTGCCCCACCTGCCCCAGCTCCTGGGGTTTAAAAAAAAACCGAGCCCCAGTGTTCACCTGGTGCTGTCAGGCTGCCCTGCGCTGAATGGGGGACTCTGCACAAGCCCTCCAACCTCCCCCCCTCACTCCCCCAGCTCCCCCCATGGTACTCTGCCTGGGCCAGCTCCAGTACTTTAAGAAAAGAAAAAAAAAGAGAAAAGCCCCAGGACTCACTGCTTCTGCAGCAGCCTCGGGGTTCGGGGGGCTTATGCAGAGCCCCCCACATGGCCTGGGGCAGTCAGGATCACCCCCCCACTGGCAGGAGTGGTGAGTCTGGGGGGGGGGTTTTCTTAAAGGGCCAGAGTTTTGGTGGGTGGGGCAGCCCGGGGGGGCGGAGCTGGCTGGCATAGCGGGGGATCAGGGGGCTTGTGCAGAACCCCACTCAACATGGGGAAGTGGGATCGCCCCCCGACCCCCACCCAGCAGCACCTGCTGAGCCAGGGCTTTTTTTTTTTTTTTTTTTTTTTAACAAGCGCCAGGAGCTGGGGCTGGCAGGGGTGGGCCTGGCTGATTCTGAGATTTGGCAGCAGCCAGATCTCAGCATCAGATTCAGCTGAATCAGTTCGGGACAGTGATTCAAGTCACCAACTTGAATTGCTGTCTCCCAAATTGGCCGAATCCGAATCCAAAGCAAATATGAGTCGCTTCACACAGGCCTAGTTTAGAGGCCTCTGTCCCAGGCCTAGGACATGAAATTTATCACTTAGCTATAATTTCCCCCTATTTTCTCTTTAATGACCACATAGCTCTTCTCATCTCACAGCCTGCCCACTCTAGTCAAATAGTTCTCCTTACAAGATGTGACCTCATCTTGTTCGCATTACGTGAGGGGTGAACTAAGCCTGGTACAGATGCAGCTGAGCTTCTGATCACCTGAAGAACCAGACTGCCTTTGTGTCAGACTGCTGACTTTAGCACTTCCTTAATATTTTTTAATTATTAAATGCATTCTTTCAAATGCAGTGTTTAAAACTTAGTAAGTTTTAAAGGTAAGGTCTAATGCATTTGTGCTGTGAATTAGTAACTGCGACAAAGTCCTGTCACAGAATTAGTAGCTCCAGATTTGAAAATGGATGGCTTGGTTTTACTTTGATAATTCTGTAATAAATAGCTAATTTCTAAGTCTGTATGTAGTATCCAAGTTTTCTGTCAAGATATATAGTATGATCTGTACTAACTAATTCTTCATTTATTCATACATCATATATAATATTATTCAGGAGCAAATATCGTGCGACACAAATACAAGATACTTAACTGAAGATCAGGAAACGCCAACATCACCATCTGAAGACCTCAAAGATCAACCTGTCGTCTTGTTAGATGAAGAATGGGAACGTGAAGCAGCTACTTTGTATGCCTGGTCCCAGGCTTTATCTCTTGAAGATATTGGACTGTCTTCCTCTACAGCTACCTTATGAATGTAAAATATGGCTAAAATAGTGGTAAATAACTATTGTCCTGAGCTATTTCTTTTTTTTCTAACTTGCTGTAAATACATTGTGAAGTTTGATTGCAGCAAACATGGATTACAATGTACATATTTCTCTTTGGCTGTTCACAGATTTAGAATTTGAGCAATGTACGGATTAGTTGGCTGTCAACATTGTATATTTTGTATAAAATACAGTATAAAGTTTTAATTCAGTCTTGCTAGACTGCTGCCTATTTCAGTTTTATCATAGTTAAGTTTGAAGACAGATTCTCAAAATGGGATTTATTTTCAGCTTCTATGCCTTTCTCCCACAAACAAAACTAATGCCCTGAAAATTCACATGCAACATCTCCTGGGTAAAACTTTTCAGGGAAGGTTGAAAAGAAATTAGAATAGTTTTAAAATTATAGGGTCTTTTTATGAAAATCTGGCAAAGTAAAGTAGCCTTATATGGGGACTCCAGCAGCACAGAAGACTTATCAGCTGATGGAATATCTAGGCACGTCTGTGCCATAGCTTCTTAGTGCTAGAATAAACATGGACAAGGAAAATTCATAGACCTCTTTACCCTTGATTCTGTTGGGTTGGGGGAGTTGCGATATTTTAAAATGTAATATATAAAATTAACAGCAGACCATTGTAGAATATAATGGGGAAAAACTAAAAGTCAAGAAAGTGATGTACATTTGGTTGTGATTTTATAAGCTGTAGAATTTATTTGGTTCTTGGTTAGGTAGGCACTACAGAGATTAATTTAGAGAAGTTTCGTGGCTAGAAAATTGAGTTTACTAGCAGTAGTTGGGTACAGTACTGAGCAAAAGCCCATTTCAACTTCTTTCAAAAATTGATCAGTTTCATAGTTTGTCAGAATATGGATTGATAAAATTTGAAGCTGTACTCAGTGAGCAGAGGCTTGTGGAGAGCCAAATACTTGCACCTATGCTTTGAGGGTCTGAGGGGTGAGTGACCTGTGGCTGAGGGTGTTTTCATTGTTCCATTATGCCTTCTCTCTTCAGCATGAGTTCAGTAAGCTTCAGTAGCCTACAATTGACAGATCTGCAGTGTTTGCCTGACTTACGGAACAGGGAGTAGGAAAAGGTGGAACAGTGTCTGGCCCATGGTAATGGGTTTCCCAGGGTGTAGGGTATGATGAGGGGGCGTGGCTGAGTAGGAAGTGAGGACACAGCTGGTTATGTGAAATATAGCTCTTATGAAACAAACAGTGCAAGGGAGCTCAGATAAAAATTGCTAACAAAAGGGAAAAAAGGGGGCAGTAGATTTCTAGCTGTGGATGAGAGCAGCCATTCCCATAAGTGGTGAAACAAGGGGAAGTGATATAATGATCTCAAGGTGAGGGATGCCTGGAGGACTGCCCAGACCAGTGTTCACATGTAACAGTGAACCAGTACAACAGCACTTATTTTCAAGGTATACTTTCATAGTTGGTAGGGTCAGAAAGGACCTGAGTAGATCATCAAGTCTGACCCCCTGCCATGGGCAGGAAAGGATGCTAGAGTCAAACAACACCAACTATGATTATCTAGCCTTCTTTTGAAAACCCCCAGGGTAGGAGCGAGCACCACTTCCCTTGGAAGCTGGTTTCAGATCCTAGCCGCCCTGACTATAAAGTAGTGCCTCCTGATATCTAGCCTGAATCTACTCTCAGTCAGCTTATGGCCGTTATTCCTTGTTACTCCCAGTAGGGTTTGGGGGAACAGGGACTTTCCCATTGCCTGCTGGTCCCCCTTGGCCAGTTTGTAGACGAACACCAGATCCCCTCTCAGCCTTCTCTTGTGGAGGCTGAACAGGTTAAAGTCCCATAGCCTCCACTTGTACAGCCTGCCTTGCTGGCCCCCGATCATGCGAGTGGCCCTCCTCTGGACCCTCTCCATGTTGTCCGCATCCCTCCTGAAGTGCAATGCCCAGAACTGGACGCAGTACTCCAACTGCAGCCTGACCAGTGATGCATAGAGGGGGAGGATCACCTCCTTGGACCTGCTTAGGATGCATCTGTGAATGCATGACAAGGTGCAGTTAGCCTTCCTGACTGCGTCCTCACATTGGCAGCCCATGTTCATCTTGGAGTCTATAATGACTCCAAGATCCCTTCGGCCTCTGCTGATGAGGGGAGTTCCCCAGCCTGTAGGTATGCTGCTGGTTCTTCCTCCCCAGGTGCAATACCTTGCACTTGTCCATATTGAAACCCATCCTGTTCTCATCCGCCCACCCCTGTAACCTGTCCAGATCTAGTTGTAGTCTGTCCCGCTCCTCCAGAATGCCCATATCCCCCACATCTTAGTGTCATCTGTGAATTTGAACAATATGCTTTTCACCCCCTTGTCCAAGTCACTGATGAAGATGTTGAACAGCGCGGGACTGAGCCCTGGGGAACCCCACTGCCCACATCCCTCCAGGTCAAAAAAAAAGCCGTCCAACACCACCCTCTGGGTGCAGCCCTCCAGCCAATTTGCGACCCATCTGACTGTGTAGGCATTGGCACCACAGTCACCTAATTTCTTAATGAGAATGGGACGAGATACAGTGTCGAAGGCCTTCCTGAAGTCCAGAAAGACTACATCCACTGCAACACCTGCATCCAAGGATTTTGTGACCTGGTCGTAGGCGGCCACCAGGTTGGTCTGACAGGACCTGCCTCAAATGAACCCATGTTGGTTGCCCCTAAACACGACCCCTCCCCGCTGGTCCCTTGCAGATGTGCTCCTGGATAATTCTCTCAAAGAGCTTCCCTAGGGCCGGTAATTTCCTGGGTCCTCCTTCCTCCCTTTTTTGAACATAGGGACTACATTTGCCCGTTTTCAGTCCTTCAGCACCACACCAGAGTACCACGAGTGCTTGTAAAGCTGTGCCAGGGGTCCTGCGATGACCTCTGCTAATTCCCTCAGCACTGTAGGGTGGAGAACCAGCTAATGTGAACACGTCTAGTCCCACTAGAAGTTCCCTGACTAGGTCCTCACTGACTCTGGGCCTGGCAGCACCTCCCCTGGGTCCATCAGGGAGCCCGGTGGGGGGGGATGCCCCGGTCCCTGCTCAAAAAAATGGAGGCAAAGAAATTGTTAAGGAGGTTAGCTTTGTCATCTGGTGTAACTGCCAGATTTCCTAGCGTGTCCTGCAGAGGACCTATGTTACCCGGTACCTTCTTTTTACCCCCAATGTATTTAAAAAAGGACTTCTTGTTATCCTTGATCCGGGATGCTAGTCCCAGTTTCATCTCCTCCTTGGCCTTAACAGCCCCCCTACAGTCTTGAGCAATGGAGGTATAGTCCTCCTTGGTGATGGCCCCTCCTTTCCATTGGATGTACGCCTCCTTTTTAGTTCTGAGACGTTCCTGGATGCTTTTGGCGAACCATGGGGGCTTTTGAGCACTCTTTCCCCCTTTGAGCCGCGTTGGGATTGTTGCCATTTGGGCTTGGAGGATCGTCTCCTCAAGAAACGACCACTCTTCTGGAACTCCCAACTCCTCTCCCCTCCAGGACCTCAGCGTCTCCCTGAAATCTGCCCTCCTGAAGTCTAGGGCTGTTGCCTTGCTGCAGGCCTTTGACACCCTGCGCTGGATGATGAATTCCAGTAGGCGATGATCGCTATCGCCCAGGTGGTTGAGAACCCGCAGTCCACTCGCTAGGTCATCTCCTGTGGCCAGGACCAGGTCTAACAAAGCATTTCCCCTGGTGGGACTATGCACCTCCTGGGTTAGATGGAGGTCCGGTAACTCAGCTAGGAACCTCCGGTCAGACCTGGCTGACTACTCTTTCCGACAGATGTCCACATAGTTTAGGTCACCTATGATGACCATATCCTTTGAATTAACTACCTCCTTGAGCTGACCTGAGAATTCCTGGTCCAGCTTTTCACCCTGGTTGGGTGGCCTGTAGTAGACCCCCACGGTTAAGTCCCTTTCCCCCTGCCCCCTTGTATTCAGACCCAGAGCACTTCAGTCTGCCCTACCTCAGACCCAGTGCTATTTGTTGAAGATGTGTATTGCGCTTTGACATAGAGCACCACACCCCCACCTTTCCTCCCTGTTCCATCTCCCCTGTATAGCCCTTGATGTTTACCGCCCAGTCATGCATAGGGTCCCACCAAGTTTCACTGAGCCCCACTATGTCCAGGTTTGTGTTAGCTAGCAGGAGGCCAAGTTCCTTGTTCCTCATACTACAAGCTTTAGTGTAGAGGCATTTAAGGCCTCCTGGAGGTGTATGCACCATCCCACTAATCCCAGAAATATCTGGGCCCCTGTCACTTACCTGGGTATTTCTTGTGCTTGTTGCCCATCTTGGCTGGGCTGTTCTTGTGGGTGGCTCTTGGTTCAGTATTCTGTGGCTCCTTGATCCCATCCCCTGAGTTTTGAACTGTTTGGCTTGGAACAGATGTTGCATGTGTCCCTGGATAAATTGTACCATGTCTAACCTTACAATATGATGTGATCCTAGCTGTGAGGATGACTAAACATTGGAATAGCTTTACCAGGAGATGGGGTAGGCTTGACATCACACAGCATTGTTAGGATGAGAATGGATATCTTTTTAAAAAGGTATACTCTAGAGAAGTTTCTGGGAGAAATTGTGACCCAAGTGTGAATGTAGGGAGTCAGGCTGGGAAGTGGCAATGGTCACTTCTAAGCTTGAAGTCAGTGGCTGGATTTAGAGGTGCAGGTATATGTGGTTTGCAGTGCCACAAACTACACATGTTGTATGTTAAAACTATGCAGCGCTGTTAATTTGCAACACTGGAACAAAATTTACTACTGGAATTTCTCAGTAGTCAAAAAAACCCAGAAAAAAGCAGCACAAAGCATGTCAAAGTTGTGTGCACCAGGACAAACGTGGAGATGGGAGCAGTGGAGCCCCCCATAGTGAGGCACCTGGCACTCCAGCCAGCCACAGAGCAGCTGGCTGGGGAGCAGGCAACCCTGGACTAGCTGCTCCCCTGTCTCCATATACCTCAGCATAGGGGCTCCGTTGCAAGTCCCTGTGTTGAGGCACATGGAGCCCAAGTGCTGAGGCACACTGCACGGAGCAGCTGGATGAGGTACAGTGCACCTCAGGACAAGAGATCAGTCAGCCCAGGGCTGTCTGCTCCCCCATCTCAAGGCAAAATGCACCCCAGCCAGCTGCTCCATGGCTGGCTGAGGCACCGGATGTCTCAGCATAGGTGCTCCTCTGCATGTGGAAACAGAGGAGCAGGCAGCTCTGCACTGCCTGATTTACATGAGCTGTTCCCTGGCTGCCTGGGGGACAGGGTGCCCCAGAGTGGGAGCTGCCTGCCAGCTAGGCCCATACTGAGGCACTCTGTTCCCCAGCCAACCTCCGTTGCAACATATGGAGCAGTGAGACAATGCATCTTGCTGCGAAGAGCATGGGCAGGGGCGTGCACTGCAGCACAAAGCAGCACAAATTTGTGCTGCTGCAAATGCACACCCCTGATCATGTGGATGTGGCCAATGCATCTACCCCTGTTAACCTCCATCTTTTGTGGGCTATGAAGGATTGCTACATTGACTTCAACACGTTCTGCATTAAAACAACTGTAATCAAGTGTCTTGCTTCAGTGTGTTAGCTGCTCACCTGGCAGAGGTCAGGAAGGTTTTTTTCTCCTTGATGCACTGTCAGATATACTCAGATGAGTTCCATATTCCTCTGAAGCATCAAAGGTCTGCAGCTGAAATTAAGGCACGGTGGAGTAAGGATTGGAAGAAATGCTTTATTCTAATTAAAGTTCTGGGTTTCTTATAGCTTCTGATACCTATACCTTGATTAAATGTAATAACCTGAATATCATTGGACAAACTAGAGGATCCAATAGTCCCTTCTGCCCTCAAATTCTTAAGTGTGGATGGGGACTAATTAAAGAGGACCGAGTCATGGTAAAACATCAGGTCTGTGTCAAAACTATAATAGATGCAATATTATAATAAATACATAACCATCTAGAAATCCTAAAATAGCTTTTCAATTTTGCTGAAGTTTTATGATATTCAGATTGACTGGAAATTTAATTGAGATTGAGCCAGTTTGGCTCTTTGTAGTCAGACTTCATCCTACACTGAACATCATTTATTAAATGGTAATACTGCTGACTAATTTGTATGGTTCCCAGTGGAATGCATGAGTGACAGCCTTCTCAATTTAAACGTGTTCCCTTTTAAAATCCAAAAGGAAACTAATTCTTTTTCCCTGAGAGGCCTGCTGGAGAGCAGGAGAGCATTTTTACTTTTCACATTAGCATTGCTTAAAACTACATAGACAAGCTCTGGTAAATTAATCAAGGCTATAAGAATCAGTGGTGTTTTGACAATCATTATTCCAAAGTAAGAAGAGATTTTTGCAATTTAGCTTATGTAAATTTGAAAGTAATTTAAAATAAGCTGGAATAAT
This sequence comes from Crocodylus siamensis, assembly GCF_052110815.1. NCBI lineage: Eukaryota > Metazoa > Chordata > Crocodylia > Crocodylidae > Crocodylus > Crocodylus siamensis. Next base: position 269,963,456 of record NC_143395.1, on the reverse strand, counting down.
ACTACCTAGGTGGGAGAGTTATGTCAGGATTAATTATAGTTCTCTATAATCAATGCCCCAACACTGTGCTAGTGAAATGATGAGGTGACTCTTCTTTCAAATGAGTTGTAAAACAAATCACAGCTATGAGTCATAGCCTATTACTAAGTTAAATCTTGTCAGATCAGTTTGTGACAGTGGCCAAGGTGGGATTCTGAAGCCAGTTCCTAAAAAAAGAGAATTTGTGTTTTCAAAGGGAGGATGGAGTGGGAGCCAGCCTTGCTCATTTTTCCATACTTCAGTCCTCAGAAGCCAGATCTGAAAAGGTGGGGGGTCTATTTTTACTTAATTCTAAAACCAGGTTTATTTCCTTGTCCCCACCAGTTCATAGTCCTGATGAACATGTTTAAGGTAATCCAGGATTTTGTGAAGTGGGTGTGTGGGAGCTGCAGATGTGGCTATATCCCCTACTCCCACCCTCCCTTGGGGCAGGCAGACTGCACTACAGTGCAGCAGCTGGGGTCTTTTTTTAAGTCCTAAAATCAGGTAACCATCTTCCTTCCCCTCCCTGCTCAGCAGCATGTACCTCCCCCCCACCCCCGCTTCCTGCTGCTGCACTGTAACACACGCAGATCTGGGGGCACATGCCCCCCATGCCCTTCTGCGGTGCATAGTGGTGAGAGCTGCCCCCCCTCCCCACACCCTCCAGACAAGCCGCTCACTCTGTCCTGGCCCCCGCCTCAGCTGGGCAGCACCTACCCCAGCCCTAGCCCCACTCCCTCCCTCACTGCTGGGGCCTTTGCCCCCCCCTCCACACCCCTTCCCTCACAACAGACTTACCAGCTGGACCAGGCTACTTTCCACGCTGCTGGGCTGCGTTCCTGGTCACCTGTGTGCTGTACTGTAGCTGCATGGGGCATTTATCGGCCACATCAGCCAAAAAAAATGAGCTAATTGACAACTCTGTCAGTTTTCCTTACATCAGTGCCAGTCCAATATGAGACCAATGTATCCATGGCACCTCTAGTCATTAATTGTACTGTTCAACCCATTCACAATATCAATCTCCTGGATTGCTTTCAATAGTCAGCATGAGATCAATGCCAAATTCCAGTAGACTCTGGGCCAATCTGGGAAGGCTGGCAGTTCTAGGAGGGAAGGGGATGTACCAGTGAGCATAGAGAGCAGAGGGGAGGGGGACTTCTTACTTGATTTGAGGAGTTTAAAAAAGTCCCCAGCTGCTGTACCCATGACAGCACCCTCTAAAGAGGTGGTACTGCAGCCATCTGGATCTGTGCCTGAACACGTTCTATGCACCGAGCTGAAGCTGGAACTAAAAATTGGATGCAAACTTCAGCATGTATTTTCAACACCAAGGGCAAATTAGGGGAAGGAATACACTCTAAAAACAAAATTTAGCACACATGATGATAATATATTTTGTACTAGTAGTATTTTCATTTGCTTTGCATTCAGTACTATAATTAAAATGGTTTAAATCCTCAATTTAAATGATAAATCTGGACTAGCTTTGATCAAATATTTGGTGTCTGCTGTATAACCCCACACATACAGAAGTCTCAAGTGTTCAAGCCCTGGAAAATATTTTTCAGAACTCAGATTATGAAGAGACCTTCATTCAGACCCAGTGATTGAAAGTATATGCACACTTCTAGAAGTTAAGATCTCAGGCCGCTAAATAATGGTATGATGGTGACTTCACCAGAATGCAGTCTGAAGTACTGGGTACAACAGAGTATCAACTAATAAGCAGTGAGAATTAAGATGTTTTTGTGAACTTTTAACCTAGCCAGTCTGATCTCTTTGTACTTCTCTCTACTACTGCTGCTGCAAGTGTTAGATGGATCGAATTTGTGATACCCTATCACTATAGGGTTTAAAATCTTGAAGGGACATGCACAGTCCCCTCCTCCGCTACAGACGTGCATCTATATCACCTGAGTAACAACAGTGAAAACTGCCAGATTTAAACATCATGTAATACTGGTGTTTGTCTACTGTTGACCAACCCCAGACTTAACAATTACACATCTACCTAAAATCATCATTAAGCAATATGAAAGCAATCAGACAAATCCAGACTGCTGGAAGTGCTAGCAGCAGTCCTGACAGTGACTGAGTGGTCAGCTCACCCTACCTGTTGTATACTTTTGACAGGAGCATTGACTTCTAGCTTACTGCTTTGTGTCACTTCACAGAAAGAACTGGCAAATTATGCAGGTTTTATTTTGGAAACAGCAAAATACACAGCTATGGCACAGTAGAAAGCAAGCTTAGCAGCCTGGGAAACTACAGTGAGTAGGTGCCTGACTTGCATATGACAAAAAAAAAAGTCTAAAGCCTTCAACATCAGCTCTGAAAACATTTATTCTTAGGGAGAACCCAAGTATTCACTTAGCACAAATTTGAATTTTGTATGCCCATAAACTTTGTTGTTTGCTTTGCTATACCCTTCATCTCCATTGTGCAATTGCAACCGGTATGTATTTATGGTGGTAAGCATCATTTGGTATAATTCAAAAAAAGCTGTTTCCCCTACCCCGTGCACTCTCGCTCTGACTGTGAAGATGGCAGAAAGTGCAACTGTCATTATGCCAGGATCTCAGCCACGTGTATGCAAACTCCATCTTAGAGTAGAATTTAGTCTATGGTTGTATTGTTATTTATAACAGAATATATGGCATTCTTTCTGAAATGGTATTAAGTATAGAAGTGGCTGTGACCTCTTTTCCACCTGCGTTCCAGAAAAGTTAATTAACTGATGCAAGGAAAAAAGCAGATATATTATTAGTTTATGGTTTGTCACAAGTTCCAAACACCAGTTCTCTCTCCTATTCTCTTTGAATAACTGCTATAATTCAAACGACTTTCTACTGACATCAGAGGATACAGCAGAATACATTCTTTGCAAAGCTAGGTTCATCAGCCCCTGAGGAGTTGTAAACTAGGGAGGGGGTATGTATAGCCACAGCAAACAGCTGCACAGGACTGCTTAGGTGCTACAACTACTTGATACTGCTATTATTTCAAAGGGGGCTGCTTCTCTGATCAGCTTTGATGAACTCCAGCTGTTTGGAGAAGCAGTGCCTTAGAAGTTAAAGCTTCAGCAAACAGCTGTAGCTGGCTCTTAATTGGGCAGCCTGGTGTGAATTGTCTTTTACTACTTCTGTTGAAATGCATTACATTGAAGTTTCAAATGCCTTTTCACTAGGTTGCTTAAACAATTTGTGTTTTCAACAGCAAGGAAAAAGAGGTGGAGGAAAGTAGGCCTGGAGTGCTGGGGATAAAGAAAACATAATGGCCCAACTACAATGATCCATGTTTTTCCCCGATTTGGCAAAATCTGCATGGTGGAAGATAGCAGATGGAATTCAGAGGGTAGGAATAAAAACATCTGATCTCTCTCATGTTCCTATCATCCAAACAGTTTCCTTTTTAAAGATGCACTTAAAACTAAATAATGCAAATGATCGATCAAATGAAATACTTAAAAAGCAAATAAAGGTCTCCCTGTTCTACTCGAAACACAGAGCAATACCAAGTGGACGTGTGTAGAAATGAAATGCATCAGTAAATATAAGTTTCCTACAAATTGAATATTCCAGGATATTTGTTTAATATTTGGAAAATCCCAGTCAAGTTACCAGACATACATTCCTGTACCTTAAGTTCTTCAGGAATAATGCTGATAAAGTCCTTTTAATTTTTCTTACACTCTTGCTTTATTCAGTAGGTGCCCTTGGGCAAAGTGGCCAAATCACCATGTATTGTAACTCTAGAGAGATCCCAAATAGAAAACCTTACAGAGTGGTGTTTGATTTTCCTTGTGTTCAGTATAAATGGAGTGGGAGGCAAATTGCTAATGGTGACAAAAATTGATGGTGTTTGGAGTTGGAAAAGTACAGAATAGTCCAAAAGCAGTAGATGGAAAATCAGTACTGAAAAGGAATACTAAATTGAAGAAGCATTTACTTTTTCAGGAAGACACAACATATAAGTAAGCTACTGCAGTAAGGTGATTATACTGAGTAGGTGACAGAAGAGTGGCATCAGGGAGTGAATGGGCTGTGAAAAACGGGAATATAAATCCCAGGATAGAGTGAGAGAGAGTGAGCAAGCTCATTCTGCTGCATCACAGACAGCCGTACAACCCAGTAAGTACAAAGAGTCAAAAAGCCCACAGTTGAATCAATGTAGTCTTTGCAAGCTAGTCTAAGTTGCAGAGGTTAAACCAAAAAACAACCGAACAGACATTTACTTTGATTCGGGCAATGCAGCCACATGCCTAGAGCGGCTCAAGCCAGAAGCCAGGGGGCACTACAGCGCAGCTCTCTGCCATTTTATATTTGTTTTTGTATATATTGTTGATCACTGTGCCCAGTTTTGATAACAATCCTAAATCTTGCCAAAATTGAAGATGCAATATTTACCTATGAACAAAAGCCCAAAAGACAGACAATGAATTATGACAACAGACCAGACAGCAGGGTTCTGGAAAATGTTAGTTTTCATATTCTCCAGAAAGAATCAGGGGGGAAAAAAAGGATGCAACAACTTTCTGCACTTGGAAAAAAACCCAGTCAAAACAGGAATCTCTTTTGAAAATGTTTGGGCCTGATCAAAACAGTTAAAAAAAACCTTCCTTGTCTCAAATGGAGTTTAAGTCTAGACCACAAGGAGCACATTGAATACACTAGAAACACATTTGTAAAGAAAATGTTTTTGAAGGGCACAACTGTAAAATATGGCAAAAAAAAAAATCAAAGCCTATAAAATAGGCAAATATGTGCAACTTGTTTTGTTGAAGCTACTCTGGCTATTACTAATGCTAGCATCAAGAACAGGGTGTTCATATTTTTAAAGTACTACTTATCCAAGTGGACCCATTTTGTCCTGTGGAAAAAAAGCCTCTAAGGATATTGACCTTAGATATGACAGATAACACAGGGATGTGTTTAAAGATTAAAAATATTTTATTTACACTTCTCTTTATACACACTTTATACATTTTTCCCCATTAAAAAAAAAAAAACACCCCAAAAAAATGGAGCACATATGCATGTCTAAACATATATCCACATCCAAGGAAATTTATTTTCTGCCAAAAACAAAGGCTTTTGTAAGACATTTATAAAAGGCTAAACTTAAATTATTCTAAGATTTATATAGCAGTCCTTGGGTGGTTATTAGACAATCCAAAATGTACACAAAGATCTCTCTCTCCTGTCTCTCTCTCTCTCTATATATATATATAATAGGCAAAGAACTTGCAATTGCTACAGTACACATGGCATAGTTAGAAAATAAAATTTCCCATTACCTTCCTGGGGACATTTATTTTGAAAACATTACAATCAGCTGATACAGCGCACTGAAAATTTGAGACTATAGTGGAACTACATTCTTCAACCCACCAGAAAAAAAGAACGTTTTAAAAATTATCTGTGAAATAGTGTACTACACAGGGGCAAAAGGATTTCAGAAGGCTGGTTTGCTCTTCCCTTCATTTTTTCTGATAGTTTAAATTAATATATTAGGGGAGTTCCTAGAGAAAATAAAAAGCCCACCCTACCTTAGCTTCTTTTCACCCCACCCCAAGCACTGCTACTATTGCAATGTTATGTAACATTTCGTTTTCTAGGTTTTTTCCCAACCAATTTTTACCAGAGCAGTATTTAACAGTATCACTGGAAACAGAAAGTGGTTTACCCCTAGCTACCAACTCAATTCCAAAGAATAGCTACTTAAATTTTATCATTAAAAATACTGAAAGAGCATATAAACAAACTGAAATTTGGGGGAAAGGGAGTGTCCATGAAAGCTATGCTTAATAAATCTACTTTACTGCCATCTATTACATTTGCCAAGATTAGATTCCATGAATGTTGTTCCTTTATTTTTATTCAAACTCAGCATTTAACCTCTTATACAAACTGAAATTAAGTTACTAACAACTCCTGAAAAATAACATACCGAGGCAAAAGTAGTCATTAGTGTTTATTTTGAGCATTGTCAGATTGTCTTACAAACATCATTAAAATCTCAAATTGTTGGTTATAAAATACTGGTTAGCTTTTTTTTTTTTTTTAAATAGCAGATATCTTTTTATTTGTGTTTTTCTTTTTAACTTGTTTTCACACCCCTTGAGGAAGTGTTGCCATCATGATATAACATGTTTCACAAAGTACTGTGGTGCATATAAATGAAAAAGGAGAGAGGAGGAAGAGGAAAAGGAAAGCTGTTTTTTTTTTACGGTTCCAATCTTGCAAACACTTAAGGACAGACTTAATTTTACATGTGAACATATGCCTTGTTTTAAATGGTTAACATACTTTTTAATTTTACATCTGTGGGATTACTCTCATATGTAAAATTAAGTAAGTGTTCATGGAACGTGGGACCAATTTTACTACTTTTGTTTTGTTGGGAGGTAAGGAGAAGGGAAAGGGGAGAGATAATCTCTCAATAAAGACAGAATATTTCTGTAAATTAAAATGTTACTTAAAATTTATCTTTTTCCTCATTCACAAAAGGAAGGTAAGGTTTATAGTTTCCTGTTTTAAGAAGAATAGCTGGAACCCCCAACACCCTCACTCTGTGAAGTAGTAGTCATAGTCTAAAGTGAGATGAATATATGTATATATTTGATTTCTATTTTAAAATTAATTTAATCAATTTTTGCTAAATTTTATCCTTTGCTTTTGGTGAAGGATGAAAAATGGCTGAACACATTAGGGCCCACAGACAGTATTAAGGTTACAAACCACCCGAGCTTAGAAACTGACTGCTGTAAGATCACAGAAAGCCAAGCTCCCAAGTGTTCTAACAGTATTAAGCATAAGGAAATAGGCTGTAAGTCTAATTTTAAATTGCCACAGGCTAACAGTGCTTTCTAAATGATAGCTGCCTCCTTCTGCTATATCGAATATTGCCCCCTTCCTGCATGTTACAGTAATGACCAAAGGCTGAAAATTTGGCCACTTTGACACCTAAAATGAAAACTGAGCTGCAAATCTCTGTAAATCTGTTCCACAAAACCTTAACTGGCAAGGTACTGATCATCCAGAGCTCCAGATGAAAACTCCTGAAGTACTCAGCATTCAAGGGAACAGGATTCCCCACCCCTGGAATCAGGAGGGCAAATTACATGCCTTAGACATGGAGACTATGAATTAATTGAGAAATATATAGGTTGGCCTTTTACTCGCAGTGGCCTTTATTTTTAAACACAGAGGCATTTTAGACAGTAAGCAGGTTATGTGCTGGGTTTCAAAAGTAGTGTTACATGCAATCAGACTTTCTTGGCACTGCAAAGAAAAATGTAGGGGCAAGGGTAAAGATAAAACAAACAGATTTACTAACCAAGGGTAAGACTTACCTGTTGCCTACAGAACTAAAGGCATTGAAATGGTACAAAACCTACAATAAATTAATAACCAGACTCAAAAGATCCTGATAGGGGGGACAGAATTTTTGATTAGCCAGCCCTGAATTTTTTTAAAAAAACTGACTAGGTTATTTGGAGTAAGAGTACTAACAGTAATTAACAGAATGTTTCACCAGGAAAAGAAGACTTCTGAGCTATACCATAAATGTAATAAAAATAAATCCTTTTCAAAAGCTACATAATTAAAAAAAAAAAAAAGAAGATGCGAGTTAATTACATATTTCATGTTTGAAATAAGCATGGTAAAATACAACAAAACAGTCTTACATATTCCATCCATTCTGAAATCTAGCAGTTCTAGTCATTCCTAATGCTCAGATAGTTACAGCCAGCACCTTAGTTGAGACAATTTCAGTGAAGCTGAAACCAAAGTAGTTCAAGTTAGGATTTTACAGGATTAGTTTTACTAGCCTTGAGCAGAATATTCAAAATGTGGTGCCTCAAGTTAAGCCTGGATTTAATTAAAACACATCACCTACATACATGCTCTGGTTTTTAAAAGTGAATTCTCTTCCAACTGTAGTGGGTACTGATGACTTTTCAGGACTCCACAGGATCTGGCTACTTAAGCAAGTGCTTAAACACAGACTCAGGAACATAACCCTATATATCCATTCAACAACCTTGGCCATTTCTCTTTATTCTAATATACTGGACTCACAAAAAGACCAAATTTCTAGAACCACACCAATTCCCCGGATCACCCCAAGATGAACAGGGTGAAGTCAGCCATATTATTCAAAGGGACTATACATTAAGGGATTGTACAAGCCTAACTAGGAAGCAGAATTATTCTTTGCTACTTAATATATTTAACATGTTAGGAAATGACCTAATTATAGCAGGAGCAAGAACCAGGGGAAAATATGAGATAACATTTCTTGAGCCCTGATTCTTCAATCAGATGAATGTAGGCACCTGCATATAAGCTTAGAGCCTTATTGATACCAGTGGACCTTTACACCCGAGCATAAATTTCATGGAAAGATGGGAGCTTTGATATATGCCAGAAAAAATATTTTTGAGAAGAACAACTTACAACTCACATTTTGGAAACTGGAAAATACCGGATAACAAAAAGCAGACATTTACATTTAATTTTAGGCCTTAGTCTATATTGGAAGACTGGATGTCAACATTTGGTCCAGCCAAAGGTTGGCTTAGACAACTTTTAACATTGCAACTATAGTTGTGTATCCTCTTTCTTTCAATAAAATACTATAGAAATAATTCTATTTTGTAGAATCAGTGCAAATTAAAAAATAAAGTAAAATCCGCAAATTTGCCATGCCATATCCTCACATATCTTAAACTGAAAGCTTGGAAAAAATATTATTACAAGGAAACAAAAGATAACATTAAAGGTTAGCATAGTACCTGTCACAAAATAGGTTTATTTCCATTAGCCAGTTCTAATTTAGTCTAGCCAAATAAATTAGTTGCGTTTTACCACAGTAAATTTGGGGTGTATTTGGTCCCTTGTAAGTGCATTGCTTTGAACTCCCTGAGTACTGTACATTCCTTTTCTACAGTGACTTCTGGTTGGGAGATGCTAAAATAAAAATTAATTCTCAACCATTATACTCACTATCTTCTAAAATCTACTGCATACATGAAGCACACAAACATAATACTTCACAAGTTACGCAGGTGTTTAATCTCAGCAGTTTGCACCTGTATATCTGAGGTTGATGTCAGCCTTGAACTTCTCAGGGCCAATATTTTTCCTCTTGATTCTAGATGCTCATTTCACACGAGCACAGATGAATTAGGATTTGAACTTTTTAACCGTGTTTATACTTGTGGATATTCTCACCCATCTGTCAGCAAAAATCAAACAAGTTAAAAAAGTGCTACAACATGCTGCAGTTACTTAGGCTCCTCTGAATCACAAATCTCAATTCAGGGGAGATAAAGTCAGTATCTACAGTTTTGTGGACTGGCTTGTAAAAAGGATCAGAAATGGTACATGGTGTCCAATTACCAAACTCTCTATGTTTTAAAAACATGATAGTTCATGTCAGTTGACAACTGGGACCAGAAAGAAAAAAAAGATGTTGTTGCTTCAATACCATTACAAGCAATGCCATTGTTAAGAATAAGTTATACTACACTCAGTTCTGAAAATAACTGGACATTAATGCAGGATTGTTCATGCTTACTAACACATCTCTGATTTCTATTAAAAATGGGCAATGTTCAAAATTGAAGGACTGAAACTTGAGTAAGACATTTATCTTTTAAAAATAACTTATAAAATGTCAAATCGTTAACAGCTCATTATGCATCATTATTATAAAGATTTTATATGTGACTGAATCACTTAGTATATACTAAAGATAAGCTACTTTGATACCAAACGAGGCCTCCAGTAATTTAAGAATTTTGTCAATATTTAATTCATTAAAGGATACTACTATATCTAAAATTCACCAGATATGGCTGAATCTGTGCACTAGTTAAAATAGAATATCCTACCTGCACATAAAAAGATGCATTATATATAGATCTTAAAAGTGTATGCGTGTGTGTATATATTTTACGCACCAACAAACACAATGCAGACGATAGAAGGCAGCATAGAAAGAGTGTTTTAAGTATAAAAAATGTTTCATTTTCAATTTAGTAGAAAAATGTATCATTTGCATTTTGACAGACTTACTGGTACTGCTACACAAAACCAGAAAAAGCCATGCAAAAAGTTTAAGACCATTTTTAAATGTATTTATGGAGGAAAAAATGATAATGTCTAACTGGACTGCAAATAGTCAAATGGTGGGAAAATGGTTAAAGACAGCTTACATGAACAAAATGAGAGTATTTTCACTGCTTTTTAAGTTACGTCTTTCCCTTGTAAGCCTGCTGTATATCCTATTTTGACACTTTATAAAATAAGAAAATAAAAACGCATAATATCTATCCTCGCCCTGTCCCCCTTCCCATAAATGGCTCACTATAGTCAATTGGTTCCAGAAGCATGATTCTGTGATGGCCATCAAACAGAACAAACTTATTGCATGGGCATAAAAGGCCACAAAGAAAGAGGAAGAAAAAGTAAGCACATTGAAAAATAGATTTTTCTCCTTTCCCCCTACATAGGCTAATGATGTAGGTTTAAAAAACAAACCTTTCACAATACCAGACCAGTTATTAGCATTTCTAATCCACGTGGTAGATGCTTTTCCTGTATACCCCATTTCTCTATGCACTTAATACATGTTTACAAATGAATGTCTTCAAAGGATTTAAATATGCTTCAATTCCCTGTCAAATAAAGAATAATTTTGTATTGGGCTTTTTTGCTTTGTTTTAGCTGCAACGTCTAACATGCTCCAGTACATATTCAGGAAAGTGCAAGCTGCACACTTGTAAGCCATCCAGCTTGCAGGGCATCCGGGGGTATTCATCTTCTTTCCATTTGTTTTCCTCTGGATCAAAGGTGAGAATTGAATCACTGTAATGACCATTGTAACAGAGGCCTCCAAGAACCATTATCTGTTTGTCCAAAACAGCTACGCCATGACCACTCCGACCAATTGGCATAGAAGCCAAAATAGTCCACTGATCAGTGTCTGGGTCATAAACCTCTGTAGAGGGACACCCCTGAGACTCAAAAGAGGCCCTCAGGATCACACAGACACCACCAAAGACATACAGCTTACCATTATAGGAAATCATTTTGTGAAAGCACCTTGCATAATTCATTTTGCATTTGTTCTCCCAACAGTTAGTGACCACTTGAGTTCTCCTTGTTCGCTGTTCCACCGTCCCTTCCTTACTTGGGTCAAACACACACACTTGTTTAGAAGTTGAAGATGATGTAATTCCACCAGTGATGTACAATTTGTTAGTCAGCACAGTTCCTTCATGTCCGTATTTATTGACTGGATAGGGATCCACAAATTCCCACTTGTCTTCAGTGATATCATACCGCTCAGTTGAATAAAATGTTTCATCCCTGGTTCGCCCAGCCACTGCATAAATGTATCTCCCAATAACGCCAACAGCAAACTCTGAACGTGGAACAGACATGTCTGCCATTCGCAACCAAGAATTTTGTCTTGGGTCATATCTAAATACTTTGGATGAAGCATGAAACTCACCATCTGGCCCCAGTTCTTCCCCGCCTAACAAGAACACAAAGTTATTGACAATAGCAAGACAGTCTGGTCGCAAAGGTACTTGAGGACCTTCTAGCTCCCACCAGACCCTTGGTTTGTGCAAGAGAAGAATTTTGCTATTTACCATACTGTGTCCTATCATTCCTCTAAATACTGCAGTCTGCGGTTTGGCAGAACGAATTCTGTTGGATTTCATTTCCATCAAAGGCTGTTGGTGAGCATTATGAAAGTAATTCATGGCTTGGTCAACCTCGTGTCGCAGCTGCCGGGAGTATCGATAAAATTCTGATGTTTTTACCTAAGGATACATTTAAAAAATATTAAAATGTTGACCACAGATATACAACAACATGTAGAGCAATCTAATGATTAAATTAATAACACATTATAATGCATAATTTTATTCAGGTAAACCTTGAGAACAATTGCATTCAAGTACTAGAACACTTAAACTTTATAAACCACATACATAAAATGTTTGCAGAGGCAACATCTTTTTTCCTGCTTATCAAATTATGATTGAAACATAACAACTAATGTTTTCAAACTCAGTACCTACACAACAGATCCAACAGAGGGCTTAGAAAACTAAAGCAGGATGCAAGAAGCAAAATCTGTATCCAAAATTGCAATCCAAAACCTCCCCAATCACTGGAGTCTAACATAGAAGTGTCTGAACTGAAGAAGTAACTCCCTTTTTTATTTGAAAATGTGTATTTCTCAACTTTCTGTTTGGAGTCTGACCACAACCCCAGTCTGAGTAGTTTGGTGCCCATCCTCCATCCAAACCTAATTAGGGTCCAGAAACTAGGCATTTCTCCACCTAAATGCCATGACAGGCCCTATCTGATAGATGTGCTTCAAGAATAGTTGCACACAAACGATATTAGTCTCCCTACAATAAATTGAGTCTACTTCTAAAGCATGGCTGGAAGAGAACAAGGTGCTTAAAAGTCCTAATAGCCTAAAAGTGAGCTTACTCATACAGAGGACCTGAGTTCAGGTCCTCACCTAGCCCCTGGAGGTTTAAATTACATCTCCCACCTCCGAAGTATGCTTATCTTGCTGGGATCCTATGACCCCAGCTGACTTCCTGCCCTTTGGGCAGGGGGCTGGACTCGATCTCCCGAGGTCCCTTCCAGCCCTAATGTCTATGAAATCTATGAAAGTAGAGTATCCTAAGCACCAAGCTAGGGTACTCTTCCCCCTTTCCTGTTGAAGATGTGCTGTAATAGAACAAAGAATTCAAAATCTGAGGATCTAAAAAGGGCAAACACCAGAGGGACGTGGCCTGTTCACCCTAGCTGTTCTGGCACACACCTGGAAGGGAAGAGTCTTGGATTTGGGTCTATGCTACAAGGGCTGATTCTGTACTTCCTGTTAAGAAGTCAATGGATAATAAGAGTCATGAAACTCCCAGGATTCCCACTTTTGTAGTTTTTAATCTAATAACTATTTAATAAATAAATACAGAAAAGAGCCCAAAACAAACCTTGGAGCACAGACCCAGGATTTTCCCTCCCCAACCTTCCAGGAAAGTGGCTTAACCACCAGCTTTGTATCAGTATGTCACCTTTTGTGCTTCGACTATGAATCTTGAACTCTGCTGCAAATTTTAAACAGGAAGGTCAGGGAGCACCAACATCCTAATCAGCCAACAGGCGATTAGGGCATTCCCCTGTGAGGTGGAAGATGTGGTTTGGAACTTCCTTAGACTCAGCAGGTACTAAACAAATCTCAGATCCTGGACAACTGTTCTACGCACTAGACTCTCTTATAGAAGTGGGCACCAGCCTTGAGTTCCAGGCTCTGGATCCCAAATGGACGAAAGCACCTTCCTGTGACCTTGAGTGTGGACGTTAAGCTCTAGGGACTGGAGATATGTTAGACACAATCTTTACCTCACCATTTCCTATTAGCTAGTTCTAAGTAGCTTCCCAAAGCTAGAGATCCTGAATGGAGCCTAGGTGGCTAGCACCGGGTTCTGGATTTCATTTCAAAGATTACTTGCCAAACATTTAGCACTCAAATCCTTTTTCAGGAATGGTCTTAAAGCCATCACTTGCACACCTAAATAAAATAAAATTACTTTAAAAAAAAAAAAAAATCTGAGTATCTTCAAGTGGAACTGTGGCTGCTCCACTCCTCTAAAAATAGTCCACTTCTAACATAGTGCATAGTTCACCGCTTGCACGAATCCAGGATCTGAGCTCACCAAGCACCAATACTCAATTGCTCAATTGAGTCTGCTGGACTGTACTAATTAACGTTCTAGCAACCTCTGCATCATGTATATTCAGTGTTTCCCTGTGCTTCAAAATGGGGGTGGAGGTGTTTTAACTAAAGCTCATTGAACAAGCTTTAATTAAGGTGCCCTTGCTGTCATTTTAAAATGCACAACACCAAATACATGTGAGACTGTAGGCACTTTAGTTAAAGTGGCTCTTGGAGCTGATCTAAATAAAGCTCCCTCCCTTCACCCCAGAGCACATGTAAAGATGCCCCCTGTGTATGCGACACAGTCCAAGGGGGTGCGGCCATGCCTCTCTCGTGGTAATGTACCGCCTCACCCTCCTGGTTCTCATTTTCCATTGTCTCCTATATAAAATAATGGTTATAGGTACTACCAAGCAGTGCTGTATTTCCAGTCTCATCAGAAAGGCAGAAAACTTGTGTCATTATTGGTGCATGTTACATGAAAAAGAATTTGGAAGCAAACATTCTTATACCTTGAGGACATTGTGGGTGTTTATTCCAAAACCAAACTGTGCTTACATTCACGTTCTATTAGCTTTCTATTACTCATCTCTCTGCCTTGCAAAATAGATAGGAAATGCTGGCACAAAGGGAAAAATTCCAACCCCCGGCCAGCCTGTATGTGAGTGTTTCCCGAACTTTTGATACCTTGGGCACACTTTCTTCTGGATTAGAACTGATCACACACATCACTCTTACACCTAAAAAGGTGCACACGCACGCACACACACTTTTATAACAGATAATATATTCCATTCCCCTGCCAAAGGAAATCATACCAGTGCTGAGATGTACTGCTAAAAATAACACCGTAACTTTTCTGAATTTTGCAGCACCCCAGCTGAAAATCGCCAAGATGGACCTAAATTCAGAAACAATGTGGAGGGGGCCTCTAAGGCTAAAAGAAGTTGAGAATCACTGATCCAGCTGGTGCCACTTAAGGGTGGCAGGGACAGGCCCTCACTCTGTTTTGTTCTGCTCTTTCCACTGTCTCGGGGCTGGTGAGAGGTGTCCTGGGGATGGTTGTTTGCTTCTGTGGGGTCTCACATGCGTCTCAACAGTGGAGGCCTGCTCCTGAGGCATAGACAAGGTTCAGGAGGAGGCAGACAGTGTGGGGGGGAGGAGCTGGACTGCAACTATGCACCTGCCCACCTCGTGCTCAGCAGCATGCTGCTGGGACAGATGGCAAAACTGGCACACTGGTTGCCTGGGGGACAGGAAAAAGTTTGGTAAGCAGCAGAGGTGCACCAATAAGAGATTTTTCGGCCCAATACTGATAGCTGATTTTTAAGGAGACATATTGGCCGATATCGAGAAGGTCTCCAAAATGGCAAATCTACTGACTGCACACCCCTGATGAGGAACATCTTTGAAGTGCTTCCTTTTGCAGCACTTCCTGAAATGTCGGTAGACTCCAGTAGAGGATGAGAGGTCAATCAATTTATCCTCCGGTATTCCACGGTGCTCATCCCATAAGTCAGTGTATACTCTTCTGTGCACTCCACCCTCAGGAACTTGTAGAAGGTCTTGAGGACAGCTCAGTACACAGGGGAGCACTCAGTGGCAGTCTGTCCCACTTCTCCCTACTCCCCACCCTGCAGGACAATACAACCACCTATGACACCCCCTAGCTAAAAAGTACTTCTGCTCCAGGGTTTGAAGGAGTTCAATAAAAGGTCAGGCATATCTGTATGGCACTGAAGTGTTCTGAATTCAAAGCACTTCAAAGGCGCATCTGTCCCTAGCCAACTGATATTAATAGTAGGTATCATTTTTGCCAGTGAATTTTGAAGCAATTTGATGATGTGGCATGAATGGTGAAACAGAATTCCTGTTTGAAAACAGAGAAAAAGAGAAATCAATCAACTGACTACAGACTTACTGTCCCCATTTTACCCTATCCCTCCAAAACTATATGTCACCCTCTCACCTCCCCTGTCCTCTTGCCACTGTATTTGGGCAAGTCAGGCTGCTTCCTCTTCACTCCTCTGCCTGTCTGGACACAAGCAGGATGAACACCAAGAGCTACAAACAGACACTTGTCTTGTTCTCTGTGCTAATGCCTGACACCACAGTGAGATCTTTGTGTTTTGAGAAGGGCAACTGCAGGGAAAGCCTCACTCAGTCCCTACATATCTGGCAGCTCTAGATTGAGCCATGCTCTGTCATTCTGTGGAGACAATCCATGCCCAGTCCAGTCAGCATAAAGGAGCTATGCAAGAACGAAATATGCTCACTGTATACAGTCTTTGCAGAAAAATGCTGCCAGCCTCTAACAAGCCTCTATTAATTACCGGTATATGCAGATTGTTTTCAGAGGCAAATAGTGGGATTCGCCTGCAAGAGCAGAAGGTGCATGCTTGTACTGACATAAACTTCTTTACCAAATTTCAAGTCTCTAAGGTATAAGAGGTGCAACACACATTTTTAACATGAGCAACATAAGGAAACTTTTATCTAACCTCCTTGTTGAAAACAACTGAACTACTGTTACTGAAACATACTAAAACAGTTAGCTGGAGGCAGATATCCAGCACAGAAAATTTCAGCCTGAATGGGCATGTAATAGAAAGCATTAAGAAATCTCAAATACAGCAGGAAGTACCATCTCTGCCTATAGCAAAACATGGATATATAGCATACACATATTCCCATGATGGTGACACACGTGATAAATTGCACCTTTGATCCCCTTGTCTACACACACCCAAATTCTATCCCAATTTCTAAGCAGTTTAATACAAATTCAGAAGTCAAAGCAATGACAACGAACATTCTCTTTTCCCACCCAAACTTAATGTTTGCTAAAACTAAGAACACTCCAAAGCCACAGAAAAATTTTACAGTAAAATCAGAAATTTATACCGTGAAAGAGGAGAATATCAGTTTCCCAATGATGGACAAAGCACCTGCAAGGCTTATGTTTTAAAGTCTTAATTTTTTTTGGTATAAAGACACTCTCTCAAATGTTTTGAATTTAAAAATAAAATTAAAATACACCCCCCACCCCATTTTTGAACTCTCTTCAAAATGATTTTTCCGTGATTTATACAATGCGTGCAAGATGGATTATAATGCAACAAAGATTGCCAGCACACATTTAGGATAACCTACATAGGAATGGTGAAGCCACAGGTGAACTAAGTGGCTGTTTCAGGCTAATGGAATCCTTTTACCACAACCATATACGTTATTTTTACATGTGCACTTACTCAAAATACACAGATAAAAACCCACTGAACATGAATGTTGTGCCCATAATGGAAAAAATTAACTTATAAATGCAAACCCGAGAGATGAAAGCTACAAAAGGCAAAGAAAATATATAAAACACAAGATTATTTCTGTAGTAATTATTCTTGAAGAACACATCCAAAAAGCTTGTGACTAAAAGTACAGAATGCAGAGGTTATAAAACTTATAATTTAATAAAACAAAACTCTATAACTTGGATTCAAGCTCATCATCCTACATAAAGCACTACAAATCCCCTACCACCTACACATAAATATGAAGTTTTACAAAAGTTCAAATATAGGCAAAAATCAAGTATGTAAAAGGTATACCACTTTCAGAAAAATGATAAAAGCTTGTACAGAAGAATATGACACGCTTAAAATTTATACCAAAGAAAGTTCAAAAAATGAAGCAATTTCTCAAAACAATATCAAGCAACTTTTACTACTTAAAAGAATGTGAAAAGGGCAAAGAAATGCAAGCTATTTCCCCTGCATTATTCAAACATTCTCTCAGTACTACGTTTCATTTTTTTTAAAGTACATTTTCAGGTAATTTATGCATAATGTGAACTAGCCATTGTCAATAATTTTAAGACACAGCATCAATATTTAATTATCCATGTCAGTATATCTTTCAAGAAACTTGTTATATATTTAATACACATTAACATTAATTTCATAATTAAAACTGGTTAAACTAATGCTTGAATAAATCAACCCCCAGTTTGGGGAGACTTTTTACAAAATGAAAAACAAAAGCTTAAAAAGATACCATTCTGCTCCTTTACTCTAGAAATTCAGTTTTTGTCTTCAGGTTTTTCTTGAAGACTACAGACGACTGGTGGATTAGCAAACTTGCATCAAGATAACATGATGGTGAAACCTAATTTAAGAAAGTAATTTTTTTACTCTGAACAGTTTAAAATTTTAATTTTAATCTATGAGATTGAAATACCTGTCAAACAGTGGAAGAAAACATCAGATGGAAAAAAAGAATACAACACCTAACTCCTTCGCTTGAACCAAGAAAACCCCAAATCTATTGGGAAATGGGAGAAAGAAAAGGGGTATTTCTGGTCCAGAACACAGAATCCTGCTCGTTAATTTTTGTACTGTTCCTCTTATGACATCCTGTACATCAGACAATAGGATCACGGCAAAGATGCCATCTCCCACCTTAATCCTGGGTCTAAGAACCAATGCATTTTATTAGCACTTTTTCCATAAAAACCTCACAGTTACATGTGTAGGGTTGTTTCCTACCATGGAGATTTGAAGAGAAGTAAAAACAACAGTATCAACATTACTTACTATTACTATATTTAAAAAACAGTGGTCGTGTCCAGACTAGTGTGGCCCCACAGTACATGATGCCACAGACATGTGTGCAGTGCCACATACGGTACATTCAGCTGTTTTGTGGAAAAAAACCTGCACCCAAAAAAAAAAAAAAAAAAAAAGCAGACCAGCACATAAGGGGGCAGCGTGCACCGCTCAAAACCAGAGCCTGGCCCGAAGGAGTTGCACTGCAGCTGCTGGCAAGTCTCCGAGTGCCAGGATCACTGCTGGATCCCCAGGAGGACCCCAGGGCTCCAGGTAAGGCTGCTGTGGCCAGCCTAGTGCTGGACCCAGCCTCCCTTATGCCACCCAGAATAACCTGTCAGCCACCAGAGTGCACATGGCACAGGCATTCCCCCCGGGGACAGCTAGCAGTGGCATAAATCGCACTGCTACTAGTTGTCCCTGGGGAACCAAATGTCCACACTCATCTGGATGCAGCTAGTGTGTCAGATTAGATACAACCCACAATGATACAAAGATCAGCAGAAATAAAGATACCTAGAAAAAAAACACTGCAACAACTTATAACTCTTCAAGATCCTCTCCAACTCTTACTATTTCTTGCCCGACCCTTATTATTTCTTGATCATATTTTATATGTCACTTATACTGCTAAGTTATACAAGTATCTTGTATAACTAATATAATAAATATGTGGCTATCACTATAAGAACATTATATTTCAGGGTGGGCAACCTATGGGTGGGTCATATCCACCAACTGAATATGGGGTTTCAGTGGCAGAAAGCACCCTCCTTGTCAGGCTACCATGGAGATAAACAATAGCTGAGACTGGGTAGACAAGTGGTAGCAGCAGTAGGGTCCTAGCACCTGACTGTCCACCTCTGACCCAGGTGTTATTCTGTCTGCAGCTGGAAAAGGTTGCTCACCCCTGTTTTAGATGGATGGTATACAATCAGAGCTATTCAACTAGCAGTCCACCACACCACATGCGAGGAGTTAACTTGTGGCTCTCGGACTGTGTCACATGCTGTTCCCACATTCCCTCATTGCTTTGGCTGCAGAAGCAGGTGGGAGGCAGAGAAGTGGGGCACAGCCTACATTGCTGGGACAGCCTGCAACCCAAGGTACTTTAGCAACTCCAGGAAGCTGCAGGTGGACTCGGCGTACCAATGTGACATGCAGCAGGACAGAAGGGGGAAGTCCTCACATGCCCCGCGCAGCAGTAGGGAGGTAGCGGTCATGCATGATGCTTTATGTCATGATTATGCTTTCTAAATCAAATGAACCAATCACACTGAGAGAAAAGTATGAGTACTGGAAATAAAAACAGGAAAAGAGAAACCCTTTAATATAGGCACCGATGGACTGAAAAATATGATCAAAAAAGGGAAAAAAAAAAGATAAAAGTTATAGAGTTGGCCATATGCACACTATAGAGAAGAGGAGACAATGAGGACAGACTTTTGGAAGAACATGCATCTAGGCCAGCAGTCCTCAGTCTGTTTCTACTCAAGGTACCCCTCTAATTTGTCTGATTTTAGTTAACACCCATTTCAAAACCTAAATGTCATTCCTTTTTGACTACAGACATATTAGAGCAATTCTTCCATTGCAAAGAACTCAGAAAGACTACAGCAGGTCAGAATGGTCTTGATGCTATAGATTCCTATTTTAAATCTCTGCATCTGATGAAGAAAGCTTATGGATTTCTAAATTACTTAGTCCCTAAAGTGCCACTCTGACCTGTCTTCTCCAGGGGTTTACTTTAGAAACTGTGCAGGGGTTTGCATACCTAACCGTGCTAATATTGCATACCATCCCACAGTACCCTCAAAAGGATTATGTGGCACCCCAGCTGAGAATTACTGATCTAGGCAATGCCTTAAAAGGAAAAAATGACCAATACAGAAAGCTGATTTTTTAAATATTTTGTAAGCCATTCAAGAAAGGGAAGCAACATTATAAAAATCTCCCAATTCAGCAAGGTTCTAATGTGCACACAAAATTAAGCTATACATGAGCTTATGGATCTTGGCAGATATGGGCCCATGTCACCTTACCAAACCTTGAGAATTTTCCCTAGGGGATTACAAGGACATCTTACTCACCACTCCTGCACCACCCATCAATACACTAAACCCAGTTCCCTTTTTCACAGATGCAGCAGAACTATAAAGGACAGCCTCCTCCTCATCCTTCTCCCAGATAATATCACAAAAAGCAAGTTTCCCAACTCTTCTTCCTACTCCCTTTCTTGTGAATTGCCATAGTAAGTCTGTATTCCATTCTTTCCATTTGGATACTCAATACCCTGAACCATCACAATTCTCAGCAAAAAAACTGCTTTCCAAAATAAACAGTTTTGAATCACTGTCCTAACACAAACATTTTCTCCCATATTGCATTTCACGTTTAGTAGGTACAGGTGATTCCCGATTTTCAAACAGCACTATTTTAAATCAGTATTTTAAAAGAACCAAGCACAAGCTCTAAAGTGATATTTATTTCCTTAACCAGCAACAGCAAGTTTGACCCAAAACCCAAAAAGGCAGAACTCAGGAAGCAGTAATTTATACTATGGCTTTTAAATAGGAAACCAAACTCACCTACAAGAGACAAGATTTGTATCACCTTCATTATTCTTCCCTTACCAAAACATTTCTACAAAAGAGGAAGGCAATAGAACTGACCACAACAGAAACATGCCTTTTACATAAACAAGACTCTCTATGTGCCTCTGTTGAAAACAAATGCGGAAACATCTGTTGCTATATTTCTGGGTGACAGGATTGCTTCTCTTTCTTTTTATTGTGGAAACAGCTTTCAAATACCTCATGATGAGATTGCTGCTGAACTACCCAACTTATTCAGTGCCAAACATTTGTATACCTATAACCAGCATATTAAAAAATCTGATTTGAAATAGATTCAGCATTAAATGTCATTACTTAATCTTCAAAATAATCCTCTCCCCATCTCATCTTGCATGCAAACAGTAGCAACTTTATGACTGAGGGAAGGGGTAGATACTTCCCATCACTTTTTCAACCCCAAATGACTGAGGAATCTAATGAAAACCCAGAAGACGAGCAAATTAGAATATTTCCATGACGTGTAAGCAATAATGCTTATGTATCATTCTGTCTCATGAGTTCAGAGATTATCTTTTACCATTTTACACAAAGAAACTCATCTAAGGACACATAGCAAACCTGTGACTGAGGCAGAAATGAACCTGGATCCCCTGACTGAACCAAAAACCATGCACAAATTTAGTATCCCCATAATTTACTGAAAGCTTTATTCCTTCAGCCAAGAAAACTGATGCAATACAAATGCTCAAACTGGATGGTCCAACAGATCTTTTGCAATTTTACATCTATGGGGTTTTCTGCAATATAGCCATAGCAAAAATCACGACAGGGAATTTATGTACATGGAAATACACCACAATTTTGTAGTTTGTTAATTTTTGAATTTATATCCTATTCAATACAATCACTTTCTGGACTCTTCAGGAGCAGAGGGTAACCATAAGGGGCAGAGAGGGAGCAGTAACAATGCTCATTAAAAAGCTAGGTGACTGTGGCGTTGGTGCCTACACAGTCAGATGAATTGCAAATTGGCTGAAGGGTCATACTCAGAGAGTGGTGGTGGATGGGTCATTTTCGACCTGGAGAGAAGTGGGTAGTGGAGTCCCCCAGGTCTCAGTCCTTGGTCCCGCACTGTTCAGTTTCTTTACTAGCGACCTGGACAACGGGGTGAAGAGCAGCCTGTTTAAATTCGCAGATGACACTAAGATTTGGGGTGATGTGGGCACACTAGAAGGGAAGGACAGATTACAACAGGACCTGGACAGGTTACAGGGGTAGGCAAATGAGAATAGGATGGGATTCAATACTGACAAGTGCAGGGAGCTGCACTTGGGCAGTAGGAACCAGCAGCATACCTATATGCTGGGGAACTCCCTTCTCGAAAGCACAGTGGCAAAAAGAGATCTTGGAGTCATCACCGATTCCAAGATGAACATAAGCCAACAATGCGAGAACACGGTCAGTAGGCCTAACCATACCCTGTTGTGCATCCACAGATGCATCACAAGCAGGGCCAAGGAGGTGATCCTCCCCCTCTGTGGGACACTGGTCAGGTGCAGCCGGAGTACTGTGTCCAGTTCTGGGCGCCACACTTCAGGACAACATTGAGAAGGTTCAAAGGAGGGACATTCACATGATCCAGGGACAGCAGGGCACACCCTATAAGGAGAGGCTACGGGACCTTAACCTGTTCAGTCTTTGCAAGAGAAGGCTGAGGGGGGACCTGGTAGCTGTCTATAAACTTACTAGGGGGGACCAGCGGGGTTTGGGAGAGACCTTGTTCCCCAAAGCGCCTCCTGGAATAACAAGGAATAAGGGCCGTAAGTTGTTGGAGAGTAGGTTTAGGCTAAACTTTAGACGGCACTACTGCAATCAGGGCGGCTAGGATCTGGAACCAACTTCCAAGGGAAGTGGTGATGGCTCCTACCCCGGGGGTCTTTAAGAGGACGCTCGACATATACCTGGCTGGGATCATTTGAGCTCAGTTCTCTCTCCTGCCCAGGGCAGGGGGTCAGACGAGAAGATCTACAAGGTCCCTTCCGACCCTACATCTATGAATCTATGAATGAAGATGCGGTCTCCAACAGCCCTAGTGAAGCTTCTCACTGCTCAGCCCCAACACAAGCAGAGGTAAAGCGCTCCAGCTCAGCAAGCAAGGCCTGGCCTGTGGGGAATGTTGCCAACGCCTACTATAACCACATCAGCTGGAGTTGGCTATGAATAAGTTAAGGCTGGTAATCAGAAGGTGCTTTCTATAATGAGAGAGAAAGAGGAAGAGGAGGAGGGGTGTCCTGGAACAACCTTCCAGTAAGAGTCTTATCCAATCCTTTTCTTGCATCTTTATCAGGTGAGTAAGTGGCAGAGGTTAATCATTGATGACTAATGTTCAGTACTGAATGTGTAACAAAAGGTCCCACCTTTGCCTTACAGCTGCCAAAACCAGGCTTGTTGGGGGAGCCTGTAATCTGGCACCCTCAAAGTATACTTAAGGTAAGTCCACCTTCTTGTAACTATCAACAGTTGTACAAATGGTACAACTTCTCCCAGGATCTTCATTTTCTTTAGTCTCTTGTTTTACATATCTAAATATCCAGTGAAGACATCCACACTGAATGCAGTTTAACTTTCTCTCTCTTCCATGACTCCATTCCACACACACAAATGTTTTGTACACTGTTACTAAATTTATGCTTTTAGCACTAATGGCATTAGCCTTCCATACTAGAATCAACTTTCAAAAGTAGCATTTGCCATTTAAGTACTTGCATCACAGATGAAGTCACGAGTGTTATGCAAGGTGCTGCTTAAGTAAACTTAACAGTATTCAAGACTACAACCTCTAGAATCATCTGCTATCATACTGATTTCTGTAACCTCTGTTTTGCAAGTTGTTGATTGAAACCTAGCTGTTCAACAACTCCGATTAGGCCAATCCACCTATTTATGTATTTTCATGATTGTCCATTGTACTAGACTGTAGTTGCAACTAAAGCTGACCCACTAACCTTTCCATAGAGTTCTCATAACCCCATCCAACTAGCATCTCTATCAACACAGATCAGTAAAGTTCAGTCTCTGGCCCAGAGACCAAATCCCGCCTGGAGATCCATGTCATCTGGCCCATATGGCTCCCCACAAGTCCAGAAATCTTGTCTTGAGCGAATGGTAGCAGTGTTAATTGTTGGAGCTTTCCCAATCACGGCAATTAACACTGTCACTGTCCTAGACCTGTGGGAGGCCCTGTGGACCAGATGACATGGCCCCGTGCATAGGGCTGTGCCACAGCTAGATCCAGCATGTGGGGCCAGACCAGTACATATAATTACACCCACGGACTGACGCTGAGCACCAGCCCCAAGCTAGATCAGGCTTGCAGACTGACCCCAAGCCATCCATCCAGCCCATGGCCCTGGAAGGCTGAGCACCACTGAATTAGACTCAATGAATGTTTTACCAGTTTGCCTACAGAATCTTTTACGGTTCCACTCAGAAGCAAAATGACTTTGTTTCCTTCAGAAGTTGACCATCATTTTCTTGTTTGGTCTGATACAATCAAATCCTAGCCATCTAGACTCACACCAAGATTGTCAATACTCTTTTAATTTTTCATTTCCCTTATAACTTCAGCTGACTTCCACCTTGTAGCATTCGTCTGTACATCCTAGAATCCTATCTAGAACATGGAGGGGACCTTGAGCAACTGATCTAAGGATCTGAGATTAAGCTCAACAAAATCTTTTCTTTGTTTTTAGAAAGAGAGCAGTTTCTCAGGAAATGAACCGGCCAACGCATATCCACCCCCTTCCCAAAACCTAGAGGACCTAGAAATTAGTTTTTGTATGGCCTCTACTCAACTTGCCCAAGATGGGTATCCCTAGCAAGGTTAAAGTTTGTATCAATGTATCTCACTAGGTCAGAGCCTCCAAAAATAAGTGCAGAGTACTGCACCTGGGGAGAAAGAATCACCAACACACATACAGACTGGGAAATGACACTAAGCAGTACAGCACCAGAAAGGGATCTTGGGGTCATAGTTGACTCAAAGATGAACCTGAGTTGACAATGTGACAAAGTGGTCAAAAGAGCTAACCACACTCTATCATGCATTAACAGGTACATCACAAACAGGTCTCAGGAGGTGATAATTCCCCTCTATGCGGCACTGGTAAAGCCGCAGCTGGAGTACTGCATCTGGTTTTGGGCACCGCACTTCAAGAGGGATGCGGATAACTTTGAGTGGGTTCATAGTAGGGCCACTTACATGGTTAGGGACCTGCAAGAAAGGTCCTATGAGGACAGACTGTGGGACCTGGATCTCTTCAGCCTCTGTAAGAGAAGGCTGAAAGGGGATCTGATGGCCATCTACAAATTTGCTGGGGGGGGGGGGGAGGGCAGCAAGGTATAGGAGATACTCCACTTACCAAGGCACCCTACGGAGTTACTAGAAACAAGGCCCACAAACTGACAGAAAGCAGATTCAGACTGGACATTAGGAAGAACTTCTTTGCAGTAAGTGTTACCAAAGTCTGGAATGGGCTTCCAAGGGAGGTGGTGCTCTCCCCTACCTTGGAGGTCTTTAAAAGGAGACTCAATAAACACCTGGCTGGGGTCATCTGACCCCAGCACTCCTTCCTGCCCAGGGCAGGGGGTCAGACTTGATGATATACTGAGGTCCCTTGCAACCCTAAAAATGTATTAAATCTATGAAATGCAAGCAGCCCCACCCTGATGAGATTCTAGTTGCAATAGTGACCATAAAACAGGAGTAGCAAGAGCAAAAAAAAAAATCTAATTTTTGGACAGTTTGACCAGTTTACGAGAACAGTTATATGCCACAGTTGCCTATAATAGCAGGGGATGGGCCCACTGAGCCTTCCAGGCATATGTCCCATGGTTCAATTTACAGTATTGTACCACCCTTTCTTCCTCCAAGATCTAGAGAACTATGGACACAGTCCAAAGAAATAAAACAACACAAAATAGATGAAGCAATTAATAAGTAAGTTAAATGTTTGCCACCCCCCAGGTCAATTTTCTTTTACTTTACTTTTCAGCCACAATTCCATTTACACATCTTGTGTTTCACCTACGTTCCTTTTGGGGGTTGTTTATTTATTTATTTATTTTTTATGACCAGGGGAGTCAAACTCACTTGCACCCCCAGACCAAATCCAAACTGTGGGGCTCCTTGTGGGCTGGATCCAAACCACAGGGAGCCTCCCAGGACATATATGGGCCCAGCAACAGGGCAAGTGGAGGTGGTTAATGCAGCTGTTACTCACCCCTTCACCACTCACCCATCAGAGCTCCATCACTGCAAATTTGGAAGCAGGTCCTGCTGCCACTCACTCAGCCCCTCTGGGAGCCCCAGGGGCCAAATGAAACACAAGTCAGATGCATCCTGTGTGCTATATGTTTGACACCCCTGCCATAGGTCTCCTTTACGTTTTCATCTTTTATTTATTCTTTTCCTTGAAACCTTATCTCTGTTAATTAGTACAACTATGCATACAGGGCAAAGTAACAGAGATGAGGGCCCCCTTTTCCACTTCATGCTGCCCTGAAGAACTTACAGTCCAAATATTTCAGACAGTTTGGGAGTGGAAACAAAGGAAGTAAATCAAATCCAAATCCAAATAAATCAGTGACAAAGCCAGGAATAGACCCTTGTTTCCCAAATCTAAATCCACTGTTGCCCATATCCATTATGAAAACAACCATATAATGTTCTCTCTCATTTCTTATTTAATTTTTTACTTTTTTCTTTTGCAAAACAAAGAAACAGACCAACTTGACTGCCATCCTTCTCCTTTCTTCTTCAGTCATCTTTCTACGTTTTCCCTCTACTTGTTGACACTTTCTTCTCAACCCACACCAATCTCTGCTCTCACATCTTTGGGTTGCTCATGCCTCTCACTACTATTTTCTATATATGTCCAGATGAATAAGCAAGCAAGAATGGAAGAAAAGCTGATACAGAAGCAATTAAGTCTTAAAAACAAGGGGGGCAGGGGGCTGTAATTTATACTAAGTGAGATGCTCCACTTAGCAACTTCAAAAAGCGGCACACTGCATCTATAAAGGGCTAGGTGTCTTGTAATAATTGTTAACATCTGCAACTGGAATATTGTAAAGAAAAAGATTTTTGCAAAGTATTATAAAGTCTCTAGATGTAAAAATAAATCAATATATTCTACTGCTTAACAATAAAGTGGAGCATTCAGAACAAAAATAAGAACAAACTGCAACAGAAGAAGACTCATGCAGGAGTCAAGTGGAGTTTTGCTAGAGAGCAGATATGCAAGAGATAATTTACACTATTGCTTTAAGTTATAGCTTCCAAATTAATCTAAATTTAGGATATTATTACCAGATAAAACATAATTATTGCTATGGAGACAGTAGTATTTTGTTTAAATAATCCTTTTCCTGTTATCACATACATATTACTCAAAGAAATTAAAAGACGTTGCATTCAAAGTTGTAATACATTAACTCAATGCATCTAGTCTCAGAATATTTATTTCAAAGATAATTATGCTCTTGTATGCATAAATATTGGATATTAATACCTTATTGCAATACACATATATATTCATAAAATGAATGACATCTTACTTATTTTAACATTTTTCACCGTCAACCAAGTTTAGTACAACTAGCCCATTTTATTTACAATCCTAAAAACATGGTAACTGAGAAATAGTCTTGCATTATTAATAGGAAAAATTAATGAGAGGCTGAACTTTTCATTCAGATTGCCTGTTCATAATGTTCCTACATTAGTAGTGCCCAAGTTCTCACCACCTAATACAGTTGTTCTCAATCAGCATGCTGCAATGCCACTGTGGGGTGAAATGGCCCACTTACCTTGGTTTTCAGGAGGGAGGTGGAAACCAGCTGAGATGGAGCCATAGCAGAGGCAGTGCGTCTGTCTGCATTGCATGAGCTGAACCTGGAAGAGCTAAAGCAGAAGCATCACACCTGCTTGTAGAATGTAATACAGTCAGATACAATGCCCCCTCCTCCTGCAGCTCTCTCAGTTGGGCTCTATGTAACTCCTGAAAACCAAGGTACATGCCTCTGTCACCCCACAGAGACAGCAGCCTGGATACAGATGCCACTGCCACTAGGTAGAATTGCCTCACGCACCTCTGTATTCAGGAGGCGCTTTGGAGCTGAGCCAGGAAGAGCTGCAGCAGAAACAGGGCACCTGTCTGCACCTTTCTGCTGTAGCCATTTCTCAGTTAGCTCTGACATGCCTCCTGGCACACAGGACAGTTCTATCTGCTCAACATGCCTGTTTCCAGGAGACACCATGCAAGGTTGGACTGGAAAGCCCTAGGGCAAAAGCACATGCGGCTGCCACAGCCACTTCCTGATCTAGCTCTGCAGGAGGCGTGCAGCACAAATCTGCTTAGTGGTAGTGGGGTGAGTATAATATAACTGTAAGGATCTAATTGATTAATAATCAATTCCTAATTAACTATGTTATTATGTGCATATTATTCATAAATATTTACATTAGTTTTCTGAATGGGCTGCTGCAACATTTTGAAAAGTTGTGGAGGAGTCCTTTGAGTCTCAAAAGGCATACATACATGAGTTGAAATTATTCTATTACCTCTTTGATCACTGATGTAATCGCTGTTTGACTGGTGGTGATCAAAGAGGTAATAGAATAATTTCAACTCATGTATGTGCATGCCAGAAAATAAATCATCACTATCAGTACCATTCGGGGTTTTTTCCCTTCAATACAAAGGCCAAGGGTTGAATGGTACACAACTGCCTATTCATTTATAAGAGGTGGTTCCCTCCTGAACAGCTTATTTACTCTCACTTTCTGAAGTACCTCAGAAGACTATTCCTTTCCCACACAGGGAGGGGAAGGAAAAAAAAAATGAAAAGAAGAGGATTTAGGGATTTCAGTCTCTAGGAATGTAAAGTCCTCCTTCAGCATTTTTTTTTAAATGGCACTGTTGATGGTCTATTACTCTATTCTACACACAGATACATACTCTAGAACAGTTAAGCCAACCTTTTCAGTAGGTATGCCACAAATGAAGCCCTAGTACTTCTCTAGTACCATTCCAATCCATTTCCCCTGCCTGACCTGCTCTGCTTTCTGCCCCCTGCTCTATTTATCAGTGTGCTGCCTGTGCCCTCTCTGATCTGCTGTGTACCACAGGCTGGCCACCCCTGCTTTAGAATTTGTAGGCCTTTTGGGAAACCTTTTCTTAGAAAGCATTCTAATTGAAATGTATACACTAGCAGCAAACAACATAAATACACACATTTACAGA